>NC_136621.1:34545709-34863209 GCF_933228915.1 Telmatherina bonti
AATTTTTTGTTGTGGTGTAACTACCATTGTTGTTACCTTTTGTGTTGAATGAATTTTTTGAGATGAGGAAATCAGTAGTGCATCCTTCTACTTAAATGTCTTACTTTTATGATATATCACTGTAGCATGAACATATTGCATTTTCCATAAATTTCACCTGAAAGCCAAATATCCCTAACTTTTTAAGTCATTAAATCACTTTGTGGTTTAATGACTGTATTGTGTCGTCTTTTTGTTTTATTTAGTAACTTGTGCAGCAATCTTCTTTGTGGAGTCAGCTCCAGGGACAACAGAGCTGCCCCCCCCCGGCAGAGACAGCTTTCTTTTTCCGTTCTTTCAACTTCTTTGACTTCCTAGCTCTGATGCTGCTTGCCCCACAGATGGCTGCAGAGCAGATTGCACTCCTCACAACAGATTTGTTGAAGATATACAACATCTTGCTGCCGACACCGAAGGATCTAAAGCTTCCTCAAGAAATAGTCTGCTCAGTTCCTTGCTGTGGGTGGGAACAGCCTCAGCATTGCATTTCTATGTTGTCCAGGAAAACTGCAGGGTGTTTGTAAATGTCCACCGCCTCCATTACTTCTCATCAGGTGGAAATAGTTCAGAAACTGATCCTTACTTTAAAAAAAAAAAAAAACTAACAGGAAAAAATAATGTGATTTTGCAGAAATGCATGTGCTTAAAACATACCGTACACAAATGTATGTATAACATATGTAATTAGATGACATTTTCTCTGCATTGCTGAAGGCTAAAGGACACATTTTTGCTGTGCTCGTCTCCACTTCTAATACTCTGCAAATGGTGTTTACTGCTTGATGCAATTCAGGACACACAATTGTCTCTGGTGACTGGTTGGAAAAAAAACAACTGCCTTCCATAACATTATAGAAGAGGAAATGTTACATATAAAACACTCTTGGTGACACAACTGCACTGGAGTTGTCAGTCTACATAATTTGATTCAGGGGGTAAGATTTAGTGTGAACGGAGCCCCCAAACTCCCTCTTAAACCTACTGAAGAGAGCGGGCATTGGTATGTTTGAGACAGGCAGGTCATGTCTTTGGCTTTAAAAATCAGGAAATTCCTTCCATCACACTATTCAATGTGATGTACATCAGAAGGGTTGTAGAGATGAAGGCTGTAAAAAAAAAAAAAAACCTCCACACCACTGATCATGTGTCTCTAGTTAGGTAATGTCTCATCAAAGGAGGCTGAACCTAATTAAAAGATGTTGTAAATACAAATGAATATTGATGAGGTGCATTTCTGGAAGATAAAGTTGACCAAATAGTTTTTCCCAAATAGATGAATGCAAATATAACCAGCCAACAGAACATTAGTTGAGGAAAACATCAGTGACTTCAGTATGTTGGAGATGGAAGGAAATAAAACTGTGCTTTCTGTCTGCTTTGTTGTTGGTTTCATGAAATGCCCTTCTGTTCTTCATATTCTTGCCTTCTAAGGTCTAAATCTAGATTCTCACTGTCTCTACTGGGACAGTTTGGTCATCTACTTTCACCGGTTTGGGCGAGGACAAAAGAAGGGAAATATTGTTAATTCCAGATGTGCCCAGGTCCAGTTGTTGAGATCTACTATTCTGCAACTTGTACATGTGTCCCTTCTACAACACACCTGAATCAAGTGGATGAATTCCCTCATGTGCATGTCATTCAGCTCTGCAGAGGCCTGGTAACGAGCCATCCGGTGTGTTGGAGAGGAGGTGCATCTACAAGGGATCTAAAGGTTGCTGGATAATACCCCTCAAGAACTTGGGCATTCAATGGTCAAGGGAGTCACTTCACACACTTTTGTTTATACACTGTGAAGTTTTGAACAATATAGTATGAAAATATGTAATCTGTAAATTATAATTTAAGCTGAATTATATTCTTTTGAAATTGTAAATTTAGATAAGGATGTAGTTGTAACAAAAGACAAATTCCTTTGGTCAAAACCAGCAGATGAAACATGAGGCTATGGCTCAGAAAAACACAGATTCGTTTACATTGAAGTATGACAATAGAAATGTTCAGTAAAATGATACGATTAGATTTTTCCACAGTAATGCAGCCTAAACAGTGAAAACCTCTGGATTCATGCTTTTTTTTTATCCTCAGCTTTAAGACCGTATGTGAGAAAAGAAGAGCACATTTGCTGGCTTCTAATAGGCCTATAGATTAAATGAATTCAGACAACATCACCTCCACGGAGACCAGCGGAGACCTACATGCTGCCTCTGCCATCTGCTCTGGGATCAAACCAGGGGGATGCAATATTGAGGTTTTGGGACTAAAATGATGCATTTTCGGCAGCGGATCGTGAAATCACAGCTTTATAAACGGTAGCTGTGGGCTGTACAGAAATCTCCACAGATGCCATAACAATGCAGCATCCACTGTAACTAAACTCCTTTTTTTTTGGAACAACAGTGTTCGACTTCAACCAGGCAAGTTTCTGAGCTTGTATCATTTTTCTACTACAGGTGGTCTCACAGCCCCCTGCTGTGCATCGCTGAGATGCGTCCGTATGATGTCCAATCAACAAAAACTTACAGTTTCTCTCTGAATACTGAGAAGAAACAAAGATCAAAACAAAACTATTTCATAGTGGTAATAAAATGTTTTTGGCAATTGGTCTGAAATAAATACTCGGTGTATACTGAGGTGAAATAAGCTGAAGCATTATTTTTATTGTTATTTGCATAATTCTTATTGTGGATTCAGATGAACCTGAGACAGTCGCAACATCCAAGCAGCCGGAGATGTATGACATGTGTAAATTACTTTTATCGGAGTAATTTATTCCGTCAAGCTTCCATTTTGTTCATTGATTAGATCCTCTATTTACTTTTATTATGAATTAATGAACATGCAGAAGAACGTGAAGTTCTGTAAAAGGGAATATTTTCGAACATTTAAGAAGAAAAAGGAAAAAAGAACAACAAGTTCCCAAAACTTCCCAAGTAATTAATTATATTTATAATGCTGCAACTAAGTTACTAACTCAGTCGCTTTTTCGGAAAAATAACTAGTAACTCATTTAAAGTAGTGTGTCCAACACTGGTGTTTACGGCATTTCATACATTTATTTTATTTTACACTGTCAGTCACTGCATTTTATTCTTTACTGGAAAGATGCCCTGCAAAGAGAACATTAAGAACAAAAGAGCTGCAGGAGGCACACAGTTCAAGGCAGTCTAATGAGTTCCAGCAACACACACACACACACACACACACAAAGTCTGGACATTTGTTCTTTTTTATGCCTCTGCATGTTAGAATTTGCTGCTACAGTGCTGTTTTGGATGGGCAGGCCAGTGCAGTCTGCACTGTGAGTATAACAAACCAGAATATCCAGCCTGCTTCACTGGTTTTATTACCATACACTAAAAACTGTTAAATATGTTAAAATGTTTTTCACTCCTCCCAGGACCTTCCTCATTCTCTCCCTTTCTTTAGTTTGGTTTATAACTGTGATGTTCATATCAAAATAAAATCTGTGTTTTTTTGCAGCATATAACAGTGTTGTGTTCCATAAATGCATTTCATTGTAACTGTAGCAGCTGTGTAATGACAAGATTCCTGCATTACATGCAATCTTTTCAAATCAGGTTTAATGCGTCCCTTTTTTTTCCCTTCTCATTTTGACCACCTCCCTCTGCACAGGCCTGCATATGCATGACTGCATTTCCAACTCATCCCAACGATGATCAGATGAGACTTTTCTTGAATCCCAAAATAACCACTATAGAAGTAAACTTTTACTGAAAAGCCTAGAAAAGCACAAAAACTTTGCATTTTTAAGCTGTTCCATGCCCATCAGTAAGCCAACAGATTTGATGGACCTTGCAGCCAACATGCATACAAATAACATAAAACAACACATAGTTAAAACAAACAAACAAACAAACAAAAACCTCTCTGATACAAAAGTGAGTTAAAGGTTGAAGTTGTTTAAAATGGAGAAAATCCACTTTTTCACAGCTGTTAGTGTAGATACACTGTCAGAATTTCTCCCTTTTTCTCCAAACTGAGAGCTCTCTGCTGTCTGCTGCAGGTAAGACACCGACGACTCACATGCACTTAACACACCCCTTCACAACCCCCTTTCATAAAAAAAAAAAAGAAAGAAATCCTTTTAAAGCATTGAACGGTCTCAATATCTACAAATCACTGAACGTTGATGCTGTCAACTACTGTCAGAGAAGCAAGAAACTAAGCCAGCAAAGGAGCGTTGCACCCACCAACAAGGCCAAGAAAGTGAAGTTTGCAGTCATATCTGATCATCGGGAGATCAGAAACTGATCAGTCAAGTGCTCACTTGAAACCTCCAGATCATAAACACACTAACACAACTCTTTCTTTTTCGCCTTGACAATGTCGATCTGAGATACGATGCTGAACAAAGCAAATGAAACCATGAAGTTATTATATTACCACCAAACAAAACAAAAAAAGGAACATTGACTGCAGTGGCATCCAAACTTGGTTTTCCAAATTACAGGTAATGTTTGTTGAAAGCTTATCCAGTGGATGTAGCACATGGTTAACTCCATTTTACCCTGAGTATAGATAGGTAGGAAGGTATAACCACAGGATGACACAAGACAGTTCACACTTTGCAACACCTGAGCAGTTTCTTCACCTACAGCATCTCTTCAGAGCACCAAGTGAAATCTATTCATCATATTATGGTTCTGATACAAGTCCTGATATGAGGACCATCATGACTTTACAGATTCTGTGCCATGCGGGTTTACTGTGATTTATTTGTTTTAGCCAGGCTTCTGTTACAGTAAACAGAAAGCTTCCATACAAAACCGCATCCTTCACCTCCTGCATGTGACAGCACCAATATTTCTCAACAGAGTGGCTCTCACTTTCATAGAGCTGCAGTAATATTAATTATGTGACAAACCAATTTTAAAATAAAGACACCGAATCTCAATTCTAGCCTTAATGAAGACTATTACATCATGAATCATTAAAAGTGAACCTCTGCCAAAAACAGTAAGCCGGTCGGATTTTATCTAAGGCAGATCCTATCCATCTACAGGATATGCTTTTATCCAAAATCATGTTGTGTGTGTGTTTTTTTCCTGCTCTTCTATTAGTGCTGATGGCAAAGCTTTGATGAGCTCCAGCTGATGTAACCACGAGAAGATGAAAAGAGATAAATGACAGCCCGTGGAGAAACACAGGGAGAATCAAATCTCATATCATCTGTCACGGTGTATTGGTGAGAGAGAATGTTTACAGCTCAGCGGCGAGGCTTTCCTGAACAGAAGAGCACAGCTCTGACAGAATTTTTCATTAAGCTTTTCATGCTCCATTGCTCCAATGCCAAATGACTATGTGGTCTTAGGAGGTAACAGCCCACTGCAGATGTTAACTGACTGGAGATCTCAAGTAATTTCCTCTAATCAGGTTGCACAAAAAGAGTCAGATAGAAACACATCAGCAGATTAGAAGAAGGTGCATTTTCACTTTCGAGCATAAAAGTCAAGGTCCTTGCTGTGAAGGCGTTTTAAAAGAAGTTCACTTCAGATTGATGTAATGCAGAAAAAAAAAACCCATCTGCTTTAAGCCATTAAAAGCTTCAAACAGCTTTGAGACCATTTGATATACTGGACAGTGTATATGGAGGTTAACGGCAGGGATTTACTTCACCAGGAGCTGCGGTAGCCTTACGTTTATAAAAATCAATAAAATGCACCTCCTCTGGGTCCTCTACTTATATTTAATTAAGAGTTCAAAACAACTGACATCCCTTTTTTTTTCCTGGTGCAGAAAAATGCCTTGTCTGTTTACCTGGAGAAACACTGATTTATCTGCAGGTCATATGTTGCGTATCTAATTGTTATGATTCCTGATGCTTCTGATGTTTCAGAGAAGGTTGCTAGCATCTATTACTGTGAGATTTAACCCTTTAAAGTCTGACCCAAGGAAAAAAAAATGCGAAAAAAAAAAATTGCAATTTTCAAAGATGTAGCCTTTATTTGACCAATTGACCAAATCTAAGAAAAGAGGTAATTTTTATTTTTCATTTATCTATATTTTCCATTTTTTTTATTGTGTGATATGTAAGAAATGATTGTTATTGTCTTCTGGCTCATGGTATGTACCAGAAGACTGAAAATAAGTCTTACATTATGTACAACAGGGTTTTGAACAAACCTGCATAAATATTACCTTCAATCACCTTGTTTTATTTTCTCAGATGCAACCCCTCCTCTGCTGTAAACCAAACAAGCAAACATGTTGGCTCAAAATTGTTTGGTGGTTTGGCTGAAATGAAGAAAACTGATTTATCAGAAGCAAGATATTGACAAATCTAAAGAAAATCACTTCTTTTTTTTTTTTTTTTTTTTTTTTACAGTGTTCGCCTGTGAATACTAATCCTGAGCACATTAAAAAAGACATATAAAAATGTGGACAAATAACAGTATAGTAAAATGTGACCACACGGTGTCAGTGTTGCATATTAGACAAATGAAAATATTCATTGCGGGACCCCCTTTTTTCCTTCCCTTCCAATGTTTTTTTTCCCCTTTTTTGTGACATTTTAGAGTCCTTCACGCTAATCTTTGCAGCAGTTAACACCTGTGAAGCATTTACAGATAAGTCTTAAGTCCAAATTGCTTCCACATTTAAAAAGTTTTCATAGAGCAGGATCAAGTTCAGAATATGCACCTTTCAAAGATTAAGTTGATGGAATGCACGGCATCTTAGTGCTTCACTAGATATGTCACCGTGTTGTAAAATGACATGACAGGCCTACATTGAAATAAGGCATCCGCTGAAAATGGAAAGATTTTCCCGCAGTGGGAAGCTGTTTGGAAGTTAAACTTGACAGCACATTCATGACCTTGGAAAATAGAAATTGCAGAACAACCTCCACTCAAGGTCCTCGAAGTAAGTTGTTCTAAGCTTGTGCAGGAGAAATACAACAGGTTATACTGAAATGTATCCTAAACTAATACTGAAGGTAAATAGTGTGTCGGTGGAATATTACGTCTAAATAAATAGTCCTAACAATGCCATCAATGACTCCTAAATGATTGTATTTATCAAAGGAAACCTTGTTCATTTTTTTTTGTCTGTTTTATAAAAAACTGGAAATATTTTCAAGCTGTAATTCAATTAACAAGGCAATAAAACTTAAACATTTTAAGATGCAAATAGAAAAATGACTTTTTTGTGGTTTTCATTATAGCCCACATCACAGCTTATGTAAATGTATCTTTTTCAACTAAAATAAAATTTTCAACCAGGTCAAGGAAATGACAAGAATGTCTGTTTCTATTTAATAATGCAGGGACAGCTCTAAAAACTTTTGATGAGGGGGGCCAGGCTCGGGCAGATTAAAGGGTGGCAAATGTAAACCCAAAAAAAAAAAAAAGAATCTCGATTTTAAAAAAACAATTGAATGAATATCATTACTTAAAGAAACACTACAGAACTTTTGCCATTTTCCTCGTCACGTGCCCCCTCTCTCCCCCGATCTTACGATGACTCTTGTACTCATTGCTTTCAATCTTCTTGAATTTCTTCGCTGAATCAGCAATGTGCGTGTTTAAAACAGTCAAGGTATTTTCTAGTGTAAAAAATTCTGCCGCAATGCATATTATATACTTTTTATATATATATTATATATATATATATATATATATATATATAATATGTAATATGTTTATTGAAAAAAACCTGCTTTCAGTTATATGAAACTGCTTTCAGTCAGCTATATGAACAGCAGGTATATGTTTCTTTTCAGCATTATTGCTGTTGAGGTAGTTTTATATTTTTACATTCTCTTCATAAAATGAGGTTTAATAAATCTGGTTTTAGGGGTTGCTCACGCCTCCCACCCCCCTGGTTACCCCTCAGGCCCCGGCAGTCAGTGTATGATCTTGCTTTGATTAGAATCATCTGTGAAAAGTAAAAGAGTGAAAGTCAAATGAGAGGGTTTGAAGTTTTTAATGCCAAAGTCAAACTTTTACATGATTCATCTTCATACCAAACCAATCATTGACAGCTTCTATTCTTCCTCATCATAGCAAATGCAATTAGTTCATTATGTAATTACAGGAGGGGAGCAGCAAAAAGAAAGAAAAAATACTGAGCGAGTTCCTTGAGAAGACAAATAAAAAACGTAAAAATACATTTCTTTTTTTTTTTTTCTTGCTTTTTTCTCGAGTGCAGATTTGAACCTTAAGCATGCCATAGTCTGTTATGGTATCCAGTTGTCTTTCTACAGTGTAGCTTAACCTGTACATGGCAAGGAGAGTAGCATGAGGGGGAAATGACAGGTACATAATGTCCATCGAAGCGTCTGTTTATAAAAAAAATGTCTTGATTAGTAGGTGATAGACTCCTTCTCTGTCTAGCTTCCCTCTTTACTTTGCAGTAGATTGAAACATATTAACATTTAAACGTGCAGTATAAAAAAAGTACACATCCACACAGATTCATGTACAGCAGGATCCCTTCAATTCAGATTCGAGGGGTTTGAAATGTGCCATTGAGGAGCTGCCATAAAACAGCAGTTAGAAGAATTATGTGCCAAGATGAGGAGACAAGGCTGTGTCAAGAGTCTCTTTACCAAAACAAAGTTTCTGCCCAAGTTCTTCAAACGTATCCCAGTGCTTCGACTCCACAGCACAACCGTGCGTCTTTTAGTTCCTCAGAATCGGCACCGTTGCAGGATATTGGAATTTCGTTATCATCTTGTCAACGCCAAGGTTTCGTGAAAACAAAAATTCCAAAGTTTTGAACTTTGGTACAATTTTCAGCACAGTCCATCAAAGCAGAGCTCAGCAAACAGTCAGTGTTGGCGGATTTTTCTTCGGGGGTAATGAAGGCAAGGGAGCAAATTCACCAGTGGCCTCAAAAGCTTAAAGAGTGTTCACACAGTAGTAAAGTTTAAAGTATATACAGGTTTACAAAGTGTGGTCACACGCAGACAGAATGCCTCGCCCTAATTAATCCTTAAAAATGTAAGCAGGCGTCGTGATTTCAGCTGTTTCCTTTTCCCAGACGCTGACTTCTCTGCCAGTCAAGCAGCAGCGGCATGACTAGTTTAAAACACTGTTGCACACCTGAGCTGGGCGCGTTTCTTTCTTACCCCTCATTTCCTGAACAAAGATGTGTCCTCTGCCTCTGATCCGCTACAAGCACAAAAAAAAAAAGATGAAGACACATTTACTGGCAGTTTCCAGCAGTGTTCCTTTCACCTATCCAGACATTAATGAGATCAGTGCAGATCACGGGAGGAAAAGAGAGGAGAAAGGAAACTCATTAAGACCGCAGGGACGACCTAACCCTATTATCCCTATCACACCACTGAGCCACACGCACTGATGATGGGAATTAAGATGCGTTGGCCTCGATCCACACCCACTCTTCAGCCCAATGCAACGGAGTGTGTCGGAAGTCGTGCAGCAGCTGATTGGAAGGACGGATGTGAAGGAGTTTGTTCTCTGTGCAGTTCAACACGGCGGTGTGGGCCCGCTCAGGTCAGCGGCGTGCATGGCAACAGGTAGCGGCAGAACTCCGCTCTCTCTTTTAGCTACAGCCTCTGGCACACTTTGTGCCAACTCCAGGGCTGTGGAAAACTGAGAGAAAAGGCCCGAACACGTTCACCCACTGAAACTAAAACTCACTCCATTCCCCCCCCCCCCTCGAGAACGCTCACTCTGCACAGACGTATCCAAATAACCCTGCTGTTCGAGAAAAGCACGAGGTTTACAAAAAGAGAGAAAAAAAAAAAATCCGCATCATCTTTCTGTCATGCAAAGTCTCTTTTTCTTTCCCATTTTTTCTAACAGTAAAAAACAGAGATTTGGTTTTTTATGAGTCCTACTTACAGTGCGCAGAATATCTCCTGCTCCAACGTTTTCTATCAATTACTTACAGTAGATGTCATTGAAATTCTCTTTAATGCATCCGCACGCATCAGTCAGCGGGATGAGTAGTTATTTAGATACACTTCATGTATAAATACTGGCTGGAGAGGAGCAGGCAAATTGCTACAGCTAGTTTAATGAGGCAATATGCTAAAAAATGATGATCCAAAGCACGCACACACACTTGCGTATGAGCCGAGCTTTCAGAGCATCTTAATACCTGTTTGAGCTTCTAGTTAGGTTTTAATATGTGTGTGTGTGTTCGTGTGTGTTTGTGTGTGAAAAGGTTTTTTCTGTCGTCTGAAGTGAGTAAACTTTATGTCACACAGCCACTAAAACTAAAGCGTGGCCCTACATGTGTGTCGACATTCTGTAAATGCACTGCATGAGTTGGAGTTTACATGCTCATGTTTGTGTGTATACGTGTTTGCATGCTTGTGCGTGTATATATGTGTGTGCATGTGAATGAGACAGCGCTTATCATACATTAGGACACAGTAGATGTGAAATGAGTCAGGCACCTCTGTCTGTTCTGAAATGGCTGAAAGCAGCAGAAACAGAATGCTGCCGTTTTTATCAAATACACACATGATATATACATACAGACTGGGCGTAAAGGGAAAATAATGAAACATTTTCATACACAGCAGAATACTGCGGCGCTAGAGACTATGAAAACCTTGTATTCTGAAGTAGTACTATCTGAGTACATCTTAGAAAAGAAGTCTTGTTTTCACCTTGTTGCTGTTCGCTCTGATTCATGTTTTTAAAGAACAGACTTGACACTGTTTACACGGCAAGATTCTCACGGAACTGGTTAATATTTCCCACCTGTGTTATGATACCGGTGATTAGGCATTAGAAAGTTTGATTGGTTGGAATTAGATCCAAATTACTCATTCAAAGACCCATAACTTCTTTTTTTAAATCTTTTCTGACAGAAACGAAGCCTCGGCGGTTTTTCAGCAGATGGTTCATTAGTTGTGTCCAAATTTGGACCGCTTTTGCCTCAGTTTTTAGATGCAACCAGGCTTTTCGAGCATCGTGACGTACGCAGTTTTTAATCTCTCTTATTTGCACAGATACCTTTGTGGTCAAAGGGTTAGGCATGCATTGGATTTAGAAAGGAAAAATAAAAGAGAAGATTGTCCTCTTCTACATGAACATACAGTCTTCGCCTGAAGGTAGCTTTCAGTATTGTTAAAAAACTTTTCTTTTGTTGTTTTTTTTTTTTTTTTGTTTGTTTTTAGAAAGACTTTCTGTTCAAATCACTCCAATGAGTTTATAGATGACTTGAGTTGAAGTGCCTGTGAGCATTAGTCAGAATCCAAAAGTTTGATGAAGGTGTTCGGAAGAGATCCTTTTTGATATTTTTCCTGTCTCAGTTTTTAAGTGTGGTCAGAAATTCTACGTGGAGGCCGTCACAGGTAGACCTCACGGCGTGACAATGTGAGGCAGGACGTAGTCTTGTAGTCCCCTCCAGTTCGGGTCAGTGGTATGACCTCAGGCTGGTTCTGGCCTTCTCCTCCCTCCTCCTCCGGCTGGCGCCTCCCAAAGCCTGCGCTGCTGAATGTGTCGTAGGATGCTGAAGTCATCTTGCGGTTCAGTAGGTTGCGGTTGTGATCGCCCACATTCCTGTTGCGGTCTCCACGACCCAGGGTGCCAAGAGGATCCCCGTTGACTAGAGGTAACCCCTGACCTTCTCCGCTGACCACAACCCCGGGTTCAGAGCTTCCTGCGCTGCCGGCGCTTTCACTGTCGCTCTCATGGTTGTTACCGCGGAGATTGTTGTTGTCATCTCCCGGGGCAAAAGTTGAGAGTCGTGGGGGGTCGCTGCCGTGGCGCTGACGCTGCCGTGGTGAAGGGCGGACAGGCATCCAGCATGTGTCAGAGTGGCCGAACTCATCACACTCTCTAGTGCACTTTCCTGTCAGAGCGACATCTGGCAGCTGTCTGGCATCTGGACACAGGACAAAAAAAAAAGTGATAAAAAGGAAAAAAAAATTAAAGACTTAGATTTCAGTTTCTGGCTTTATTTTTGTCATTTTTGTAGCTGGAAGCAGAGATTTCTCACAGAGGGAAATGGAAAGGTGTGATTTCAGTATATCTGCAACACCACCTGGATGCCCCATGAAGAGGCAATCAAACTGAAAGTACAACAAAAAAAAAAAAGAAAAAAGATAAGCTAAACACTGAACAAGAAGAAAAGAAAAATTGAAAACAAACCACACGATTAGATTAGAGCTGTAAAGGAGAGGATTGAGTTTGAAGGGAACAAGAAAGGGAGGAAAAACTGCTGTTGGAGCAAAATGAAAATCGCTGACTTCTAGAGAACGTTCAGAAAAACCCAGCTGTGCTCAGCATTACATGAAAGGTGAAAGGTGAGTTCAAGCCAAACAACTATCAGAGCCACAGGGAATGTAATTATCAGCTATCTGAATAGCAAATCTAAACTTCTTATGTGCAAAGACAAGACTACATGCTTTAAATATTAGCTTAATCCCACGAGTGCGAACAGTTCAGATGGAATGCTGATGTCCTGCAGGGCCAGATTTCCTTCTTATCTCCAGCAATCTATCATAAATCCATACAGAAAACAAGTCAAAGCAAGAGATGATTGGCAAAGAAAAGTGACATTCCTGCAAATTATTACAGTACAAACAGGAATCAGACACTGAATATGTCTCGTCTTTCCCATTTCACAGGTTTCAGGCGTTTTTATGGATGAAAAAGGTCTGCAAAACTATAAAGATTGAAGTTTTTTTTATAACTATTGTAAAGAGAATAGCAGGCTGCTGGTTACTCCAGAAGGTCGAAATGTAGGTTCTTACTTATAGATACAATCCACTGGAAAAAAAAAACATAACTGTGGACATCCAGAAGGAGAAACTTATGAAGCTTTGCTCATGAAGCAATTAATACGTTGTATTAATGCAAGAGTTGCAACATTGTTAAAGAAACCAGAAGAGAGGAATTTTTCAGGAATTACTTTCATCTCTGGGAATATCTTGGATAGTATTATTGTATCTGGGAAGATGCATCACTTGGTCAAAAAGCACGAGTTTACTGTTTGCAGACGACAGAAACAGCAGGTGAGTCGTGTAATTTTAAGATCACATGTGAGATGCAAAGTTGTGTTTCATTTAGACTGATGTACATCTAATCTCTCTTTAATCAAAGTGAGAGAAAAAGCATAAACACCTCAAGTCAGATTCGCTTTTTGCACATTATTAAAACTTTTTTTCAATATTTAACCTTTTCATTCACATTTTTTATTTAATTGATAAATATGAATAAAAATTCAGCTTCTGGACTTCTTACTTTAGACTTTTCTGTCATTTCTGTGTTGTATCACCATGTAACAGACTGGCACCCCACCTGGTTGGTGGCTGGTGTGAAGAGCGTCAAATGAAAATGAGCCACTGGCTCATATGCCACCATGTTTGACGAATCCGCTGACTAATTGGAGCAGTCCTTTTTGGGAAGGATGTCCAAGACACTTGAGTAAAAACTGAGCAATTGAATGATTTGTTTTTTGTCCCACAATACTGAACTATTTAAACCTAAGAGCATTGTATCTGTTGTAGGCCAATCATCAACTTATTTCTGGTGTCTGCTTTACTAATAAAACTAATAAAAAAGAAAAAACAAATAAAGAAAAAACCCCATATCAGTTGTAATCTCATCTGCATTTTTTATAGAACATGTCCAACAGCAGCAGCAGTGTCTGTAAATACACATGAAACCAAACAAGCATTTAATTATGCACAATAATTACAACCATTACTAAGAATTCACGGTTCAATTCTTCTCTTCATCTGACAGACAGAAACTTAATAAGCTCCACAAAATCCACCCAGATTTTCATACAGTGAAAATGCATAATTTCACTGAAACTACACTGAGAGTCTCAGAGGCAGTCAGTTGCCACGGACACGGTGACCTTGGTGAGCTGCCAGCATTCCACCGTACGATCTCATGCAGCAGAAAAGAGATGGAAATATTTTTTGTGACTGACTGGGAGGCTTAAGGCCTTGGATGAGACTCTGCCACAACATACTGCAACATTAGCTTTTCAAAAAAAAAATCTCCTCACATAATACAAGGAAGCCTTGCACACAAAAAACAAGGTGTGTGTTTTGTGAAGTAATGCATGCATATACACAAAGGACAACTGCTTTATTGTGTAAAACACATTCCCAGCAAGACGGGAGAAAAGAAACTCTGGAAACCTTGACAGCAAGTCAAGGTTCCAACGAAAATGTTTGTCTAGCATATTCCAATATCTCTGTGTGTGTGAGCAAAAGAAAGAAAATGTGTGTGTGTGTTTATAGTCGAAAACATGTCCATTCCTTTTACAGTATGACGTAAACATAACCTCGAGACGAGAAATATTTTAGTCGGTGTGTTTGGCAGCAGGTCAAGTTCAGTGAATCTTACTGGCTGAGCACCAATAGACGTCAAACAAGAACGGCGTACCATTCTCCACGTGCTCCTCCTCCCCCACGCTGCCTTCCGGTGTGGTTCGCTCGTAGCCTTCTTCAGGAAGCGACAGGGCTCCCAGCCGCGGGCCGGAGGAGCTCTTGCTGCTCGGCGTCTCGGAATCTTCCACGCCGCTGTCATAGCAACCACCTTCCTGGGGTTGGTTCACGACGGAGAAGGTCACCCGGCGAAGGGTCCCCTGCAAGAAACACACACACACACACACACAATATGGGATTAATCATCCAGGATTCCTAATCTGAGGTTCTAAATCTGAGGATTAGGCAGTTGGGAAGGGTCTGGAAAGACATATTGGGATTATCTGATCATGTTCGCCTTGATTATGGGCTTAGCTGTTACAATGCAGGGTAATAGTCAACCAATCGTGGCGGTCTTTCAAAGTTTTCAATTGTCTTTTAATCTCCGTTTAGATTAATGCTGCTGGACATGGCGGGTGTGTTTACAAACCGCTGGGACACTTATTCCCAATCTGGATTGGCGCCTAATAGTAGCAGCTGGGGTAATAGAGTTTAGTTTCAAAATGCTTAGGACATTGAGGACATTCCAATACTGTCAACTAATGCAAGCGATGCTCTGATCTCATTAAACATTTTGTCTGTTTCCAGTGCTCCACTTCTCAGCTAATGCAATTCAATATCAGCCTCAGCACTGAGGTTACAATACACGAGTAACAGTGTTTACAGTGTTAAAATGCAGCAATCATGGAATTCCTTCATCCTGGCATTCACATGGATGCAACATGGATGTCTGTAGACTAGAGCAGCCTTCACCCAGCCGAACAGAAGAGTCCCGCAAAAACAGCTTTGACAGAACTCAAAGAAAATTACAAAGAGTCTGAGTCTGAGTTGTTGACCTGGTTACCAAACTCTCCACATGCTATTCTGATGGCATCTGTAGGATGCAAACAGAGTCCACAACTACCCCGTCCTATTACTGGCAGGGCACAAAGCATCTGTTCCTGATGTTTTTCTACATGATGCCCTACTATAAGTCGACCTTTAGATGTTCTTTCATAACAGTGCCCGGATGGAGAACTTCTGACCGCATGAGGAGTACTGATATGAAATCTATTCCAGCCAGAGTCACCTAATGTAGTAATAAATGATTATTTACTAGGGTTGGGGAATCAAATTTGCCTCACAATTTTGAAATAGATTTTTCTGTTAAAAGATTATTTAAAATGATTAAAAATAATACATTATCTTTTTTTTTTTTTTTTTTTTGCCATTTTTATCGTTTTTATTGATCTTTTTACTTGTCTTCTTGGGCATTATAGCAACAGAGTGATGGTCTGGCTACTATGTTGCTATTTCCTAATTAACATGAAGAAAAGTGACGAGTAAAAAAAACTTTCTTACATGTTGCAGTTTAAACAAAATCGGCCCAAATATATTCTAAGAATCAAGTTACTTGGAAAATGAGCACATTTTGTTACTTAAGTGTAATTATTATGAATCAAAAATCTGTTTGAATCAAGAAATCGATCCTGAATTGAAATGTCACCTAAAAAATCTGAATCGAATAGAATTGTGAGTTGTTGTTAGGTTCACATCCCTAATATTTACTTCTGTCTCGATCTAAAAGATCCACATCTGAATGGATGGATGGATGAATGGAGGGATGGATGGATGGACGGATGGATGGCGGTATGGAGGAATCGATGGATGGATGGATGGATGGATGGACAGATGAATGGTTGGATGGATGGATGGACAAAAAAAAAAACTATAGAATACATGTTTCTTATTGTAAACTTGCTAAGTATTTGACCATTTTCCTGACACTAGGTTTTGTCTTCACTTGATTGTTTCTTTTTTTTTTTTTTTTTTTTTTTTGTTTCAAATAAAATTACTTTGCACTGGCCAAAGTAATTACACTGATTAGTATTTCAAAGTCCATTATGAGCTTTGCAAAAGCTTGAAGTTTGTTCATGAGCCCTTCAAAAGAATAAAACTCTTACTCTAAACAAGACAAATAAAACAGTTTAACACCAATGACCATAAATAAAGCAACTCTGTAGTGGAATTGGTTTCAGCAAAGATTTACAGTTTGCCAACCATTCAAACTGAGAATCACAACTGCTGTGGTTTTTTAACGCACAAATACACCCCTCCTTTGTAGTCAGCCAAGTGGTTTTAACTTTGGAGAGAAAACAAGACTGTAAGTTCATGCTGAGAGAATATCAGAGAGCGCTAAATGACTCCATCTGGCCTGAAGGGATCAGTCTGCACCAGGACACCTGTTTTTATTTGACATCCATTCTATCTCGTCTCATACTCATTTATCTGCTTACAAAATTACATCCCTTAAATCTAGATCTGCTTTGAAACAAGCAGTATGCAGTGAGAAAGAGAGGCGGACAGAAAGGAGATTAGGCTGAAAAAAACAAACAAAAAAACTATAGCTTGGAATGTCACCTCTAGATGATCTGCAGGGAAACTGATGGGATGCTGGAATAAAAGCTCAAACTGCACAGATTTATTCGTTCTCTTCCAAACACAGAAACGAAACAGTTCATCTACTGAACACACAAGGCAAAAGGAGAGAGGAGCACAGCTAAATTAATTAAGCAGAAGGAGGGAATTAGCGGCGGACTTGTTTCTTCTGCCACTTCTTAACAGCATTCAGATGAAAGGGGGAGGGGGGGGGGGGGGGGGGTGAGAGAAAGAAACTCAGACAGCAGGAAGGATGAGCAAGGCTGAAGGAAGAGCAGGAGATACTCAAGTCCATGGAACACCAGCAGAATCACCTTAACTCTCAGACATAAACCTGGATCCTTTTATTCCATGTTCACATTGGAGTTAAACAAAAAAAATGCTTAAAGAAATAAGAATGAGTCTAAATACTCAGAGAATGATGGTTTTTGTTTTCTTTTCCTATAAATCTACATGTGTGATCCCATCATAACAAGTTTCTCCTGCCAGCAATATCAGGGGATACAAGTCTTCTATTTCTTTGCTTTAAAAGGCTGTTAAAGCTGTTTTCTTCGGATTAGGGTAAGATTATATCAACATCACTGCAAACTGTGTATCTGTGATCACAGTGTAAGTATTTCTATGATAAGAATAATAATGTACATTTAGAATTATTTCTGATCATAAGTCAACAAGCTTAATATTTTCAACACAGAGATGTTCATCTTAGTGTTCGTAGAATCAAAATTGAAAGAAACTCTTCAGAAATTATTCATAGGATCATCATTAGCCTCATTTTATGCTCCTTGTGTTTTGCATTACTACAGCAAAAGAAAAGAAATACTTAGGGATTTAAAAAAAAACAAAAAAAAACTGAACACTTGGAACAGTTGTGGACATAACTAAAAGAAGAAAATACCCCAGTTTTCTGCAATAAAGAAAAAGCTTGAACACATACTTTTACAATACTGGACTTTTTCCGCTTCACATTTAACAAAAAATGTCCTTGCTGTTTTGACGTGCCATTTATAAAAGCCTTCATCTTCCATGGCCAGAAAATCCAAGTAAGGTTCATTCTTTTGTAAAGCATTCTGAATCTATTTTCATCCAGGAGGTTAATGATTCTGGAAATACCTTCACTGGCTAATGATCAGAAAGGAAGCAGCTCAGTCAGGCTGCATTTCAGCAGAAAAAGGCTAATTGCTACATTGCTAATGTATTAAAAGTCAGCAGTTGCAATGTTTACCTGCTTGATAGTTTCAGTTTTGCATGTTCATATGAGAAGTTTTGCTAATTTAGCAATAACCAAGAACAGAAGAGTTAAGTATGACAAAGCTACTAAATAAGGCAGTTTGCTTTCATTGACAGAAAGTTTCTACTTAGTAATTTCATATGTAATTCTTATGTCATCGTAAATGTAGTAGCCTGCTGCTAATTATGATGTTATTTCAGCTTTGGCTTTGGATAATGTGTCTGTATGAGAACAAGTTCAAGTTTCTGGATCTTGTTTAAAATGAGGAAAGGCTGCCATGCTTACATTAAGCATGGCTGAGAAAGTCCTATTTATAGAATTCCAGGTTATGAATGAAAAAGACTGACAGATTCAGGCGTTGATGGATCTTTATAAACAGTCAGGGGAGATCTGTGTTTCATGGTTTCCCCCCCTCTGGGAGACATAAAGATCTTCTAAAAGATCTTATGACAAGTCATCCCCGTAGTCGTTAAGTAACACGGTCTCATGGCAGCTCATAAGTCAAGCTATTTTAGCTTTTAGGTTCATGTTCACCACCATTATTTTTAATACAAACATCAACAACGGTTTTCAATGGTACAAGAAACTCCGCTTTTGAAAGTTGGAGGTAAAACAAACCGACATGTCTCCTAAAAGAAACTGGATTCAACACCAGCTGGCAGCCATCATTTCTTCCATTTTCACTACCTTGTTTACTACTTACACTGTTAGGTTTAAGCTTCTAAACAACTTGGCACTTATCAGGATAAAACACATCTATCCACATGTTTAAAAATCTCATGGGTTCCATGCACGTGTGCTCTTCACATTGGGAAGCTTAAAGGGGTGCTATTATGGTATTTTGAGTTGTCTGAGCTTTCTACAGTGTTACAGTGTTGAATCCGCATGAGAGATTTGAACGGCACTGTTTTTTATCACCTAAACGCATGTTTGAGTTTGAGTCCCAGCACACTCTCCGTCTGGTTTCCATGGCGATGAAAACGCATTGTTTTAAGAGTTTTTTCTACTTGGAAATCCTTGTGACGTCCCGGGGGATAAGGTTCGGTGATTGGTTACCTTCTACTGGTTAACAAGGGCATGTACAAATACATCAGGCGGGTGGAAAACGTGGGATAAAGTTATTTCCAACGATGGCTGGTGAGTTTACCAAAGAGAGACATCCTGCTGCATTCGTTGCTGTGGGTTGCTGTTTTCCACTTCGTTTTCAGGCTCTGATTCAGGTTCCAACATGTAGGGCTGTATGCTATGTGTTGACATTGTATTTTGTTTTGTTTTTTATTGAGTTCATATTAGCCTAATCCTTCTGTTTATGAGATGTTACAATGACAGTGAAAGCAGGTGCGGTGCGCGCTCTCAATGTAGTGGAGTGGCGGGAGGCGGGGCTTAATGCGGAAGAGTCTCAATCCACTCGTTTTGCCCACAGGCTGATCTGACAGCCTACGGAGAGGGTCGGTCTGAAGTAAATAAAGCCATTTGTGACAATAACTCCATCAATCCCAGCCCTTCTGGTCTCAGAAATAAAAATAAATTAGCCTGAAATGCACATAATAGTTCCACTTTTTTTTTTTTCCTTTTTTTTTTTTTTCCTTTTATAATAGTTCCACTTTAAGTATCTGAGTTAAATGTGAGGAAGACACTGACTGGCGCTATAATAATAATAATAATAATGTAAATGCAAAGATCCAGCCTGCACCACGGGGCAGGTGTCCATTGCCAGAGGATGAGTGGTATTAGCAGACTGGTGGGGGCTGCTCTCTCTCTGTTTTCCATTACAGAATTCATCTGATCAGCAATGATTCCATCTAATTCAATTTCCCTCTTTCCGATCAGAGCTACCCAATCTAAACGCTTCATCTGGATCATTTTGTTTTCTCTTCCTCCACCTTTGTCCTTCTTTTCTTCAGCTGATCTGATACTGACTACGCTGTATGAATTCACTGCTGTAACTCTGCTTTTTCTCTGTTCCTCCAGCTAACTTCCTCCACACCCCCCACCTCCTCCTCCTCCAACCCCTTCCTCTCCTTGCCAGTCAGCTTTATGATGTGGCAATCGATGATGAGTCCTTGACCTCGTTATGAGTACCTCTCCGCTTCCCCCCACAGCAGGGTTTATTGACCCATAACTCCTCTTCAGCCCCTCACCCCCTTTCTCCCCCCCCGCCCCCCCTTTTTTTTTTTGTTTTTTTTTGTTTTAGCTCTTATCTTTTCCTCAGTCTTGAAGGCACTCGTTGACAAACCTCTCTTCTTTTGCCAAATCCAATATTTATATTTTGGCTGCTTTTAGTTATTACTTTCCACTCACCGTGCACTCAACATGTTCCGACCTGGTCCCCTATGGCTTCCTCTCAATTCTACCTCCCATTTTAAGATACTCCTGCTTCACACAAACTATTTGAAAAGCTTGTCTTAATAAGAAATCCTGTCAAATTTCTTTCTCTCTCCTTTGCTTATGTCTTAAATGTATCTTTCATTATTTTCTCTCTGCTTTAGCAGCTTCTGTTGTTGCACAAAAAGTACTTAATGCTTTCAAAACCTGACTGACAAAGTGGTCTTTTGTGTATATTTACCTTCTATCAATAAAGGCTGACAGCTACATATATCATATTTCCACAAAGAGTCAACTCACATTTATCATAAGTCTGGACACACACACACACACACACACACACACACACACACACACACACACACACACACACATATGGATAAATTGGCATTGGTCCAGTGTGGCCTATGAATTCATGCCTGATGGAATATTAATTGAGTTTGACGGAGGACATCAAAAAAACCTTCCTCTTAATCTGACACGGCCCATTACAGTTCAATTCTGACACGGGAGCCTCGCTCATCTGCATGGCACCATGAATGTGTGTGAGTGGGTGTGTGTGAATGCAATATTGTAGGGACATATGAGTGTCGTGATACAGCACAGGAGTTATCATGAAGCTATTTCTGTGAGATGAGTGTGAATCAAAAAGATGCATGATGGGCCTGAGCTAAGAATAAACTTAACCATGTGAATCTTGAAGCTCTGAAGCCAAAAAAAAAAAAAAAAAAAAATTAGAAAAGAAAGTTCTTAATATAGCTTTCATTTTAGGGCATGAGTGTGTTGCAGTGCACAGGAGCGTGTGCACATGTTTCTGTATGAGTGAGACTTCACACCTTTATGTTTGCGTTTTATGACTGCGTGAGCCTAAAAGCCTGCAAGATGTGTTATGTCAGCCTGTGAGAGCGCGTGTGTTTGTAGTGTGAGGACCAGCATATGTGTGTGCACGCACAGGCACAGGTTGGCTCAGTCATCAAGGTAATTAGTGTGTAAACCTCCTCGCTGTCGGTTCAAAGAGAATTAACGAGCTCTAGTTAATTAACAGTCTCCCTCTCTTCTTCTTACATGTGTCTGCATATTCAACACATGTGTATGCATCTGCACATCTTGGTGCGTGCGTGTGTGTGCACATTTGCTTGCAAGTGTCTGTTTGTTTGTTTGTTTGTCTATGTCCTGCTGCACTCTGGTCTGCATAATGAATTTACAGGTTGCGGCTTATGCATAAACCAAAACTACAAATATGTTTGTAAGAGAAGAGCTACATTTCCCTTCGGCTATCTGCGCATTCTCATATTTGACATCGTCTAGGTATGTGGGTAAAACTTCCATGTAAAGGCTGATTTTACTATTTATCAGTTAGTTACAGCTGCATGAGACTCTTTGGCTCCTCTTTCACACACAGAAATGCCCTAGGGTAAAGTTGTGGGTCAGATTCCCACCATGGAAGCAAATTTGTTCATTTATTCCCTTGCCTCTGTCACCCAATGCATGCAAAATAGTGAGGATGTTATCCATAATCTATAACTGCATTGACCTTTGCTGTATCCTATAGAAGATGCACCTTAACCTTCTGCAGTCTACATTCAGAGTAGAGATGAAATCAGCCTCTGATAGTTTGCTTCCTGAAGTGAATCTGATGGGAGTTTGACTGATATGGCTTATTCATAAATCATGCTATGGCTCATCTTGACACTGATGTGTAAGTGGGTGTTGAAAGGTTCGGCTGCTCTGCTTGATATTTAACAACAGCAACAACAATGTCATGGCTTGTTTGCATTTTATTATACCGGTCACGATAAACGTAGGGTAAACCTGGAAAGGAGAGAAGGCATAACAAGAAAAATGTTCAAATATGCCTGTTTTCACAAGCTGACTATTTCCTATAGTTCTGCTGCAGAAAAAGGTGGTACAACAGCTTCTTTTTGTATACCTTTCAAGCACAATACATCCATATGACCAAGTAAATAACCTGCAAGCTCACAGTAGCAAACACTGCAAACCAAGCTGAGACCACCACACATGGTAAACTGTGCTCAAACATTTGGACTTATCTGCAGTTCTGCCACACATTAAGTCTGGTCCTTTCCTTTCAGATGCAATCTTGTCAAGAGGGACACATTAAACTGGCCCATAAACATCAGCTCCATAAACTCTGGGCGTCACATTTGGTGCATTTCTGTGTTCTGTGCAGGTTTGTAGAGACTAATGTTAACTGTTGCTGTTACGAACTACTTGTTTGATGCTGCTTTAAATGGGTTGAAACTGTTGGGCTTAAACCCAACTATTGGAGGTTAAGACTAGGCTGATAAACATAAACTGTATAGGAACATGTTTCGCTTGTTAACTGCTACTTAATGGAAAAAAATCTAATCAAACTAACATATAGCTGGAATTAAAATGTATTTTCTCACACTAATTTTTGGTCAGAGAAAATAAGGCTAAGAACAGGAATGAAGAGACTGCAGATGAATAAATTAACATGCCTTCCAGCTGAGAATGAGGAAGGATTTCCAAACACTGGTTGGATCTGGTATGTTGGCCATGATCACAGCTAATGTGATGGATTATTATGTGACAGCAAATGTGTGACTTTGTTATTATGCCCCAAAAATAACAAATTCGAGGTAAAACTGTATTTTGCCTCATGTTTTTGTGTTGTATCTGATCATTTTATGAGCCAAACATAAATCAACCAGACGTTTGACATCCTCTTTGTAACAGCTCTCTCCAGACACTTCAAATTTTCCTAACATTGACTGAAGGGATTAGCTTTGTAATTTCCCTGCCTGTTGTCCTTGACTGCTGATTTAGGCCTGAAACACATCATATTTGATGCCAAGTATAAACAGTTTTTGAAATATGGCTCTCTTTTATGCCAGAAATTGGATAGTGTGACCCTCACAGAATAATAAGTCGATCAAAGGCCAGATTGATGGAATTCTTTAAGAGGTTTAGCAGTTCCAGAGAGCATAATGGCTCAACCCAGTTCTTTCAACCTACTGTGCAAAAAGCAAAAAAAAAAAAAAATCAGCCTTGGAAAAACTTAATGAAATTAGTGATGAAATGTTTCCAGTATATTTTGACTTGAGCTGCTCTGAACAAGCAGATATCGGATCTTCAACGCCAGATTAAATGAATTCTAATCCCATTACTTAAACTATGTCATCCCATCATGTTTCTCCTAATGCAAGCTCTTATTTACAACTCTAAACATAACTGAGCTGATAAAATGTCCGTCTCGTGCATATTTAAGCAAAAAACTGTTAAAAAAATAAGTAAGGTGATACAGCACTATGGCACCACGGCAAACAATGAAAGCTAATATGTTTGTGCTGACACGTCGTGGACGCAGCCCAGAGTTCATATCAGGAATGCTGATCAGACAAGATGACCTTTGCTTCTGCTCTTTTTGTTTTGCTTTTGTTTCGCGATGACATTCTGCTAATGCAACCAGTAAGTTCGAAGAAGGAAACCTGCCCATACTTTGAGGATAGAGTAAATGCTGAAGTAATAAGATGAGCGAAGCATCATGACGTGCAAAAAGAATTAGAGTATCTTTTGATGGAAAATAATGTTTTTAAAGCAGGGATGCTGCTGTCTATTCACACGGCTCTGCTGCTGAGGTTTATCTTCATTCATTCACTTTAAACAATCGCTTTCTTTGCCGTTCTTTACTGCTCTTTTCCTACATTTCCTCTGCTGCTTAGATTATCTTACCCATTCCAGATGTCTTGTTTCTTTCCTTGGGGGATTTCTTACGAGAACCTCAACTGTGAAATTTACTGCTGAGAAATCGCCTGAATATCTCGGGTGATTCAATCTCATCAGTGCAGATAAAGCTCAACAAAGTTCATTCATTTAACATTCCATTTCAATGCCTTTCTCTGTTGCTGTGGTCTGTCGACACACTGATGAGAAAAGTAAGTGATTAAATAAAACCAGTGTAAATTCTGACAAAGCGACTGAGTCAACAGGTCACATTTCTCCGCTGTAACGGTACATTTGCTGGGATATAAAAAAAAAGAAAACCTCTTTTGAATCTTTCTGCTGTCAACTGTTAAGTTAAAACACATAAAAGGATGTGAGGAGAAAAAAAAATATAACTGGGAAATACACAGAGAGGATCTTGCAGCTTCTAAATAGCCAGTCCACGGGTTGGTTTTCATTCGATGAAGACGTATTTGCACAGAGTGTGTAAATGTAGACATGATCTAAAAATGTATTCAACCCTGCTATTGTGAAGAGTGTGTTGGGATTTAATTGTAAAAAAAAAAAAAAAAAAGAACAGGTCTTGCTTACATAGTGCCCTCATTAGGTCACTGGCACAGTGGGTCATGTGATTACCAAAGTGGATTCTAAAAGTCTGTGCACCCTTACTCACATTTTCTTCACCATGGATAGTTACACTGGCAGAAGATGAGTTGATCTCTAAAGGGCCTCGATACATAATAGAATTTCCTCTCTTTACACCCCAATGTCTTAATTATAGTTTGAGTGTGAACTTGTGTGTAGCCATGGGCTCGGCTAGGCCGCTAATGGCCACGCTGAAATGTTTTGGAATTGATGCCAAAAGCAGAAGGTGGCTGTAGGACAATAGAGAAAACAGGTGTACCTCTACCTTCACAAATATGTCCTTCATGGAAGAGTGATGGAAGATTTCTATTTCTGATTCCCAAGTCTGGAGGTTAACATGAAACCTTCTGGTTGCAAAGCACAAAGGCCGATTTAGATACAAAAGTGTTGTTGAACCAATGATGTTAATCCAGTGGCATAACCAAATTTCTATGAATTAAAAGAGAAAATGATGCTAACCACATCTACAAAACAACTACCTCAGTGAAGCTTGGGGTCTCACCAAGACCTCCACAAAGCCGACACCTTGAAATACTCAAGTCAAAGTTGTCACTGATGCAGAGTTGTTTTCCAAACAAGAATTACCCTGAAAGCTGTAAAAAGCTAAGATATTTGTAAAAGTGAGTGTGTGAGGTTGGCAAAATTTCTCCTTTTTGTTTTAATCCCTGAAATATATTAAAAAAAAATTAAATTGTGTCTTTGGGCTGCACGGTGGCGTAGTGGTTAGCAGGATGCAGCCCATTGGCTGGGGCGAGGTTTGGACAGTGGCCTTTCTGTGTGAAGTTTGCATGTTCTCCCAGTGTATGTGTGCGTTCTCTCCAGGTATTCCGGCTTCCTCCTACCGTCCAAAGACATACATGCTAGGTTAATTGGTTACTCTAAACTGCCCTTAAGAATGAGTGTGAGCGTGAGTGGTTGTCTCTGTGTGTGGCCCTGCGATGGACTGGCAAGCTGTCCAGGATGTACCCTGCCTTTCACCCACAGACTGCTGGGATAGGCTCCTGCTTCCCCGCGACCCTTCATCAGATTAAGTGGTTTGGATAATGAATGAATAAACTGTGTCTTTTGGTAAGGGTTGCTTTTTAAAATTGGAACGTGCCTGTGCTTCCTTCACAGCTGAACAATGGTTGAAAAAACAGAACAGATTCATTAGTATTTACGATACGCACAAAAACCAAACTGAGACAGAAAAACAGTTTTCAATCAGAGTCAAATCACAGTCAGGCAGAGTGAGAGCATCATGTTTGGCGTTGGAGTGCTGTGGTATTTGCAGAATGCTGAAAATTGTTTGGAGCAGGTTGAAACTCAGCTCAGGGAAGGAAGAAGCAATATGAGCAGCATTTCATTCATTTGTCTGACCCACAGATGTTGAAGGCGCCTTATTACCACAACACTCACACGGCCTCCATGCATACACCCTAAACGCACCCATTAGGCACACCTGCTAGTTTCCGCACACACTTGCAGGTCTGCATGTGCACATATAAATGTGTTGGAGTGTGTATAACTATGCAGCAGCATGTTGCAGTGGGACCACCTCTGCAGTAAGAGCAATACCCCCCCCTCTGCATACTTCCCCCTATTCCCCCCTTCACTGCCATATTTCTCCGCTACCCCTCTCCCCTTTGCTCACTCTCTTCTCTGCATTCTCCTCCTCTTTCTCACCTCCTCTTCTCCTCCTTTCCTTGCCCTTCCATTCTATCTTTCCTCTGCCTCAGTCTCTCCCCTGCTCCCTCCAGAAGCAGGTGATGTAGAAGGGTGCTCAGCAGTATCTGACTATCAGGCCTGACTCTGTGAGAGGAATGATAATCACTGTGCTGCACTGCAGAGAGAGAAAGAAGAGGGGGAGAGACAGGGAGAGAAAAGAGGGAGGGGAAGGGGGCATGAGGTGCAGGAAAAGGGGGGCAAGTGCGGCAGTAGAAGTGAGGGAATGGGGGATTGAGATGAGGAGGGCAAGAGAGCCGGACAAAGAGAAAAGAGGGAGAACGCAGACAAAGAGGAATGTAGGAAAAAGAGTTTGAAACTGAACACTTTAGTCGCACATATCCTCTTTGGTATCATGCCCCTATCCCCCCCTCTTTTCCACTCCACTAATCTATCTGCTTTCGCATTCACACAAACACACCTCTAACACTGCTACCTGTGCCGTAACAACCGCTCGTACAGCAGCAGCAGCCCTGCAGTAGGAGGGAGAGCCTTAGCCCTGTGTCTGAGCAGTAGAGAACATTAACTGCAGCAGCGAGGTCATCTGATCGACACTATGCGGACCCTCTTTCTCTCTCCTTTTACTCCTCTTCAGACTGCTGCAGTCTGCTGTGAGCCCCCCCATGGCCAACAGTGGAACTACCAGCCTTGCTTCCTCCTGGCACACCTGTCCCAAGTAAATGTTTTGTGCTGTTCTTTTTTATCAGCAGCCAACTTCTGTTATTAAAACCCGCTAGCCCACGCTCATTACCGTGCCCTAAACTGTAAGTGTATGAGTACGTGTAAATTTTTGTTTGTTCGGCATCAGCTGTGTGTATGTTTCTGCAGAGACACAGAGACTGTTTCACTGCAGGCGGATCTGCTGCATCGCCATCCACCATGGCTTTGTTACCGTCAAGCTGTCCACTCTGGCATTGTGCTCGCTCCCATCTCCCTGTCTCCATCTGGGCTCTCCACCCTGCAGATATGCATTGGAAATCACCGACTCTATTCACAGTATCAGTCTTTTGAAATGTTTATCCTTTTGTGCAGCTGTGGCTATCCATGGGTAAAACACAAAACAGAGACAAAAGCTGGTAGAGTAAGACATAAAGCGAGGCTTTCCGGACAAATGCCCGTGATTCAGATTAGCTCCTTTGTTGGCGTGTTTGTGTGCGTGTGCTGGTGATGTTCATCACTTTCCACTGCTTGTTCTTAAAACAGTCATCTCTTTTAATGCCCTTGACAGCAGTCATTGTTAAGAAAGATGCAAACAGGATGGTGGCACACAACCGGCCCTCTGTGTGTGACTGGGAGTAACAGAGACCATACATATGTATGTGTACTATTTATTGGCCATTTTGTGTGTAAAAGTGTGTGCGTGTATTTATCCATTAGACTAATGTGTTAGGGACATGCTTTTCCCACCCACTTCTATTGTCCATTAAGCTTGACCAGATGAAGAGGGGACAATAGCTTCTCTGTAGGGTCCAGTGTATAAAAAAGTGTATGTGGGAACGTGGTTTCAGATACGTGATCTCACACACAAAGCTGGCAAACGAGCACACACACATACAAAACCAAGTTCCCTGTTGAGAGTGATTAGGATTGCTGCTGTGAACAATAGACAGAGTCAATAAAAGACCTCAGAGACATCCAGGTACAAGAGCAAGGTCTCCCCCCCACACTCGCTTCTCCACCTCCACCTTCATTCACTGTCACGTTTTTTCCCTTCTCAGCATTCTCCTTTCTCCTCTTTCTACCTCACATTCCTTTTGTTTCAACCAAAACTGCTCTCTCTCCTTCACTTTCCAAACAAGTTAATTTATCCCACTGTACCCAGCTTTTTCTGCGCTTCTCTCGTTCTCGCCTTGTTCCTCTGTGTCTGGCGCTGATACCCTGTCGCCTTTGTGGCGCCCCTGTCTTTCGTAAAACCAGCGTATGGGCTAAGCTGACAGAGGCTGACACGACGGAGCGCCATGGCAAAACTGAAATCCATCCTGGCAGTTCAGAATCCGTGTCACTCATTTTACAAGGTTAAAGATAGCTTTGCCTAATGTGTTGTCAGATGCAAACAAACATGCACTCCACATTGCCTTTGCCTCACGTGCACCATCACAATTACACATATAGTACAAGCATAGGCTGGCACACACACTCACATGCTCTCTGCACTACAGGGGAGTGTCGCATTAAGTCAAATACCTGCATTTGAATATGACCTAAAATGGTAAGACAGCACATTTGTGTATGAATGTTGGATATTTATGAGGGTGTATATATATGTGTGTGTGTGCTGTATTACTCATGTTGAAGGGTATTAATTTTTTTTTTTTATTTTTTTTTACACAGTGACATCGTGGGGACAAGCTTCCCTTTTGGGAGCAAAAAGCAAATCCCCATAACCTCTAAAACTGGGCTGAGGTTTGAGGTTAATGCTTCAGGCAAGTCGTAATAATTATGGTCGGGTGAAATCTAGAGATGCTCCTGACATCAATGTCCTGGATGGTTAAACAAAAAGGGGAAAAAGCCCAATCAACTGGTGCAAAGCTGCTGTCAGGACTGCCAGCTCGAATCTGTTCTTCCACATTAAACGTCTGAACAGCAGAAAACTAGTGCTGTCAAGTTAACGTGTTAGCAGCATGTTAACCTAATTTCCTCTGTCGACCAACAGAATGGCTACCAACAATAACAGGTTTTTTCTTTTTACTTTTGAGAAGATTCTGCTCTGAACTCGGAATATTTATGAAGCATTATTAAACTTCAGAAAAAGCTTCTTTATGAACATTTATATTTTCCAAATCAGCAAGAAACAACTTTAATGAATAATTATAACGAGAAAGTTTGTAAGTGCATAATTAACTCCATCCAAACATTATCACTGGCTACTTTGTTGGGAAAAAAACAAGAACACTTCAACAGAAAACATCTGTCTTACTAGTTACAAAGTTGCTACATTAATAATCAGATTACAAATTAACGATTCAGACACTACACAGTACAAATGAACACCCTTGTTTTTAGCTGCTGTGTAATTATAATAAAAATGTTTTTTATTTATTTTCAAATCCCTTAAATCAACATGACTTCAGCACCACTGTGGTACATCTAGTTGACAATGTGACATTCCAGCTAAGCTAAAGCTGACGGCGTTATTCCTGATGATGTGACAGGTTACAATTTGGATGACTTAGCGGAAAAACAATACGTCAACCCCGATGCCAACATCATGGTGTCAGACCCTCGATAGAGTAGAGTATTGTAGTAGTAGTGTGTTTTTACTGTAAGCTGATGTGTAGCCTTACTGCTAGTCACCTTTAACGTTTGAAGTAACTCCAAACAAGGGCAAAGTGACAAAGGTTTTCCTTTTCATGTCTGCGACACTTCTATAGGCAACAACTTCTATTATAGCTGCTCGAGACATTTACATACTGATTTTGAGCTAAGATTGTATTATTACTTTCAAAGTAACTTATAAGTTTACAGGATTAAAGCATTTATACAGTAATACTCATTGTATGTTGATGTGTTACTTGCTGAGGAAAGTCATGCCCTTGGTATCACCAAATACCAGCAAATCTTTGTTCCTTTTTTGAAACCTTGGTTTTAAAATCCTTCAACATTTCTCTCCATGTGTGAACATACTGGCTGCTTAAACTGGTCACATCAGGGAACACCAGCTCCAAAGTCATTGGGACAGTTTCCAGCAGATTTGAAATTTCCTTGCTGCAAAACACCTGATTAGAAAGTAATGACCCCTTCATTTAGTCAGATGTGTTGCAGTATGGAAGCATCTAAAACTTGCTGGACACTTCATGGTCCAAGAGTGTCCAGTGTCTTGAGCAGGTGGTTACTTCATTAAGTCTTTTCTACTGTGTTTATTCTGAAGCTCTGCAGGAACTACAGATGCACTAACATATTTATATAGCTTTATTAATGATAACGTTTACAAATTAACATAAAATCAATGTGTAGCTCAAAGTGTACGACTTAGAAGAAATTATTAGCTGATGTTCATGGAAAGATGGAGACTCAGAAGTTGTTGATAGCATCTCCTCTGCACATGACCTTTGAAAAGAATATCACTTTGTGGCTAATTCAGTATCCAGCTTGCATCCTACCTGACTTGTTAGCTCTCTCCAGCCAGCAAAAGATGATATTATGATGACTCTTGTTTTGTCTCGTTCTCTCTTTTAATCTTCTCATGTTTCTTTGGCAAATAAGCGACATTGCATGTTCAAAACAGTCAGTTCCTTATTTTACTGAAGCGAAGTGTAATGTCCCGTCACGCAACGTCACGTCCCAGAAGTTCTCTAGTGTCAGTTTTTCCGCCTTTGGATGCTGCTGGGTATCAGCGGCTAAAGAAATGCACATGGTAGATGTCACTGTGTCATCGAACAAGTCTGGGACGTGGAGTTTTAATGCCAAAAAGTCAAAATGTTATGGAATATGAACATTTCTGATTGCAACTTAATGATTGCGATGTGATTTCCAGATATCAAGTATGACGATATTATTCGGCATGGAAGCTGTTTTAAAATCTGATTAAAGAAACAAATCTGTATCAAATATAGTGATGTATTTAAGTTGTTTTATGCAGTTATTCCTAATACAGTCTACATAATGACAGGAGCAAAGGCAGAAGTTTTTACTTTCTGAAAATATATTGAAACCAACAGTCAAATAGTTTTATAAATGAATAAAACATGAAGGATTATTTTACCTCTTAGCACTTCTGGTGCCATCTAGTGAGGGTAGCAACCTTCAATTTACTCATTGGCTAATTGGGCACGTCCCTACAGGAAAAGATTGAAAGTCCGTGTAATGTCCTCTTAATTGAAGGAAACATGACTGCAAGTGTGCGCGTTTGTGTGAACCCCATCTCAGCCCTATCACCCTCGTGACAGACACAGTGCCACAGAAATGTCTCGGGGCACCTCGCCCAATGTCTTGACAATAGTCTCAGTGTGTGTGACTGACAGAGAGTGACTCGGGGACACAGAGGGGGCGTTATATTGGGTAGACGACACGCACGCAGATACTCACACACACAAAAACAGTGGCGCACACACACTCACACATTAAAGAAGGAAGACAGTGCGCTCTTTCTCTCCCTCTGCGCTATTTCTCATTCCCTCTCTCCCTGACGCAGAGAGAGTCAATCATTCACACACTCTGTCTCCTTTGACGCAGAGGAAAAGCATAAAATAGCGGCTCTCTCACTCTTACTGTCTCCTTCTGTATTCCGCGTGTGTGTGTGCGTGCGCAAATGCGGACTGTATAATTAATACAGCTTTCATTTTCTTTGAGCTATGAAGTATGCTTTTGGTATGCAAACAGACTTCTTGCTTGTGAGCGTGCATATATGTGTGCCTGATTGAGTGTGCGCGCATTCAATCCACCAGAGACCGAGTGCAAAGTTGGACCATTGAGCGGAAGGAGGAGAGTTAATGAGAAAGCAGGGGAGAATCCAAGACATTCCCATCGATAACCCCTCACAACATTTCAAGAGTATATGTATGCATTGGCTCTTTTTTCGCAATCCCTTTTGAAAATTATGGTTCAGCATCAGGGTTAAGAAGTGACTTCAGAGAAATCATTTTCAGAGTTTCACGCAGCCGAACCTCTGCTCAGCATTCTGCCCCATTATTATGCAGCTCGTGGCATTAAAAATGTTTGAAAATGCTAATTAATCCACAGCTACTTCAGTAAAAGAGCTCTGCAGCAGCTGAAAACAATACTGTACATTCACACAATGGGTATATTTTTCACTAATTACTTATACTGTATAATTATATTTATTATATTGTTTTCAGCTAATATCAGTGATTGTGAACCATTACATATAGCAGAGGCGTATAGTTATTTGTTTGGGGTACAATAAACTGTGCTTTTTTTTTCCTGATTAGGTTGTTTTGGGCGGCAGGATCTTACAGTGTTAAAACCACCAATGAATGTTGTTTATTCCATATTTTAACTGAATATTATTTTCACAACAGGTTAATCCATTTAGTGCAGGGGTGTCAAGTTCTGGTCCCCTAGACCCACAATCCTGCTCCAACACACCTGCCTCAAAATAATAAGTCATTGTGCAGAACTTCATATGCTGCTGGATTCATTTAATTTGAATCAGGAGTGTGAAATGTGGAAAAACTGCAGGACTGTTGCCTGCAAGGACCAACTCTGAACACCCTCTGACTTAGTTTTACTGGTCAAACAGGATGATAGATCTGATTAAAAGTCCAATTAAGAGCCAGTAAAGAGAAAAAACATTTTACTTGATAGGAATTTCTATTAAAGCTTTAACAAACACCCGTCATGACTTCACCACCAAATACTGTACTTTGTCCATGATTTCAGAAACTTGCTCACATCTTAAAAGACATTATGATGAATACCAGTATTTGTATGTGGTCAGTATTGGGTAAATCTATGATGGGGTTTTGAATGCCATGCTTTGTGGTCATTACAAATTTCATCAGATTTATTGCTTTTCTCACTGGAAAATGTAATATTATTTCCATCATCTCTGGTGTACCGATCACTGTATGTGAGCATCTTGGTAAACAAACATTTTGCACTGTCATTGTGAGCTTGTTGAATGAGCTGCACTTGCACAGTGGCTGTAAAAGGTGCTTCCATCCAGTGATAAAATTAATTTTAATTTTTTAATTTTTTTTTTTCATTAAATTATTGAATAAACTGGGTTAAGTTGTATCATCAGAAGGTTGTAGTACAGGCTAAGTTGCTCAGGATATACAACAATGTCGACCTCAGACAAAGGAAAAATGGGGAACAAACTCTTTACGAATTTTTGTGAATTGAGCTTATTGTAAAAATGAATCACGTTTCTAATTATTAAAAAGTTTATCAGCCACATTTGGGATTCCTGTACCCTTTTCGTTATGTTATATATCCTTTTCCCCCTAAATATTCTAACTCTAGTTTGATAAAGGCATAATGCAATCCAAGTGCACATAAAAACCTTTCTGCAAAGTTTCTGAACATTGCCTTTTCATTGAAAAAACACACAAACAGTTGAAGAAAAAAAAGAATATTAGGGCTACATGGCACAGTCATGGCTGATAGCTCACTGTGATTTCTGACAGTTGATGTTCTGAGTTTTATCTTCCACAAACATTTCATTATATTTCAAAAAAAAAAGAATGGTATTGTGTTAGGGTTTGTGGAGATGTGGAGACCCAAATGCTGGTACAGAGAGGCAGATGGCATACAAAAACAATGGTTTTAAACCAACAGAGAAAGACCTAGAAGATAGTCTTGACGGTGATCTGACAAAAAGGAAACTGAGAACCAAGGGGTGTAAATACACTGAGGGACTAATGAGGAACAGGTGAAGTAAATGAGGAAATTAAACCAGGTGAGTTAATGAACGGGAGGCAAAATAGGACGCAATAAGCAAAGATGAACAGGAAAACCTACAAAATAAACCTTAAAAAAAAACCCTAAAGACCACACAAAAACCCCAGGTCATGACAAACTGCTTGATGTTTTAAGTGTTTCAAAGTTGAAATTTGTAATTTGATCTTTTTTTGCTCACATGCCTCTGCTTCCATACTGGTAACATAAAATACGTAAAATAAAGGCTTGGCAATGCTTTAGGCTTTTTTTTGTGCTTTATATACACATCTCCTGCGTCTCTTATGTGCACAAGTTTTCAGGGTGCTTGTACCACATGTGTACTGCAACAGAGCAGCGGTTCCATCAGAAAACCATGAAGGTAGTGTTGAGCAATGTAGCTTAACACAACCTCAAAAGATACAAAGGCTGAAACACCACTGAAAGGTACAAAGACAAAGAAAGAGGAACCTCCAACATACTCAATCTCTGCACAGACCACCTCTGTCACTGCGCCGCCTCTCTTAATCTGTCTTTCTAAGACTGTCATTATCTCATCAAGCATCACCATGTTTGCTTTTGTCTCAACCTGACGTTGGCACTCTAAACTCTGCACTGCCTTCTGATGCACGGGCTAACAAACAACCATGCCGAAGTAAAGGATGCATGAAAGCTTTAATACGGTGACGTTTGAAATGGATCTATTTACACACGTAAAGGGAGCATAAATGAGCATTAAGATTAACTGCCACTGTCTGAAAAAAATCATTATCTTTGTTGATTCATTATTAATAATGTTGGACATCTTATTTCATGGGTTATTTGTTTTTTGGTTTTTTTTGTCTTTTTTATTCAATAATGAAAACAAAGTATCAAACCCTGAGTTGGACATTTATTACCAGAGCAATGGAGTGGATGTGAAATGTTCCAAAGTCTAGAAAATGTTCAGGAATTGTTAAAATTACAGACAGTGCTATTCTTTTGTTCATTTTGCTCCCCAATAAAGTTGAAATAAAACTTGGTATCTTTAAAATGTGAAATTTTCACTGCCTAAAACAAACTACTCTGTGTGCGGCATTGTGCACACAGCTGCAATTTTTTTACGTAAATTCCTTTAAAAGGAAAATTTTTCAATTTCATTTGTCACTTTTTTGAAGAACTACAAAAAAAGAGGCAAAGTTACATTATTTCCATAATTCAACAAGACCACTAATTCATGCAATATTTGCATGACTTCATTTATGTTCTGTACATCTCAAACTCAGTCAGGCACTTTGTAGATGTAAGTGTGCTTGTTAATATCTACATAAGTTCTGACATTCTGTGTTTAAATTGGTTTCCTCACAGTCCGGATCACACTCTCACATCCTACACAATTCCCACATGGGAGTAGGGAATGAATTATTAAACCATTCAAAATGATCATACCATTTGAGAGAAACCATGATTTGTAAAAGTCATGCGGAGACATTTTTCCAGAGGAGGGGCTCAAAAATCAACTTTGAAATTTTTCACCTGATTGCTTTTATTTCATGAATTGAGTCAGAAATTTAGTCAACAACTGTAAATTCTGTGTTTGATCATCCTTGAAAACTCCACTAACGCAGTAGTTTTCTGGTTCAGCTTGATGTGTCCGTGCATAGTGGGCACTCTTGATGTCTGTCTTTTAAAAAATTCAGGAAAAAAAAGTAAACTGAATAAAAAGGGGAGAAAAAAAAAAAAACCCCAAGGGCAGCATGTTGAGGTGAAATCGTTGATTCAACATATTTTTTGACGGAAGGCTCCCTGCAACGGCTCTGCTGGATTTAAAAGAGCCTCTGTCAGCAAAGGCTGGCATTGAGAAACACTTTCACACATCACATTCTAATCAAAGCTCGCTCTTTTTAACAGGCGTAAAAGCTTTCATGTTAACACGACACCGCGACCGAAGCTTTATTCACGCTTTTAAAAAGAGACTGACCGGTCAATGAGCATGTGCGTGTGTGCCTGCGCCTGACAATGCACCATATCTGTGTCAACACACTATACTTGCTTCTCATCTTACCGGCGACACTTTGTGCGACTCCCCTTAACCATGCATAAATTGTCTGTGATCCCCACTCACACTGTGCACACCTGCGCGCTTGCAGACGGAGATGCGTATATTTTCCGAACCATCTCAGGTTGTCGGCTCAGATGTGAGCATCCACTTATTCAGCCAATTAGAGGATGCCGTTTCATCCCCTTGGAAACCTGTTTGGACTCTAATTGGCAAAAGCATTTGCATGACTTTGATTATAAGTCTTTTTGTTTTTTGTTTTTTTTTTCCTTCTGGTGTATGTGTGCTTGTTTTTAAGTTTAGGAGCAGATCTGACTAACGTTCAATAAAAGCGAGTTGTTTTGTTTTCCCTCTTTTCCTCAAGTGTTTTTAGTTGCCATCCTCATAATATTACTGTATTGCTGAAAAAGAGACGAGAGCCTCTTAAATAATGTATGTCTGATTTGTGTCTGTGCAGCGTTGGCCCATTAAGAACCAGCTTTATGGTAATGGTGTGCAATTACCATGATGTATTTGGAGCAAGCCATTGATTTAAAGTGCAGTTTGAATCATCTGTTTGTTTTGCGAGGTTTGTACCTGTATGTGAACAGGTAAAAAAAAAGCCATTTTTTTCTAACATGGTGATAGCTCCCTCATATGTAATGTTCATGGCAATGGGTTTAAAATGTTGTGGAGTGTGTAATTACATAGGCAGAGTATGTTTGTAGGTCAAATAGATCAAACTATTTTCCAGTCCCAGCTTGAGGGCACCGGTTACAGTTCAGCTTAAGTATATCTCTTAGTATGTGCTCATATATTTTTAGGCAGGCATCGCTTATCTGTTCTATATCAACAGGCAAGTGGGACTCAACAAAGACTCAAAAAAACACACAAATCCACACTTATACACTCACAGATACATTGGGAAAGGCTTGGGTCAGTGGTATAATATGGAGCATCGCTGCAGGCAGAGGTCTGCCCACTCAGATTTATGTAACTTCTTCAATAGGGCAGGTAGAAAGCTCTCTCTCTCTCTCTTTCGTACACACAAACACATACACACACATACACACACTTACACCAAAATAGCCTGAAGAGTGTGAGCTGGCCTTACTTTCAGAGTGAAGTTCCTTCCCCTCCTCTCCCCGCTTCTTCTAACCAAAGACCCATATATCTCATTTTGGTCCTTCTCATTCCATCTCCTCCTTCCCAGTACTGCCCCCATCAGCTTTAACCCCCCAAGGCAATACCTAAGAATGCATTCTCATTCTGTAGCTTCACATCTCCCCTTGCCACTCACTGAAGCATTGCCTGTTATCTCAGTCACCTCACTTCTCTTCATCTACCTTCCCAAATCTCACAGCTTCCGCCTCTCCGCAATCCACCTTCTTCTTTCTGCATCATGGCTACTGACCAGGGATTTCCTTTTTTTCCCCCCTCCTGTTCTTGACATATTTCTTGTCTTTCTCTGCTTCTTTTTTCCTTCCTCTATCTTAATCTTGATCTTCTGATTTATCTGTCTTCCATCAACAATTCCAAAACAGATGGCTACACTTAGCCTGCGGCAAAAACATTGGCTTAGGACTACAGCACTAACAGGGCCAGTCTTTTGCACTCACGCAAGATATAATGAGCTGATACCCGGCGAGAACTGTGCTCTGATTCGCCAGTGGCAAAAATGCATAAACCATATTGCACAGTGCAGATTTTCACACCTTAGGCTTGTTCCTTGGTAGCATGCTTAATTATATCCAATCAGAAAAAAAACATGAAAAACAAAGATTAAAGCTGACTTTAACTACACTTCTTTATAACAGAGGAAAGAAAAATGGCGGGAGCTTTAAGAACCATTTGTAGAATTTAAAGAAACGATTCAGTGTGATGGAGAAAAAAATTGGGAACCATTAAAAACACGTTTTGAAAAGATGGATCCAGATGGTGAGTGATGAAAGGAGATGAAACCACTTAGCGAGAACAGAGAGATCAATCAGGATGAAGACAGACGGAGGAGGATGTCATTGTCTGTGTGGGTGTGTGGATATGTCTGGGAGGGACCTCACACACGGGGATGGAATGCTGGAAAGTGATGCTTTTTCTTGGAGTAGTTAAACAGCTCTGACTTCAGTACAACAATGCAGGTGACTCGTACCTGTGTTAACAAGATTTTCTCCCCTCTGACCACACCAAACACTCGTTCCATCCCACAGAAAACACTCGTCCTGCTTCTTTACATCACTTTATAAAACATTTACATAGAACTTGCCAACTAGTTTTGGGGAGTTGCATCATTAAAAAATATGAGTATTACCAAAGTGATCAGAAAGAGGAAAATTATGTGTATTTTGTAGCATTAAAGCACAAAAAAAACAGAAATACAGAAATAAAATCAGGAGTCTGTGAATAAACCTAATATGAACTCTTAAAGTTTTGAATGAGTAACGTCTGTATTAAAGACTTTCTGTTTGTGAATCTGTGCTCATTGATTTAACGTCTGGTTTTATGCTCCAAGTCCTTTTTCAATGCATTTTAGCTGGGTCAGCATTGATACAGTAGTAGAAAATATAACTGATTTGCACTGTATATACATGATAGGTGTAACAAAATATAAGTCTGCATCAATATATCACTTCAATAATGAAGGTTTGAACTGACAGTATCCACGAAACATCATATGAGTGGAAGAGCAGTCGTCTTTCAACTGGAAAGTTGGGAGGTCAATTCCAGGCTTCCCCTGACTACATGCTGAAGTGTCCTGGGGCAAGACACTGAAACCCAAGTTGCCCCCCCCCGATGTGCCTCTCGGGTATAGCCTGTTCCATCTTCCACGAGAAGCGAGAACTTTTTTCTTGTTCTCGAGGCTACGAGAAGAAAATGACGTCATTTTGTTCTCGCGGACGTGTTTGAGGACAGTTCTTGACACACCGGGCTGGCGGAACTTTTTTCTTGCGGGGCTGCGAGAAGTATCGTGTGATTGGTCGGACATTTGAGGTGGGCGTCGTTAACACGGAGAAAGCATGAAGCGGAGTTGCTGCTTCCATGTGTTTACTGTTGCCAGCAAAACGGATTGTTTTGATAAAACAGCTGATCGAGGTGGTGAGAAAGTACGAACATTTTTACATGTGGCATTAAAGCACCCAGCTGCGTGCACAACCCGCCCTGCCATGGATGAAGTTGCTCGTTAAATATGAAACTTGAACGGAAACCGCCGCCAAGCACAATGTTAGAAAATACTTTTAAAAAAACACCTGGATCCAAACTGTGATCCGGATCACCACCAAAATTTAATTAGTTACCTCTACGGAGGTAACAACCGGGTTCATTGGACATAGAAGCAGACATCGCCCCCCCCCCCCCCTTGGAGATATCCAAGTTGTGGTGTGTGATAGGTCAGACTGTACTACAGTGGTTATAATAGCTAAATTCATAAAAACATTTAGTTTTGATGCTAAAATAAAAGGAAGATTTACATGACTGAGTGGTTAATTTAGTGGTGTATCAAATGCCGCAGTAAAAAAGCACCTACATGCACAAAATTCCAACTTTTAATGCAGCGTAATAACTTTGTTGTTTATGTAGTAATGCATTAAAAATTAATGCATAATTCCAAAGATTAATATCTTTACATCAGGGTGGTGATTTTGAACACCCTAATAAATTTTGATTGAAAATTAGCCTTGACTAAAATGCTGCAGTATGTGCCATCATTCATGGAGCATACTTGTCCCTATCAAATAAAAATAAAATAAAATAAAATAAAATAAAACAAAATAAAATAAAATAAAATAAAATAAAATAAAATAAAATAAAATAAAATAAAATAAAATAAAATAAAATAAAAGTGGCAATTTTCAGTACATGCTACTTTATTATTTACTTTTTGCAATCATCAGGCAAAGCTCTGAAATGATCTTGGGAAACCAGTGGTGGTCAGGAAAAAGCAGATTTAATCAATATATTGATATATTGTATTTGTGATTTTTACATATGTAAAAGTATTAACAGACTTTAGATAAGGGATCGCAAACTTAAGTCCTCAAATGCCAGTCCTGCAAGTTTTAGATGCTTCCCTGCTCCAACACACTGGATTCAGATGAAATGGATCTAACAACTTGTTGTGACCAATGACCAGTTAATTTCTGTCAGCTGTGTTGAAACGAGGAAATATTTGCTAAACACTCTCAAGGACTGGAGTTTGACACCTCTTTAGATAGACTAACTAAGACATAAGATTGGGTCTGGGAGTTCATAACATCCATAAACTGTTTTACAGGGAAGTTAAATCATTTATAACCTTATCTAAAAAAATGACACAAACATTTTTTCGATTAACCACATCTATCACTTATATTCTGGATACTGAATTGTAATAATTTGCAAGACAAGCAAATTAAAATCCTATCAGCTCAAGCCAGGTTGATTCAGTCCGAACTGAATCATTATGACGTGATTCAATCCTGTCTGAATTATTCAATTGTACAAAGTTGGGCTCCGTCCAATTCAGCTCACTTTGAGTTCAATTCAAGACAATTTAATTCAGCCCAGCTCAAAACCACTTAATGCAAGGATGATTCTTTTGTGTCAGTGGATAAAACCAGTCACACGGCCACTAAGCTGTCTAGAAGTGACGCTTTGTGCGAGAAAAGAGCGCTTTTGTTTAGCAATATTGGGTAAAATTGCTCAACCCTTCGACAGCCATTAAGGTAATGCTGGAAGGCTGATGAGCTGAATGCAGAGCTGCACAATGCAGAGCAGCGTCTTCACAAGCAAATAAAAGGAAGCATCTCAGCAAGGGGCTTGCTATGTAGGTCTTTGTGTCTGCTCAAGAGTGTGTCTGTGTCAGAGTGAAAGTAGTGTGTTTGTAAGCCTCTGCGGTGATTCTGTGCGTGATTCAAGAAGACAGCGTGTGCCCGGGCTTGTGCACATGACTCCATCCAGAGGGAAGAAGAGACTGATGTAAGAGATGGAAAACTTTTCTATCTGCTTGTGTGTCATCATATTCTTATCAGACTTTGTTTGCTTGCTCTGAAAAGTGTGTGCATAAAGATCTGGGAGGGTGTATAATTATGTGCCATTATGTACACACAAGACCGCGTTTCAGTGGGCTGCTTGTATGTGTTAAAATCGCAAGTTTGCAGTGTGTAGCTCTGCCTCAGCTTGCCTGAGTGAGTGTGAGGGAATGACATCCCCACATTCCTGCCATTTCACAGGGAAGTTGAAACAAAAGCTGAAAGGAGGTCTTGTTAACATGGTAACATTATCAGCTGAACAGTGTGTCCGTATTAACTCCTGCTAAGCAGCCAAGACAGATGGGAAACTTTCAGTCTCATTCCTGATCCCCGTGATCTCAGCTGAAGGAGAAACTTCCTCTCCTGACGTTGCATGTCTTTCTGCCATTCTCTACTAAATTCTGTCTTTCTTTGTAGTCCTGTGACTCCAAACAGTTTCGGACTCTACACTACCCTTGATCATCACCATTCACACATGTGCCTTTACCTTTGTTATCATCCAATCCCTGTTCTTACTTAAAGCCACACCAGAAAAGCAGATTTTTAGCACCTCAACAGAAAGTCTGTCAACAAATGTTACTGTTGCCGAAGTAAAAAGTTATTACTCACAGCCTGTCATTAAAAAACATCTAACAGCTTTTATAGAAGTCTTTTTAGTATTTGAGGTAGCCTAAATATACTCTATCTACCATTAAGTCTTATGTAATATTTCTAACTTATTCTACTTAATACTTTAATTTTACTACATTTTAGCTGAGAACATTATTATCCCTGCTTCTTTACAAAAACATTAAAAACTGTGTTAAAAATGAAAACAGAGCTTCAAAAATGTCCTTTTGATGACAAATTTATGATATCTGACTCTGTCGAGGAAAACAGATTTGTGAATAAGAACATTTTTCTTCTCTCATTATTCATCTCACATATTCTTTCAGAACATTTTCATGTGTCGGGGTGATTTTTACATCCATATATTGGTTTATTTTACACAAGAAAAGTTCTTCATGCAGAGTCCAAAACTTAACTGTAACAGCTTAACAGATATTAAATAAGGAGCAAGTAGGCATAAACTGGCTGCTTTGAGATGAAAATGTGGCGTGTGTTCACCTCTGACATATTAGGTGTGTTTTAAACTACAGTAAATTTAGATGCTTGTACAAATTAAATCTGCAATTAAACTGACCTTTATATTATATTATATTATATTATATTATATTATATTATATTATTTTATATTATATTATATTATATTATATTATATTATATTATATTATATTATATTATATTATATTATTTTATATTATATTATATTATATTATATTATATTATATTATTTTACATTGTAAACTGCAAGAATAGAAGGAACATTAGTGTGTGGAGAGTGACAAAATCTGTCTCTCTTTAGAAGTATTATGAGGACGTATATTCAGCCCTAACAAGTGACCTGAAAATCCATTAATCATCTCATTACATGACAAATATATCTAATGCATTTTCTAGGGAATTGTGTTTCTTGGGGGAAGCTACTTTAACAAGGATCACACATCTAAACTCTGCTGCACATCAAGCACAATCCCTTATGTCAACAGCACTTCAAACAACACCGGCCACCCACGATGTTTACCCTCTAAGCCTCTAAGACCTGCAGACCCCGGTCTCAATTAGATGTTAGTTGGATAGGTCTGAACAAGCCTTAATCATGAAGGCTCCATTCAGCAATCCACAAGCCACAGGGAATCCCAGTGTCATCGGCAGACACCTTCAGTTTCAGTGTTTATTACTGAACCGTCCTGTCAGCACAAAGTGCAATAGTAAACTGCATTTAGTTTGAAGTTTACTGGAACTTAACTTCTGCTGGTTTTATTATGTCCCTACCGCAGACCCTCATGCCACTGATGAATGACTGTTAATAAAACCCATAATAAACAGCAAATTTATGAGACATAAAGTCTTCAAATGTCACTCTTCCTGCAATAAACTCCACTAAAAGATGCAGAAGCTCTTTTTTTTCATTGGGATCTGGACCATTGCAGCTGAATTACAGGAGTGGTAACACCTTTTAACACTCCACATTTGTATCCATACAGTGCTGGTCAAGCGGAAAATCAATGTTTACATGGTAAGCATGTGTTCCACCTCCAGCGCGGGCATCTAACAGAAACACACAACTGTCTCTGTTTCCCTGCAACGTTTAAGTGTTTCTCCGTCTCCCCTCATCGCGTACACCTCTCCAGCTCTGTCTCACATCATCCTGCGTGGTTCATGTTTCCTCTCTGATGTCCACCGACTCGCTTGGACGTCACCTCCCCTTGCTCTTTGTTGCAGGGTCAGTAGATCAGTTTTCAGTCTTGCTCAATGGGTGATCCATGCTTTGGTTACTTTGTCCTCCTCACCTCTCGTTTACCCCCCACCTACTCACCCTTTGAGCATATGGCTGGCTGCGTGGCCTAAACTCAGTGCAGCTTTAATAAATACATCAGAGAGCTGGTATCATAGTGACAAGGGTCATGGGTCGGTTACACGGTGCATGTATAAAGAGAAAGGGACAGGGGGTATGCGTGTGTTTGTTTCTGGTTGACTGTGCCTTCACCTTAGTAACCAAAATGCATGCCACATGTTGCCATAGGAGCCAGAAGCCTGCATGCCTGAGTGCGTGGAAAGGGGGAGTTTGTGACAGATGCTCATCATATTTAATCCCGGAGGGATTTAGCAGAAATGAAAAGCTGCTTTTCAATTTTTATAATCCAGTGGACCTAATCTCCGCACCCGTGCTTGTCCACACAGTCCAATTAGGTGACCAAGACTGCTTACTGAGTCCAATTCGGTGCTAACTCCATCATCGATGGGAGTCTAGCGCTGACCTTCACTGAGTGTTGCAGAGCCGTGCAATGCGTAAAAAGCTGCGCTGTCAACCCACCTGTTTCCACTGCAGTCTTGGCCTTGTTAACAGGACATTGATTGGACTTGGACTCAAGTTGTGCGGGTGTGTGTGGACGTGGGTGTGTGTCTGGTTCGATTCAGCCTTCGTGGCACCGGACTCTCACCCGCCCCCACACGCCCACTGGGTCCAGAGAGAGTGAAAGTGCACACTACAGTAAAAGAAGTCACACTAGTGAAAACGCTGAGTGGAGAGTTTGTCAGAGGTCAGTGTGGCGCATGCAAGATGCGAAGAGAGCAGTGGTGGGCTGTTTAGATTTATAGCAGGGCATATGGCGAAGGAAGCGGGAGACTGACAGTTAGGAACAAAGGGTGAGAGTCAAAAGGAGAGGTGAGGAGAAAGAAAAGAGCGATATAAGACGATATTGCAGGAGGAAAAAAAAAGGAAGAGCAACAGAAGGAAAATCTGAGGACACTGAAGCATGAATGCTGGATTCACTGACCTTTGTTGTGGTTGATTGAGGACAGCAGACAGGAAACCTGTTTCACGGTGGTGTGTGTGTGTGTGTGTGTGTGTGTGTGTGTGTGTGTGTTACATATGTGCGGCTGGAGTTAGAGGGTAGAATCAGGCCACTTTTCCCATATTGGCTGCAGTGCCATGTGACTGCTGTGATCATTAATGTCTCCTGATGCCAACGGGTATCCTGATGACCCACATCTCAGCAGTCCACTCTCACTCTCTGGCTGCCACCCAAACCAGACCTCTCTCTATCTCATGCCTACCCATCCCCTACCCATCTTGGATGCATGTGTACAAACCTTCCTCCTCTCTCTTTCTCCATTAGAGTTCAGAATCCACGCTCAATACATTTCAGGCGCTTCCTGGAATGAGTTTGCAGCTAAGAACTGAAAGTGTCAGATTGGTTGACTTGTCATTACCTGCCGACACATATGATGCCAATTTAATGAAAATCTGAAGGTTGCTTCACTTAAAATTTTTGGATTTGGAAAAATATTTGAATTTCTCCTGTGAAGGAGTCAAATGATGACTAAACTTCAAATACTGGAGACATTGGGAGATTGTTTTCCAAATAGATGCAACAGAGGTTTGGGTCATATTTGCTATTTTCTAAACTGGGGTTGGTAATCTTGCTCAGAAACTTTTTTTTTTTTTACTCTGAAGTGGTAAAGTGGTTCCTCGTACTGATAGTAGTCTATACATTTTGTAATCATGAACAATAAGAAATATAGTTAGACCCCTAAATTTACTGTGAATCTGTAAAAACTCCAACCAATCAAAACATTTGAACTGAAATGGAGTTGTTCATGTCTTATATTTGGTAAGCTTCTTCTCCCGGCTCCCCTCCTCCCCTCCTCCCCCTCCCGCAGTGCATACCTGATAGCCACACCCTGCATATAAACAGTGTGTTAAGATGAAAATACAAAGCAGTGAAGAAGAAACTCGGAAGGCAAACATGGCTGAGAAAAAGCAGGAAGGACTTCCCCGACCCGGCTCGGTTTATTTGCCTCCTCCTGCTAAACAGCCAAGAAAGAGGAAATCGTTGGTAGGAAAAAGCAGCGAATAAAAAAGCCTTGGATCACGTAAGGAGCAAAACCAGAGGGGGAGGAGCCAAGGGCGCCACTTTCACATCATGCTAGCTCCCCAACATTACCTACCCCAGCTTTAAGACTTTCTGTGTTTAGAAAGACATTAGTTTGACATTTAAAGCTCCCATCAGTTTGTCTCGTTTGAGATTTTCTGCTAGTTTTTTAAAAGCATTAAAATTTTCAGAGCAAACTTTTATGGGTAAACTGGCCTGAACAGATTAATGGTCCCACTTATGTGAATAAAATGTCATTAGCTATAAATAAAAAAAAATATTATCATAGGAACGAAACTCTATCCAGACCTTTTCACATGCAAGAATTTACCCTCAGGACTTTCTTTCTCCTGCACTTCTAACTTTTTAACAGTTTGCTAACTCACTTATCTTATTTGTTTCTTTGTCTTTAGAGATAATTAATACAACTGCAAGAATTTCCCTTTGGGAATTAATGACATAACATTTAATTCACTTTGGTTCAGTTACGATCAAATCAGTTTAATTTGTTTCATTAGATTTGATTAATCTTAATCAGTTCCATTTAATTCAGTTAGATAAATGGACTCTCATAAAAATCTCAAATTTGTGTATGACTAACAAATGATTTCTGTCATATAAAGCTAAAAAATGTGGGAAAAAAGTAGAAAAGGTATTAGGAAAAAAAGTTTTAAGATAAATGTAATTTTCACACCCTAAAAATGTTAATTTAGGATGGAATTCCAGACGATTACACTCCAGAGGTCCTCTTTTAATTAAAAATAAACCTTGACATATTATTATGTTTAAAACTCTTAGGATGAAAAATATGGAGGAATGTGTGGTTAAGAATATTTTTTTTAGCAGGGTCATGTTCATTTAACAGATGTCACTATAAAACACTGTCAGTAAGAAACATCCCAAGGTGACTACTACTTTTGGTATTTAAAAATTTCTAAATTCAATGGTTAGACCTGCAATTTCAGATTCGAAATCTGAATAAATATCTGCACATAGTGTTTAAAGTCATGCAGACATGCCATATATAATTATATTATATATATATACATATATATATATATATATATATATATATATATATATATATATATATATATATATATATATATATATGTATATGTATATATATGTATATGTATATATATAAGATAATTAGACTAACATTTTTGCCTGAAAAAAGCCAAATGAAATCAAAGTTAAAAAGTATTATACATTAGTAGAATACTAATACATAGATAATACATAGACATAATAAGTAGAATACATTATCTTTATCAGACAGATGCTGGTTAGTCATTCTAATTCACCCATTTCCCCGTTTCATGTTTATATTATTCATATCAACATACATATCCTCCTCAGTGAACAGTTTAGAAGCATCTCTAAAACTCGTAACCAAGCTGTCTTGTCATCTTGTTGCCACTTTGAAGCAATCTTGCTCTTCACCTAGGATGTCCACTTTTACTTGTCTTTTTGTGTTTTATTCCCCCAACTTGAGTAGCCCGGTTGGGCCGTTGCGCTGACTTCAGAAGGACAATTGCTTCATGTTTTCATTGACCCAGTAAAGTAGCTTTAAAATTCCCAAGTTTTTCCCCCATCTCGTTTGCTCAATCTCTCTCCCCCTCCTAACCTTTCGTAAATCTCTCCCACTTCTGATCTAATGCTATTCCTGTTTCTGTTGGCGTCCCAATTCCAACATTTGGCACATACATGTCACATATGTCTCCTTAAGTCTATCTCTCATTTGCACTCGTGTATAAAATGCACATGCTTTCATAAAATAAGTAGTCCCTCCAGCACAGCGACAGGAACCCACCGACTCCAACCTGCCCATGTCGTCAAAATTGTTCGAATTAACAAATCCTGACGTGTAAGCGAACGCAGCCATGCGTGAGCACAGTCTTTAACACACACATACTCAAAGAGCTGTGGATAAAACTACTGGCTGTTGGATATTTTGGGAGGTGGTAGGAGGGGGCACACCCCACTGCACCAGGGGAGTTAATTACCCCATGCGATCAATAATTCATTACTCTGTCAGTTTGTGTGTGTGTGTGCGCGCAACTCTGTGTGTGCTGGCATGTTTTGAGAGCACGTAAGCATGAACGCCAAACTCTCCCAGTAAGCAGTTTCTTTCCCTGGGAATGGCAGATTAAGAGGATTGACTCCGTAATGGATTAACCTCCGCAAGTTTGTGCGCATATGCATATACGTGCGCGCTCCTGTGTGTGTATGTAGCGCGGGATCACAGAGCCCATGTATGAATTGATTAGCCTAAGAAGCTCCTCTCCTTCCCCTTTTAATGACCACATCAGCATTTTTTTTCCACCACAAGCTGGATAAATGTAAAACTGTCTGTCAGAGACACCGCCCCTTTAAGCGGGGTTAGCTGTCACTTGGATATCACTCTTGGGAGGACTCCCCGTGGACAACGGAGACCCTGCTGTGTCAGTGTGTCTATGATGATAGATGGTGCCTGCATCTATGTGTTATTGTCTGTGTGGGTAGAAAGGAGGGGGTGAGTGACTGACTAGATCCAGTATTTATTTGTCAGGTTTTAACTAAAGTGAACGTTAAAGCCGGTGCACTCATTACCTATGCAACTGATATTGTTTATGGAATAAATATATATGCTAAATGGAGGAAAGGGAACAGCTTGATAAGAGAAACAGAAATGCAAAATGACCAATTACTCTGTTGGAAGAAACTGTTCGCCCACTCCTTCTGTGTCTCTGCCGTGACTGAACTCCTTAGGGGTTCAATCAAATGGTCTCACTCACACACACATACATGTATAAACAAGTACGCATTCACATATCATTCCGCTACAGCATTGGCTTGACTCATGTGCCCTGCAGAGGCTCTTGCCAAGCAGAGGGCAGATGCATACACACTGGCAGCAGGCTACTGTTACACTGCTTGTATGCTTAGGATGGTGACACAAACACGCAAGCATGCGCACACTCTGACGGTTATTTTGCGGAGATAAAATGGGGTGTAGACGTTAGCGACAAGGTGAGCAGGACAAATGGCAGCAGATGTGGGAGCGGGAGAAGATGAAGCCTCAGAGCATATGAAAGACTCAGAGATCTGTCTGAGATTTGTAATGACTTAAAAGAAACAGGGGAGAAGAGTTAAAACAATATTGGGTTTGCAGAGCTCTTACCTGTTTGCTGTACTTGTTCCCAGTCTGGCAGCCGTACTCTGAGCACTGGTCAGATCCTAAGGACATTGCATCTGCATTGCCGCTGCCGCCGCTACTGCTGCTGCTGGAGCCAGCGCTCCCCACGCATCCACCGCTGCCCACAAAGGTGTTGGAGGGAGGCAGCTCCTGGACCGCTTGGTGTTTCTTCCCCTCTGCTGGAGGCGAATGGGGCTGTAGATCCACTGCAGGGAGAGGTGAACTGGATTTGTAGTGCCTTGCCAGATCTGGGCTTGACTGGTGTCTCCGGCCGCCACCCATGCGCGGGCTGCCTGGGTCGCCGTCCACTGCACAGTAACGGGCTGCCAGGCGCTCACTTGCACTGCTCAAATCCTCCTCATCATCGTCATTGGCGTGGCGACGCAGGCCGTTCACTGTGACAATACCGCTGTAAAGCGATCTGTCCGACTTCCCTCCTCCTCCAGCCACACCACCACCACCCCCGCCGCGTTTGTCCCGTCGAGGTTTACGTCCGCGGTCTGAACCTCCACCTCTTCCGACCTGTGGCTGAGCCCCGGAAGGACTGAAGAAGTCTTCCTCTGGCTCCTTCTTCCCGGCTTCATAACCGTTCTTGCCCTGAGCGCCACACTGCCTGGCTGTGACGACGAGGAGAATAACCAGGATGACCGCTGCGGCTCCCGCCAGGACGCCGATGGCTACGCTTAGGCGTTGTTTTCCCAAAGCCCGCTCATTGTCTGGGTCCCCGGCGATGTCCAGTGACAGGGGGGCCATCAAGCTTCTGGCCACCTGGGATAGCAGGGAAAGGTGTAAAAAGGAAGTGAATTGCAATGACGAGAAATGGCATAAAAGAGAGAAACTATCAATAGAAAAGGTGTCCAGAGTGGTGCCTGCAAAATGAATCCACAGTGGGTGTGAGCCACAGAGAAACATCAAACAGCATCTTCATCTTAATTAAACACATCATTCTGTTTAGTGTGGGTGTTTCTCCGTTATTCCCAGTCACATCGAGTACCACTAAATATATAATTGCTCTTGCTTCCCAGTTGCAGCATTTCCAGATGAGCCTGTAATTTTTCACTTATGATCTCGCATCATCCACGAGAAATCCATCGGATTAGGCTGTTTGAAGCTGATTAAAGGAAATACAGAAACTTTAAACACCGAGGTCAGGAGCAGTTAGAAGACGCAATGCAGGGAAAAGCAGTCAATAAATGTGAAAAAAAGGCAACAGACAGACTATGACTACACCCTCAGGCACAAACTCATCTACTGTCTCATCAATGAACAATATCCCCATTGTAAACGATTGCGTAGGTGTGGATTTGTTAAGGATTTGCTATCACAATTTTTGCACTAAGAGCTGTATGGCTAGACAACGAGGAGGTTACTCAAAATATGTGTGCTGTGTGCAATTATTTTCACAGCCATTCTCTTTTTTGTATCTTTACAGTCCTTAATTTGTTCTGAAAGACGTAATAGTTTTTTTGTTGCAGGGCAAATCTGTGCAAATCCATTTCAATATCTCCACTTAGAAAATGTTTTGTATTTTGGCTGGAGATACAAGTAGCAATGATCTTCCCTTCTGAACACATATGCAGGACTGAGGGCATTCAGTAACACACACACGCACACTAAGCTTCAACACTAGTAGGAGGATGCTTATATAAAAAAAAGGCTTACGCTGAAGCACAGACAGCCATTACAAGCAATGATGATGTCTTTACAGGAAGCACAGAGGCTGTGGAGTTCTGGTCTGCTGAGCCCTGCTGCTAACTTTGTTTGGGGGAATCATTAACCACGATGATGCATATCCACGCATGCAGACATGTCCACACCAAGTGGAAGCTATCTGTCTGTGAGACTGCTCGTTCAACAGACTGCACCTTGTCTCAGAGCTCACACCACAAAGTCTGGCCTGCCAGGGGTGGAAATAACAGACTACCTTAATCCCTGTTGCATTAAGAGTAGTTGGTAATAATGCTTGTAGGAGTGTGCAAGAGACAGAAAATGAGCCCTCAGGCTTTGAAATAGCCACATACCAGTACAAGCTCCAGTATTGGTAATACAGTAGATGTGCTCATACAAGTGGCACAGTGGAACTTAGCTTATTACATTATCCAAGACATACTGGGCTTACTCATACAGAGCTATATTACTCACTCTTTCCCCTTGTTTCCCTTGAGCTAAGCGTGACACTGTGTTATATTTCATTGATTCATTACCGTCTATCTCTGGGTTAAATTTCATTGTTTATTAGTGAGTCGTGTTGATTCTGTTCCATTGTTCTGCTTCGACCGCAGAGGGGCTTTCTGCCAGGCTCCACTCTCGCGTCAGCCCCACTGCTCTTCTTTTGCTTGCAGTATCCCTTTCCATTTTCATTCAGTGCAGCATCTCTGGCACAGCACTTCCCTGCACTATATGCCGTATTGTGTGAACAGACCAAAGAGGAAATAGAAAGGCAGTGTAATATGCATGAATACAGTACTATTCAAAAGCCTAGAGCCACCCCTTTATTCCTTTCAACATTGTCTGAAAAATATTTGTGTATTGTCCTCCTCTTGTGTAATTTCCCCTGTTTTATTCTAAAATATGCCAAGTTTCAGGTAATAGCTCTTTGAAAATCACCCCTTTGCTGTGCACATACTATTTCATGCCAGTCTACCTGTTTTGCCTATAGATACATAGCTAGATATAGATATGGAATACTTTCATGATCAAGAAGGTTTCTATGCAGGCATAAAGACCTGTGCAAGAATAATTTCGTATTCCTAGACAAAACTGCATTTACGTGCAGATCAGTTTACAAGTGCATCAGGGGTTTTGAGACTCTTAACTCTTCTGGGAGCCCCACAGCTTCATGCATACACGGTGCGTTTAAGTGCTGATGGAAAGCTGGGTCGTCCGCATTTTCAGTAGATTTTTTGTAAAATTGAAAAAAATGCTTTCTATGCCAGAATATTTTGGTCTTCTAAGTAGGTAGGTAGGTAGGTAGGTAAGTATGGAGGGTAGGTAGGTAGGTAGGTAGGTAGGTAGGTAGGTAGGTAGATAGATAGATAGATAGATAGATAGATAGATAGATAGATAGATAGATAGATAGATAGATAGATAGATTGATTGATAGATAGATGGTTTCCTTTGCACATTAGCTACAAAGGACTTAACAGAAAATGAGTGAGCCAATGCCAAAAAGAAAAAAAAAGGAATGACTTTAAAAGCAGGGCTGAAAAGAAGAGATATAACACCATCTTTAAGCTCTGCACAGCCATTCCAAGTTCAGACCTGTATACATTTTGTGTCTACAGGCATATATCGAAGTGTTCAGGAATATATACAGCCACCTCCTGTCCTGCATCTCAGCACATCCCTCTGACGCATCCCAAAATCCCAGAGGATTCATCCATTCTGCTCCGTGCACTTTGCTTTAGCTGGACTTAGCATAGCTGTCTACCGGTTCCACTCTCCTAGGATTAAGTTATCACCATGTCACTGCAGATACCCATGATGTGACGGAGACAAGGAAGTCTCCCATGACCACAGTGCTGACCTTAGCTCAGAGACAACCGCAACTTCACCACAGCCTGGTGCATTCACGACTCCCCAGAAGAACAGACAGCTACAGTTTTGTGACTGTTAGCTCTTATATTAGAAAAGTAAAACTACACCAAGAGAATGTGCTTTGGATCTATGATGAAAAACAAAGAAGCATACTTAAGTATGATTGCTTCAGGTAATCATCAGCTTGACAATACTGCATACCTCTGATATAAAAAGTGCCGCAAAGGTTCCCAAATGACAGCAATGACACATAATGTCTGAAATGTCACTTCTCTCTTCCAGGAGCTCAAACTCTGCCGCATAATATTGCAGATAATTACCAAACATGTGGTTCACCCAGTGCTGTTGGATAGAAAAGACTGGAGCAATTTTCTGCCGCGGTGCTGCAGCAGTAGCAGCCGTTTTTGTTCCCTAATTGCATCTGGCACCCATCCACCACACGCTTTGACTTCATTATGAGATGGAGGTATTCTCTCTTAAATGACTTCTACTCAATTACTCTGCCAAGTTCCTCCCTACAATCAAACTAAACTGTGCATATTGTTATCAATGACGCCTTTTATACCAGCTTGGACTTATTACACTGTATTGTTTGAGTCAATAGCCCTGGTCATTTAGGCACACTGCTGATAATTTTACCTATTGTTTAACCTCTTACCAAATATTTTGCTCCATTTTTAATCTCCTTGATTATTATCTCTGCATATTTGCTTACTGTTACTCCCATAAAATTCTCTTCTTACTGAATGGTAATCAAATATTTCAGCTTCTATCCTGACTGACTCCTTTATCATAAAGTGATCAAAGTTCTATCCAGATGAACTAAGAGAAGGCTCACAACTGGCGTTTATGCTGAGCTTTTGGGTTTATTCTTGCTCAAAGGCAACATTTTACTTGAGGTTCATTGCAAGCAAGGACACAGATTGTATTCAGAGGGCCCACAAAGCTCAATTTTTCTGTCCTATGTGACTGGTAAGAATAGCTACATTGACAAAAAGTGCAACACAAAATATAAGTGTATGGTTCAGCAATGTAGTTTAAAATGGTTGGATCTGCATTGTGAGGAATATTCATAGATTTACATATTTGAAGATGTAGAAAAATCTACATCGATGAAAAATGAAGGCATCCCTCATCTAGCAAAAACCACAGTTCCTTGTCTATTTGCTGCTCCATATGCACATCAGTTCTCAATATGACAGCATATAAAAATGCCCATCAATCTAGTAAAAACAAAATGTTTTAAAATACACTTTTTCCTGGTTGTGACATTAATGTGGGTGAATTTTATGCTTGCATTTTGTGTTTTGCACAGGTTAGACAGAATGCCAAGAAGCTTCATTTCTTGTGTGCTTAATGATCCTTTCATCGTATTTAAGAAAGCCATCAAGCGCCTTGCCTCATCTCTGGAGATGTGTGCCTCTCACTTTGTCTAAGTGCTCTTTTCCTCCTAAATGACTCAGAGCTACTTTAGAGTTAAACTTTCTGCATTGTGTTACATGCACAGACTTGACAGAGCTTTTACTAACAGAAGAAAAAACAAAAGAATGTGTCCAATACCAAGTTTCAAGTAATGGCTGAAACCACAAGCTGTCAGTCTCAGAGCAAACACTGGAACCACAAGGCAACCACAACAATTTAACTCTCAGTGGATACAAATTACTTGGCTCATTTCGGAGATGAAATTTTTGGTTATTATTACCTGCCACAGTTTATAACTTAACTGAATGCTTTTAAGACATAGAAGGAAGAGTATTCCATTAATACAAGGACAGAGAGGAAAGCATGCATTTCACCAGCAAAGAACAAGCTAAATTTGAACACACACTGTTCCAGTTATTTCTGGTATCTCAGTAATGTCTTTGAGTCCAGTCAATTACCTCTGCACATTGTGGATCTTTCAAGTCGGCTCTAATCTTGCTCTGTTCCCAAAGACCACACAGATTTATTCAATAATGACACATATAGCTCCCCCACTCTCTCTATTCTCCAAGTAAACACAACTCATTCACATTTTATAGGGTTTTTTGTGAACCATCTCGAAAATACTGGCAACTAACTCCAAAAATTTAGTAAACAGCCACTTCTGAGATAAAAGTCCCATTCAGATTTGTTCAAACATTCTTCAAACTACTCAGTATTACAAGGCCAAAACTGGGACAGGCTCATCTCTCTCTCCATGATTCTCCAAAAGACTTACCCTTAATGCTCTCCCACTTTCTCTCTCTCTCTCTGACACACACTTGCACACATATAACCACACCTAATACTCTCAGATCTGAGTTGAATGTACCATAAATGAAGGAGCACTTCAGTTATTTTAACCACGCGACCATTACAGCAATGCTTGCTGAGCAAAGAACAGTACTTCAGTACCATTAAAGAGACAAAGAAGTTGGTTCTGCCCAAAGAAGCAGTTATTTATATGGAGGAAATAGAGGTACAACTATTTCTTCCATAACAAAAAAAACTGCAGCAATCTGTAGGCTTTAAAACTTCCCATTTTTCCTAGTTTACTTTGGAAAAGTGTGCCTTTTGTCATTAATCTCTTTAGTTTTAACACCCATAATCTTCATCATCACCAGAAATTGTGCTATTATCAGTGCAAAAAGTGTAATAAAACAATTTAATCACATTCAGGATCTATAACTTTTAGTCTCAAAACAAGTAGAATTAGCATTTGACAAATCAAATTAACTCCCAAAGGTGATTCTTAAATTGTACAAATGATCATTTTATTTCACTGTTTAAAACATCTCTGAAATTTTATGTCATAAACACCATTTCCCACGGCATTAGGATGTTTTTAGAGATGTTTTAAGAACGCAATGATTTTCAAATCTTTTTAAGAAATATGGAGAAAGTTGTTAAAGTGTTGAAACTGAAATATAACCAGGTCATGAAAAATATTGGCTCTTCTTGACTTAATGCCAGCACTCTGTTTACAACTCTGGTTCAAGCCTTGTATCAGAATCTTGATGTTTAGTCAAAGGTCTTTATTGTTGTAATTTGTGCCTCATGGTGCAGTGTTTTATAGCTATGTCCACATAGCTATACACACACATAGCTGAGCCTCCACCAATCTTTACTCCTCAGAGACTCTGCCTCTCTAAGGTGCTCTGTTTTTATCCATGTTACTGACCTGTAGCAAATTAACTTAATTAACCTAACTATTTACTTTCCAGTACCACTTAAGTTAGGATAAGTGCAAAAAGACTTTTCTTTTTTACATATGTTGACATCAAACTCAAGATGAACTTTTATTTCTCATGAAAAATTATATTAAAGCAGCTGTTTTCTGTGTTGTGTTGTAAATAAAATGGTTTGAAAAATTTGTCAATCCTTTTTTTTTTTGCATTTAAAAGTGTCCTAACTTTTGGGGTATTGTGATGGTTTAGAAACAAGTAAATGATCTTTAAAAGATTTACATTTGATTGTGCTTGTGTCTATTAAAAAAACATCATTAAAACAAAACACATAAGGGTGCATTATTTGGTGGATTTCTTTTTTCTTTTAAATAAAAGAAACTAAACAGATGAAAAAGGAAAAAAAAAAATGCATTAAACTTGTATCTCACAATACCTGTATTGAAATGTTCGCTCTTAGCTGGCTGAAATCAGAAAGAATAACATATATACATGCAAAAAAATTACCTGTGCATCCACCAGGGTGGCATTGGCCAAGCTCTCATTAATGAAGACATGAACCAGTGCTGTGGCACAGAGAGAAGGGATGCCACTATCATTGACTCGAACCACCAGGCGATGTAGACCTCTGTGGCGCCGCTCCAAAGGCTCTGCCAGGGTGATCACTCCATTGCTATGGCCAATCTCAAACAGTCTGTGTGGATTTCCCCCTACTAGTGCATAGTGCAGATCAGCATTTGGACCTGTGTCTGAGTCTACAGCTGTTACAGTCCTGACAATGGTGCGGGCACTACTGGCAGGTGGTAGTAGGGTATAAGATTCGTTGGCCGGAGAGGTGATTGAAGGGGCGTTATCATTTTCATCCGTCACAAAAAGTGAGACTGTGGCCGTGGCAGTCTTGCGGGGCTCTCCTCCATCCACAGCCCGGACACGGAAGGTGTAGGTGGAAATTTTTTCACGGTCAAACGATGCAGAGGAGAAGATTGTTCCAGTGTTGTTCTCAATGGAGAACACTTCTTCTCGCTCCTTGTCACCATCCTCTCCTTCCACCTTCTCCCCTGTTGCCTTCATATCGGCTGCATCCATCTCTACAAACAGACTAAGTTCTGCATTCTCGCCTTCATCAGCATCAGTTACGGTGACCATCCCAACTGGACTGTTGGCCAGCAGGTTCTCCTTCACGTAGAAAGTGAAGATTTCTTGAACAAACTTTGGCGCGTTGTCGTTGCGGTCGGTAACCTGCACAACAACGGTTGCAGAACCTTGCAAAGAGGGGATACCTTTATCCTTTGCAATAACCCGCAGTTCATACCTCTCTCTTTGCTCCCGGTCCAGAACCCCAGAAGCACGGATATCTCCATTGTCTGCATCTATGTAAAAAGGTCCATTAGAAGCAGGGTCCAGGGAATACGCCATTTCAGCATTCTTTCCACTGTCTGCATCGGTGGCTACAACAGTGATCACCCTTTCACCTGGAGAGTTATTTTCGGCAAAGTGGACCTCCACAACACTCTGGGCAAAGGTCGGAGCATGGTCATTGATGTCTACCACTCGTACCATCAGTGAGCTGTTACTGGACAGACTGGGGCTGCCAGAATCTACTGCCACAATTGTTACACTGTACTCTTTTGTGGCCTCAAAGTCCAGCAATGCAGAAGTATGCAAGAAGTATTTTTTCTTGTTCCTGTGGAAAAAAGTGAAAAACAGCATTTCATAAATGGAGACAATACCTCGAATGTCAAAAATACTGGTCAGGTCTCTCAATGTGGTCAAACAAAATAATAGTTATGCTTCTAATTAAAATAACTGACTTTTCTGGTAGTCATTGGGTTGTTATTTTTTTAATGTGGAATTTCTTATCATACCTTACTGAAAACATAGAGCAATTTTTTTGTTTCACAAACTCCATGGTCATATCCTCAAAAGAATAATTTAGTCCAGCCAATGGGAAAACAAAAAGAATAGAAATAAACAGGTAAGAAATGCAATCATCCAGCATTTGAAAATCTGGGACCAAAGAATGATGTTCTTCGAAAAGTGCCTTTGCTTGCTAATTGACTGCAACGCTTAATAAATTGCTAAACTAGTGAGGCAATTACTTTACTGTCAATCAACTACTGGATTAATGAACGAATCATTTTAGCTCTAATATGCTTTACTTTAATACACATTACATTTGAGAATATCTTCATGCATGACTGCAGTGATCTGCAGAGACAATAAAAGTGGAAAAACTGTGATAGTGACATTTTAATCAAATTAACTTATTGATTCTCCGAAGCCCCCTGATGATTATTGCTTCGATGAAGTTTAGACAAGGAAATCCCTACATTCAATTTAACAACCAGTATCATTGTAAAGGTCATACTGTGTGATGGCAGTAATATCCTAAAAGGGCCTTGACTGGTCCCCCTCAACCCTCCACTCACCCCTCCATTCAATAGCCTCTGGCAGTGTTCTACAAATGACTGAAGAGCACTGACATTTGGAGTCTGCACTGTTGAAATTATATTAAAGAGTGAAAAGCTTTTCGCTTTGACGAATATTTATACTCAAAGTTTACAGATTCCATGACAGCCTAACTACCCTGTAGCCTTAGTAGATGAGTGACACTACTTGAACTAAGCTTAAGTGAAATTTCCATGCAACAACACTTGGAGCGCTTATTCTTTGAATTCTTTGGGGAAGAAAAAAATGTTAAAAATGCCCTAGTGGCAGCTGCTTGCTGCAATAGCAACTGTCAGGATGAGAAGTCCTACAGAGGCATACAGTAATGTATTTATGTGTAGAACACACCTGGTTAAACACCAAAGGATGAGTCAGGAAGCCTTTTGTTGGCAACTATAAATCAGGTGCTTAATGGCACATCCAAATATTATCACCTTTTTTTCGAGTTAAGTTTTATGCACCCTCGGGTGAAGCAGTGCTTCATGTTTCACTTTTATTTAAAATGCATCATTACTTTATAATTACCTAACATTACTTACTGTTTTCAGTGCCCTGAAGATAAATAGACTGCAGTCTTGTGACAAAGACTGAATCTTTTATGAAAGTTTGGTCAGGTATTAGGCCGGAAACTGCCTGAGTTTTAGTATCTATGAGTTCTTGTTTCAAAGTAATCTTTGAAATGTCTATTAAGCAGTAATGTATTCAAATAAAAGTGGTTACTCTTGGCTTGCCTTACCTGTCAAAAGCTTCATCTGCAGGTAAGGGTGGGAGTGCTGTTTCACCAGCTGGCTTTAGTGTGAATGGCACATCTCCCACAACTGTGCAGGTCACAACCCCATTTTCTCCCTGGTCACGATCTGACACTTGAACCAGAGCCACCGGTGTGTCCACCAGAACATTTTCTGGCACTAATGCCGCTCCATCTCGCACAAGGATTCGTCCAATCTTTCTGATCTCGACAACTGGGACGTTGTCATTTTCATCACGGACAGCCAAAACTACCGTGGTGCGATCGGTGCGGGGAGGCTGACCCCGATCCCTGGCTGTTACCGTGAATCTCAGCTGTGCCACTTCCTCTCTATCGATCCTGTGAAGAACGCTCAGCCATCCAGTTGCCTCGTCCAACCGGAGGAGTCGCCGTACAGATTCGGTGGCAGCTCCAAAGACATACTCCACCTGCCCGTTGACTCCAATATCACGGTCGGAAGCTCTGACCTGAAGGACAGGTGTACCTGGAGGGGCGTTTTCTGTCATTTCAGCTTCATATGTTGACCTCTCAAACTGTGGACTGTTGTCATTCACATCAGTGATTGAAACACGAAGTAGAGCTTGGGAAGAACGCGGTGGACTCCCGCCATCTCGAACTCTGAGGACGAGCTCATAAGAGTCTTTAAGCTCGCGATCCAGTGTTCCTTTCACAATGAGCTGTGGCTGCTTTTCTCCATCTGGTGTATCTGCAACTTGCAGTTCAAACACACTGCTCCTGGCTCCTGCGCCATTATCTCCACTTCTACCCCTCCGGTCAAGTCCATCCACTCTTGTAATGGGGTTTCCTCCTGCTGTGCGTCTTGTTGAACTTGACCCAGCTCCATTATCTTGAATGAGCTCATATCGGTCAATGCCATTTCGTCCAAAATCCCTATCTGTTGCTGTGGTGAGCAGGTACAGGGTTCCAATTGGGCGATTCTCCTCAACTGAGAGCTGCAGAACAGGTGAAGGGAAGGAAGGTGTGTTGTCATTGATGTCTGTTATGACAACGCGGCCTTCAAACAGGTCTACCCAACTCTGCAGCGGCCCTATCACTGACACTTCAAAGTCCAAGAAGCACTCATTTTCATCAAATATCATCTGGCATTGGGGGAGCTTCTCTCTGTCAATGCGTCTTGGGCCTGTTGTCAGCTCACCTGTCACATTGTCAATCTTGAAGAACTCTGAGCCACTCTCAAGGGCGAAAGTGACATCCCCGCTGCCTGTACCTGCTGTCAGACCCAGATCTACGGCCACGTTACCAATTTTAACATCCGGTGGGCCCTCCTCGGCCACTCGGTACCGGAGAGCTGAGTCGGCACCCGGTAGCTGAGTCAGCAGCTGCAGCAGTACGACCACGAGGCTGAGAGCCTGCGCCGCGGAGGAGTGCACTGCACCAAGCCTCTGCATGGCTCTTTCTTCCTCTCGCCTCTCCTTTACAGCTCCGTCTGCCTCCCAGCTGGGGCTTCGTCTCTTCTTTATTGGTGTTTTGTGGTGTGGTGTACCTCACAGCGTGGGTGTTTGATTTATCCTTTCTTGCCTTCTCTGTATCGCTCCCTGCGGACTGCCGCCTGAGGTCCGGGGAAAGCTTCTGCACTGACTTCACTTCAGCGGTGTTAAGATCCCTTTTTTTCTTCTTTTATTCTCCTCCTACATTCAGTGGTAGGTTTTCAACTTCTATGAACATAATTCTGCAATCTTGCGAGGCTCGTCAAGCCTCTAAGATTAAAAAAAAAAAAAAAAAAAAAAAAAAAAAATCCATTCTGCTGCGGGAACAGAACAAAAAAAAAACTAATTCATCAGCTTGATTAATCCACTTCACTCTCCTCACTCATCTGTTCTCCATAAAACGGAGAGTTATGCCGCAGATGTTTGCCACTTCACAGTGCTCTCTCTAAGTTCTTCTTATTCCAGTCACATTTGGGACAGCGGCTTTTCCTTCCAAACTGCAATGCAGCACCACTACACAAAAGACACGAGAGAGAGAGAGAGAGAGAAAAGCACTGCTCAGATCACCGGACAGAAGCTTAAAAATACATTCACATCTCCGGAGAAGGATAAAAAAAAATCTGTTTGAGTGGAAGGGATCTTTTCTTACCTTCCCATCCAGCTGCGTTTCCAGTTCTTTCCCCCCCTGTTCCTCCCTCCCGCAGCGGAGCAACGTGCCAAATAGACAGATTCCTCCAGGTTAAGTTGTGAGAAGAAAAAAAAAAGAGTGTTTTTCCAGCCTCACGTCTTCCTCATGAACACAGAAAAGGAGCTACGAGCCTGTTTTTTGTTGTTGAGCTAACTGGGAATCCCGACACCAGTTTGGAGTAATCCAGTGCAGTCCGCGGGATGGACGCGTTGCTGATGGAGAGACTGGAGATGCGTCTTTTCCAAGAGTCCCGCATTCTCCCTCTCTCAGTCTCACTCCAGCTAATACTCCTCCTGCTCTTCCTCCTCCTCCAGCTTTTTTTTTTTTTTCTTCTCACCTGCACTGCTCGGGACTGCTGTTGTCTCCGGCGATGCTGCAGTCTCTCTCTCTCTCTCTCTCTCTCTCTCTCTCTCTCTCTCTCCTCGCTACTGCAACATTTTCCCCGGCCACGTAACTGGATCGCTGAGCTGTAACAGGAGAGGCAGCAGAGGCGGTGTTGGGTCGCTGTGTGTGTGTGTGTGTGTGTGTGTGTGTGTGTGTGTGTGTGTGTGTGTGTGTGTGTAGCCTGTGTCGGTTACCGGGGACAGACCCCCCACCCCCACCTCCTGTCATATAGGAAGATTAAATGGCTTGCTGTCCCGGCTGCTGACAGCCCCTGGTGGGAAAATATCTTTATTCACATATTCATAGAAAGGACAAAGAGAGACGGGTAGAGGAAAGGGGGGGGGGGGAGTGATCTGACTCTAATACAAGTCAGTTAGGATTCTGCTGGTGCAGCTCTTTTGTCGGGGCAACTCTAGGTAGTGGTTTTTTTTTTTTCTTCATTGCTCTCTGAAAGAACCAGAGATTATCACACAGCTATGAGCTTGTAGTTGTCTTCAGTTATTAGCTGTAATATTTATGTCTTATGATTGGTAATTGAGGTATAGTCACACTATATCATTAGAGCAAACAATGAAAGGAAAGAATCCAACCTATTGTCTGACATCTAAGCCAATAAGTTTTTTTTTTTTCATCTACCATGTTTGTTTGTTTTTTTTTTTATTCGTATTTTAAATAAATGATGAGTGTAAATGTTGTGTTGGTGTTGTTTCTTTGTCAGGAGCAGGATGTTGTCCCTCAGCGGTCCGACCTGCTCAGCGAGCAGCGCAATGCAGCATCGGTCTGCAGTCATGTAAACCTACCTGTGTTTCCACGCGTGGTGCTCTGCTTAAACCGTGTGTGCATTTCTGATTTACAAACTGAAGTGACAACTAGACTGCAAGGCAAAGAAGCAGGGAGTCCCCCCCCCCCCCCCCCCCCCCCAACCACACCCCCTCTAACATAATGGTATTGATGGAAAGCGTACTGTGCGCATCAGCCATTAGTGGATAGTTTATAGCTGGTGGACAGTAAACAAGGACTGACAAACTGCTGAAGGAGGTCACACATTTCTGTGCGACTCCCACCTTCTCCTGCTGACATTACAACCCCCCCCCCCCCCCCCCTCTCCTTCTGCACCCCCCGTTTTATCAGTTTCACCGGGAGGCGCGCGGCGAACAAAAAACTGTGCGGGTTCAAGTGGTGAAAGCGCTCAACATTTCAGAGGGAGCCGCACGCGCGTCCGCCCCCTGTTGTTCGACCGACCCGCGTGCGCTTTTATTTCCCTCGAAATCAACCGCGGAACTTGAATACAGGTTTGTGTGCGCGAGAGCGTGTGTGTGTGTGTGTGTGTGTGTGTGTGTGTGTTACATGCTCATAAAGCAGAGAACAGACAGAAAGCTGAAAAATCAGAGGAAGGGACTGGGATTTTACGCCTGTGCTTTCGGTTTAAAGTACTCCTCTAATATAGAGAGTGATAGATAAATAAATAAATAATATTTGCTCACACAAACTAGGATTTAGAAGCATTTGTGTAAAAAAGAAAACACACACACACACACACACACACAAATGGCCTTGAAGTTGCCATTGCAGTGACAGCTTTTTCCTCCAGTATGTATAACCTGATTTGGCCCCATCTGCAATATAAAAACCAACAACGGAAAAAAAAAAAACCTACTTTTTTGACACTACAGTAATCAGTTGTTAATGTTTTCACCACAGAGCGAAAACAATTTTCAAGAAAAGGAAGCTAAATCATGGAAGAACACAAGTGGATGTACCTGTATTCACTTTCTGTCACATTCTACAATATTAAGATGCACCTCTCTCCAGCTTCTGGGTCTCTCTGACTGTCTGCCAGCTTCCAGTTTTCCCAGCTCTCTTGATCTGGGCTGGGGCTCTTTCAGCTCAAAGTGCCCTCAACGCTCAGACCAACAGCTCTTAGCTCTTGAATGAAGCTGCAGCTTACTTGCATCTACAGTGTTCAGTATTCTTGCTGGAGCTTCTCATTTCATTGCTTCCTTGGAGCACAAACATAAATCCCCATCTTGCAAATTTTCGGATTGGTTCTCGTTGTATTGGACATGAAGTCTGATCATGCCTTGTAGAGACGGTCTTGATGGCTGACTTTCCTCATCATCCAAGGAGGTCCTAAAGATTATTGAACAAACCGTATCGTCGCCTGAATCAGAGCGTCAACATCTTGAATGTGCACTGGTATAAATCTATTTACTGGAAAGTAATTTCTGCTCCAGTTGACTATGATTGCAGGGGTTTAGATCTGGCCAGTGTGTACTGGGAGGCAGCACATGTACATCAAATAATTACTATTCACTATGAAAACCAGGATTTGGACAGTATTGTTTCAACAGATGGACACAGTATTTAGGCTGATTCTGGGTGACCACATAGGATAATCCCGTTTCATATTAATCCAGAATTATCTGAGAAACTATCATCTATATATGCCTGAGGGAGTCAAAGCAAACAGCCATGTGGTTGACATTAGATATTCAAACAAATGAAATAAATGGATCTCTAAGCTTGCTTTCCTGTGTTGTGGTCACAAGCAGGACTTTACAAGGTCAAAACATCAAAGATGGCAAAAGTTCTGAGATTTGATTTCTACGTATTTTTCCATATCCTTTGCTCTTCGCATAAATGTTATTGGTAAAAAGGATTAAGATTACATATGGACAGTAAATAAAAATCTGAAATATTCCAGGATTAAAATATGCCATGCCTACAGATTTTGTATAATCTCATACAGATAGCTCTTTAAAGAGTTTACTTTCATCTCTGCTGAATTAACACAACTACAAAATACCTAATCTTTGCTACACTTCCTCTTGTGATTTTTCTTTTTTTTCTTCCAACTTCTGGAAGTGTGCATTTATCTGTAAAACTCAGCTATTAAGTTTAGACTTCAAAAGGAGTATGTCACATCTGGTTTTAGAGAAAATCTTTACATATCACATGCATCTCAGAAAACTACCCAGAACAACAGCAGAGTAAGAGAACACGATCTTGTCGCCACTATTACAAGGATCAAACTGTGGTGGTGTATTTCTGTTTTTAGAATATGGTCAAACTACTGTTTTACCAAAGCTAAAGAACAAACAAGACATTGCTCTGGGGGCTTCTCTGCTGACGAGATCAGGTCATTTCACTTTTATTTCAATTGATTCGGGTTATTTAAGACACATTTGACCTGATAAAAAAAATCATCTAATAAAAATCTGTTGGCCTGAGCAGGCTGTTATATCCAACCCATTAAGATATAATTGAGCATGAATTCTCTTTCATCAGCAAATGAACTGCAATTTCAATTTGCATATTGAATTAAAAGTGAACAGGGGTGTGCTTGTGTGTGTGTGTGTGTGTGTGTGTGTGCGCCCGAGTGTCACCGTGCTTGTGAGAGCTCTAGTTAAAGACGGGATGTTCTTTGCAGAAACACAGCCTGAGCTGACATTCAATGTAGCCTAAAGGCCTAATCTGCTGTTTATGTCACCACAAAAGGAGACTTTTTGTCTCCTGCAGAGAGAAAAAAAAGAAAAGACACACAACAAATGCATTTAGAAAAGTATTTTGTTTTTTACAAAGCTGAATGCCCTGTGTCAAAACAGATACACTGATGTGGAAAAGTGAGGTTTGTTGTCCATTTTATTCAGATTTCAGTCAGAATGATTTTAGTATAAATCTGTAGAATTCATAAGAGTTTTGGCAAAGTTCCACTACAGGCTTCACTACCCATCAAAAGTTTGGACACATTCCTTTAGATTTAATGGGAAAGTGGTTCCATATTTTAGACTTGTGGTGTAAATCTACTTTAAATTGAAAAACAAAACAAAAGAAAACAAAACTGATTATAGCATGTAATCTTTCTGGTCTTCCATTCTAGGGCCTGTTTAGAAACAACAGTGCTTGCTGAATTGCGTTTGTGACATATTTGGATGTTTTTAAGCACTGCTGTCAAGCGTGGTTGTACTCATCATGGAAAATAGCAAATAATGGAAAAGGTCCTGGTGATATAAGCCTATCAGTGTGTCCTATGACTCACCTGAATTACATCACTGACAACCCACAAGACAATCTGCAATCCACCTCCGATGCAGACCGGTAGGAACAAGCCCGGTCATGTCTGGATTCGTGCCTGCTGATGTCGGACATCATCTCAGCAATCATTGATTGGATCTATAGACAGCTTTTACCCTTTGATTTACCAAATTAGCACGTCTTCTTTTCACAAAATGATCAGCTTTTTGATGAGAGCTCTAGAGCTTTTCATCACAACTAAGATGTGTGCTCATTTTACCTTTATTCATACACAAATCACTAGACCTTAGAAAAACACTTTAAATCCTTTGTAAAGTTTTAAACTTGTAACTCGGTTGCTATGATCTCATCTGGGGATTCTATATGACGTTAAAACACTGGGATGTTGAAGATCCATGACAGCCTAAACACCCTGGAGCTAACTTTCTCCAAAAGCAGGAACGAGGTTTGACTGGACACAGAGTTTTCGCTCAGCTTCTGCCTTGCTGACAGACTTTGAAGTGTGAAGCTGTATTGACCTTTGAATTCATGTCAACCACAGTGCAAACTAAATAGAAAGCTGGGGAATACCCCTCTGAACACGGGTCACGTGGATAGTGCATTCATTGAAGGATTGGATGAAAAAAAAAAAACTTCTGTTGGTCTGGTATTTCATTTAATCATAGATGACATGACGTCTATCCAAAGTTACATGGAACATTAGAAACATTGGAACAAAAAATAATCTGACCTGTGAGGTCAGCAACACAGAAAGATGTTCATTCAAGCAAACAGCTACAAATGATTCCAGGATTCTTTACATGGTAAAAAAAAGAAAAAAAAAAAAGAACAAATAAACCTTTCCATGTATTCAGCGAGCCGAGTAAAGAACTTCCCGGCAGGAGGTAGAAATATCACTATGACTGAAGCTTAAAGAGAAGACTTCACAAAAGCAAATTCAAAAGGAATCACAGGTATCCAAACCTTTCACAAGCCTCATAGAAAGACCAGATACCCCCTACCAAAAAAATAAGGAGGGGAAAAATACCCAAACATATTTCTAGCATTTTACGCCTGAAGACAGTAAGTGTAGACAGGAAAGCAGGGCCAAGCAACAAACTGTGTGTCACACTTGGACCAGTCAGCCATATCTGAAAATTCAGCCTCTGCACATGAAGGGCATTACCAAGTGAGCTATAGAGGCTTTTCTCCAAAACTCAGCTTAAAAAGGCACTGCAGCTCCGAAACAACTTTCACTGAAGAGATTAAACTAAATTCAACCTTCACCAGGATGACGTGAAGCACAAAGTTAGGACAAAACTTAGAAGAGGTCAAAAGTGTGAGCTGGCCATACATTGGGTTAATTGATGATTGGATGAAAGACAATAGAAACAGACAAAAACCACAAAGATTTTGGAAAATATTTATTCATAAAGAAGCTAATAACCCCCAAATAGGATGTGAATAGGCAGGAATTGAAGCTGAATCCAGAATATTCATTCATTTTCCAAACCGCTTAATCCAATTCAGGGTTGCGGGGAAGCAGGAGCCTATCCCAGATGGCTTTGGGTGAAGGGCAGGGTACATCCTGGACAGCTCACCAGTCCATCACAGGGCCACACAGAGACAAACAACCCAGGGGTTCACTCCTAGGGGCAATTTAGAGCAACCAATTAACCTAACATGTAGGTCTTTGGACAGTGGGAGGAAGCTGGAGTACCTGGAGAGAACATGCAAATTCTACACGGAAAGGCCACTGCCCAAACCCTGCCCCAGCCAAGGATTGAACCAGTGACCTTCTTGCTGTGAGGCCACAGTGCCACCGTGCAGCCCACTTTAGAACATCATTTGATAAATAGCTATTATGCTAACATCCAAATTTGCATGAAGTTATATTTGTTACATACTGAGAAATTGTGTACAGTAAAATGTTTAAAAAAAAAACCAAAAAACCACCAAATTTTGTAAGCCGAGAGCAGCCGTGCTCTTCTGTTATTCTTTTTTGATCCTTATCTAGAGAAAACAAGTTAATTTTCTCACGTTAACAATGACATTTTCTCGTCATAACAGGTTCATTTATTTTGTTATCTCACGAAAACTAAGTTTACTTGTTTTTTCTAAGATAACGAGATAATTAAGGTGGTCTCAAAAGTAAGTGGTTACTATGTTACATCTGGTTTCATGGATCAAAATAGACCCCGTGAAAGCTTGGGAGGGGCTACAGTCATGGTGTGTACGTGTAATTCTGCGAACAAGCAACCGACTCACGTCACAATTTCAGCATCAATTTAAGAATTTTTCAGACCTACTAGAAGTAAAATCGGTTTTACAGATCAGTAGACTTTCTTCAATCTGTTGTCAGCTTGTGTCCGTTGCTAGCATGACTGTACGGAGGCATCCCAGTGCAAAACAGCTCTATACTGGGATGCCCTTTGGACACACCAGTTGAGGTGCTGGGAGAGGAAGATAATGGCTAAGCTCTTCATCCATGATGAAGGACAGTGAGTCTGACTGAATGTTTGTCTCTCGGGGGTCGGTTCTCTGATGGACCAGGAATAGCTGCCGCCCACTTGCGACCCTGCATTTAAATATTTTGTTAACTCAAGAAAACAACACTTGTTATCTCAAGAAAACGAAATAAATGTCTCATCATGAGAAAACAATGTTAAAACATACATGAGAGCATGGCCGTTCTAGGCTTCCGTACCAAATGCCCTCTCGTAACTGGTGTTTAATACATTAGCATCTGACAACACCGATTCAGCATCTGCAGTCTGTGTAGAGTACAGAGTGGAACAGAGTCCTTCACTGGGAACAATACCTTTAGCCGGGAACTCATCTTTATAAGCATGAGAGGCAGCAGATTGACGAAGCTAAATGGCCCAATAAGGCAATGAAGAAGACTAGCTCATTCAGGACTGGGACCATATTGTCTGGAGGAGCTAAGCGAGGGTGGCAAGAATACAAGGACTGAATCAATCCTACATGACCTTCCTCCTTTTTATCTGAGTGATAGAACCAATAAATGAGCACCCTCAGCACTAACGCAGGACTCTGACACCAACCCTGCCACCGCTTCTGACTCCCAACAGAGATTGCTCTAAATAGCTTGTGTGAATTGTGCACTTTGCTGTGATTTATTGCAAGATTTTAGCGTTCTTGCATATTTTTTTTCTTTTATCTCCACCAAGGAGGCATTACTCTCTTCAGTTGTTTGTCTGTGTGTTTGTTAGCAGCTTCATGCCAAATCTACTGGATAGATTTTTATGACATTTTTTTTTTAATGAGAATAGGCTTTAGTCTAACTTAGATTCCAAGGAATTTTGGGAATGATTCCCAAATGATCCAGAAAAATTTTTAATGACTCTTTATCATTGCCATACAGAGCCATTTTCAGTATATATGCCCATAACTCCACACTAAATGGTCATCCAAAAAAAAAAAAAAAAAAATCATGATCATAGCTGCTTAAGGGTCGTGGAGAAGCTGGAGCCTATCCCAGCAGTCTTTGGGCAAGAGGCAGGGTACACCCTGGACTAGTCGCCAGTCCATCACAAGGCAAACACAAAGAGACAAACAACCATTCATGTTCACAACTTAGAGTAAGCAATTAACCTAACTTGAATGTCTTTGGATGGTGGAAGGAGAGAACATGCAAACTCCACACAGAAAAAAACAACCTCAGCCGAGGATCACACCAGCATCTTGCTGTGAGGCCACAATGCTAACCACTACATCACCGTGCTGCTCAGCTTTCAAAATATCAAAGTTAAATCTGGATCACTGCAATATTCTGGACGCTACCATCCAGAACAGGAAATATTTAGTATTTTATGGTGGAAATGAGCTGCTTGGCAGATGTCTATGCTCTCTGAGTGCTTTTCTTTTTTCAGTCATGAAACAAAACAATTAATTAGCAATACATGCGTATATAATTACTTATGACAGTGCATGACACTTGTCATATATGTTCATGCCTAAATGCTGATTATAAAACATTATAGGTAACATGTTGCCATAGTAACATGGACACATATTCTCTCAAGGTTATAAAAATAATGCAAACTCCCCCTTAAACTGGGATTTGGTTCAACTCATAATAGCAGAAATGTTCATTTTGTCTTCTTTCCCTAATGCGTTCACAGTTTCTTCTTTCAGACAAAGTTGAGGCAGAAAATGTTTGTTTTACCTTGACATGTTTCGACTGGCGTCTGCAGTCTTCTGCAGAAGTGTCATCTGACCACTTTGACGTGTTGTTTATGAGCCGGCAAGTTGTCGGATGATGTTTCTGAGGATGACTGCAGACGCCAGTCGAAACATGTCAAGGTAACCTTAACTTTGTCTGAAAGAAGAAACTGTGGATACAATCACATCCGCAAACTCTGCCAGAGAGGTGGGCTGTGTTGGACGGAATACCAATAAGTAGAGGATTGGGAATCAACTGCGAGATGCCTTATCATAACTGCATGACACAAATAGTGTTTAACAAAGTTTGACAGAGCCCAAAATATTTGGACAACCTGTTTCCAACTCATCACATACTGCCACTTGGTCAAGAGACATTTCAGGTGTCAGTCTCTGATATTGCAAATTAACTTTTTGTTTAAGCAGCGAAGACTTGGAGCTAGTGATGCTATGCTTGAGCTCATTTGGTCTACGCAATGTTGACTTTATGAATCAGATACATTGCGAGGACTGTTTCGAGACGATGTTTTATCGTGCCAACAATCGCGTGACAGAAGCCCTGTGATGTCAGACATCTTCTCAACTGCTTCACAGGGATTTTGCAGGGGCTGAGTTGGCCAGTCTCTCATTGCCTTAAATGGGGTTTCAATCCCTTAAACCTTTATAAATACATTAAATCAGTTGCATAAGCACCCTTTTTCTCCTACTTTTCTAGCTTTAAACACCCACCGGATGTTCTTTTGTTTGTATGAAAATGCTGCAAAGCAGTGAGTGAATTTCAGGACAATGATGTCGTAATGAAGTGATTCATAAGGCTTTGGGTTCAATTTACATTGTTTTTGTAAATCGCCATCAGTCCCCTTATTGTAGACATTTTCTTCAGGTGGTTAAACGCTAATTTGGTTACTCATCGTTGTTTACAAACACAATAATATCTTTTTTTTTTTTATTTAGCTATAAAAATTCGGACACATTCACATATTAAATTGACTGAGACATGCAGTTCAGCTTTATATGGGAAGTCCCCTGGTGAGACAGTAATAGAGTATCATCAGCATAATTATGAGATAATATTTTGTTTTTTTGACACAATCCCAGCTCGTAGGAACATATAGATATGTAACAGTAGGGGGCCCATTTGCTGAAACTGCTTAACACTTACATGGCGATGACTTTTACAGTAATAGTGACAGCATTTATATTATATTCACAAAACCTGTCAAATGATTTAGTCTAATTACATCTGTCTCTAATGCATGCTGGCGTAAGTGTTTAATCACCACCAGACTTGTGTGTGCAGCATGTGTACGTTCTCATGCAGCATATGCATATAAGACAGGTATTTCTTTTTGTATGTATTTAGTTTCTGCCTCTTCATCCTTTACCCCGTCCTACAAGGTGGTTTCTAATTTGTGAAAGTGATTCTAAATTTAGTCTGACATCCCACAATGTTTGTTTTTGTTTACACTGCACCCATGATTAGTCAGTCAGAGGCGATGGCAAGTCCTGAGTGGCTATGGCAGTAGGAGAACAAAGAGAGTTGCAGCGATGTGTGAGAGGTACTGGCTCATGTCCAGTCCTCTGCCACAATGAAGAAAAGCATTGAACTGCTCTGTGAAAGGAAGTTAAGGAACCGCGAGTGATGTTAGCTGCAGCTGCTCAGATCACAAACATGGTTCCAGTTCTTTTCTGAGTTATTTTTCCTTTAAAAATATATCTGTTTTGGGCTGCAGGGTGGCGTCGTGGTTAGTACTGTGGCCTCTCAGCAGGAAGGTCACTGTGGTTCAAACGGTGGCTTTTCTGTGTGGAGTTTGCATGTTTTCCTCATGTATGCGTGGGTTCTCCCCAGGTCCTCTGGCTTCCTCCAACCATCCAAAGACATGCATGTTAGGTTAATTGCTTACACTAAGTTGTCTCTTGGAGTGAGTGTGAGTGTGAATAGTTGTTTATCTCTCTTTGTTGGTCCTGTGATGGACTGGCAACCTGTCCAGGAAGTACCCTGCCTCTCGCCCAATAATTTGCTGGGATAGGCTCCAGCTTCCCAACCTTGAATGGACTAATCGGTTAAGAAATTGAATGAAAATATCTATTTTTGATGCATCTTGTAAACCTTTCTTTCCTTTTTAGATTAGTGTTAAGCTTAAGGCATTTTGAGTTTTTGATAAATCTGTTGAACATTGAGAATTTGTGGTCTGAAATGTGCAAATGACAAGATTACACATGTATTTTACTTGCCTTGTGCACCAGCTGAATAAAGCTGATATTTTCTTTATATTACAGAGCTGGTGTCATTGTGCTTTAACACCTGAGCTCAACAGTACTTCGCTGCATGGCAGTGAAAATTACACCATGCAAATGCAAAGTTACAGGCTTACTCCTATTTCTTTTCACCTAGCTTGATTAAGAATAGCAGAGAAAAGAATAACACAGTGTAACTCGATGATGGGTCAGGATAAAACATGTTGGATGTTTGTTTCGGGTTTGTAAAGTACATTATTGGTAAGACAACTCAGCTCAGCAGGTGTAAAACTCAGCATAAAAAAACCCAAAAAGGGTGTTAAATCCATTCAATTAGACATATTTGATCAACATTTAGCATCAGATTGAACTCAGAGAAGTTAAATATTAAATGCCTTGGATTGGGATCAGGTATTAATGGTATTAATTATTAAAGGCTGTAAAGTAAGAAATTAATTGCTTATTGAATATTTCAGACCTGATGATAATTACTGACATTTAAACTTGTTTATTGAAGGCATTGTTTTGCAAATTGTTCAGCCAAAGTCAGTTGTCTAAAGTTGGAATATTTCCCAAATGCAAGATTTAGGTAATAGGTTATTTATGCTACCTTTGGATTGGTGCATTTATACCGTACTTGAAAAGATAATGATGTTGTGTTTAAATTTTGCAGTCACTTTATATTTTTATTTCACACTATAATTTTTCTTATTACTGGGAAATAATGGGAACATGCTTCAAAAATAGGATTTTTAACACTTGTTTTCTTAGGAAATTTTATATGGACAAGCTTGTCTTCATCAGAGACCAAACTGTGATTTCCTTTTCAAGGTTTTATTTTCTGTAAACTGGGGAGGACAGAAATCAGTAGTGACGGAACTTTTCTTACATTTTTAATATCTCTGTAGTTAGTGGTGACAGTGGTGGAGACATTGAGGCTGGTAAGTGGAATACTAAAGAACATGTGACCAGACATGGATGGCCCGACATTAAGAGGACAGGGCAATGGAGAACTCTGGTGGAAAAGCCCAGGGGCTCAGAAGGTCAGCTCACAGTAAAAGCAGACAGATGAGGCAACTCAAAAGGATGACCAGCCGGGTGGGCAGGACAGGCATCAGATGTGGCAACTGGAGAGTATGACACAGATTCTGAGCAGAAGGAGGTTAGGAACAGCTCTGGATGGCTGCCCAGAGGCTGAGCGACCAGATGAAACCAATGAAGACAGAAGAACCTAACTGACAGCACGGCAAGGAAACAGTGGAGTGGGAAATTTAGGGGTTTGGACAGGAAGAAGACAAAGAACTGGCCAATAAATTTATGAAGGATTTGTTTGAAACTTGATAGATGAAAGTAGAAAAGAGAGCAGATGGATTCTCAAAAACCATGGGTTTGATAAAGAAAAAAAATGTCTGTTGATCCAAGGACATCTTAAGACCACCACTAAAGAAGATAAACAGTGTAGCTGAAGAAGTGTTAGCAAGCTCTGACTTCAGAACTAGTCTTGTGTTCATTAACCGTGAATACTCTTGGTGCTCAGTATCAACCCACTGGCTCACCACAGTAGTGGTGTTTATCTATAAGGACAATGCATGAGAAGCCAAATATCAGACAAGTATGTCCAGGTGTAATCCAGCTTTGCTCACATCCAGGTCACTCAGTAGAGATTGTGTGCAGGATTAGAAATTGGTTGGTTTGACTTGTAAAACATGATAAACATCCCAGATGGTATTTGTGACGTTGGTATTTGAGAAAATTGCAGAAGCTCAGCTCTTCAACTTTGTCTTGTCTTTATTAGTTACAAAAATAAAAACACATGAGTCAGCCATGCACCAGCTAGCAGTTGGACAAGCAATATCCAACGGCTGCTCAATCACAACAAAAATGTTCTCTCGCGCCTGAAGCTTCTCCTCCAGCTTTATACTGGAGGCCCCTCCTACAAGACAAACCAACATTAATTGACATTCACTTTACAATTAATACAATGCCTAGATACAAACTATATTACGTACGTCAACCCGCCAGTAAAATTTAGCCAAGGCTATAAACATTCCAACATGGCTCAATATCTACATATAAAAATAGATTATTCATTAAAGTGGAACTATTATGTGCATTTCAGGCAAATTTATTTTTATTTCTGAGAGCAGAAGGGCTGGGATTGATCGAGTTAAGCCCCGCCTCCCGCCACTGCACTACATCGCTGTCATTGTAACATTTCATAAACAGAAGGATTAGGCTAATATGAACTCAATAAAAAAAGACAAAATACAATGTTAACACATAGCATACAGCCCTACATGTTGGAACCTGAATCAGACCCTGAAAACAAAGTGGAAAACAGCAACCCACAGCAACGAATGCAGTAGACCAGTAGAAGGTTACCAATCACCGAACCTTATCCCCCGGGATGTCACAAGGATTTCCAAGTAGAAAAAACTCTCTAAAACGATGCATTTTTTGTCGCCATGGAAACCGAATGGAGAGTGTGCTGGAATTCAAACTCAAACATGCGTTTAAGTGATAAAAAACAGTGCTGTTCACGTGTCTGGTGAGGATTCAACACTGTAACACTGTAGAAAGCTCAGAAAACCCGAAATACCATAATAGGACCCCTAACCCTAACCCTAACCCTTTAAAGATCAGTCACATTAACATGAAAAGGAAACACCCCTTCAAGGTCTCTACACATGGTACATGCCATTTCACCTGCTTAATGACGGTATTTGGACACTCACCATTCTGGTTCACCTACTCACTAGGAGGCATGGTCTACACCATGACAGTGTTAATTCTTTGTATTTTAACATCAGTGACATTATGGGGTGGGAAGGGAGTAAACAAAACAAAAACAAAGCCTGTAGCACTTCAAGTAAGGACCTGCGTCCAACTAGACAGTCCACCGGCACCTTCCTACGATGTCAGTTTGATTTCGTGCTTGTGTTGTTCTCACTCATATGTAAGTTGCTTTGGATAAAAGTGTTTGCTAAATGACTGTAGAATAGAATAGAATAGAATAGAATAGAATAGAATAGAATAGAATAGAATAGAATAGATGTGAGTGGAGTTAGAGGAATCATTCCCCTGTATAGGTTCCAGGTTATGTAGAGGGGCTACAACTTTGTGAGTTAAGAGTAGCTTTTAAAGAAAGGAGGGTTTAAATATCTTTTCAGAGTGATAACACTAACTGAGAGCTACTTTAGAGCTCACCTCTGGCCAGCTCAGAAATAAGAGCCATTTCTGAAGCCAGGCTTTCTATATATAAATGGATGGATGGAAACATAATTTATGCATGTGGATGTGTAATCAGAAGAAATATCCTCTGAAAAAATGACTTATTTGTTCAGGGAACGGGAACTTTGCTGACATGCAGGACTGTAGTGCTGCTGCAGACACGAACAGTTGGTAGTCACAGTAAAGTAATGACTCAGCTTGCCTCAAACTTCTGCAAAGGTAGTACATATTAATCTGGAGATACAGTTTTAAGGTAGAATAAGAGCTTTTCTTTAGTATAAGGACTCAAAAACTATGCTAAACTATTTCTTTCATTAGTTTACTGGACAAAAAACTACCCCACATGTACAAACCATTCATTTTAGATTAGGTATAAAAAACAAACTATTTATGGTTTAGACAACATCCTGGTTTTCAATACACAAAGATAACATCATTGCCTTGATAAATTTTAGGTCCTGTTGTCATATTTGCATTATTTTTTTCAGAAATATAAAGAATACAGCAACTTTCTTGAACAAAATAAGATTTAATACAGCTTACACACTTTTATGAGCATTTACAACTCTTAATCTGTCTATCTGTACTCTAAAGGATTGAATAACTTAGTGACATTGATGTTTATACTAAAAAATAAGTTTAATCTTCTGCACCTATTAGTTTTATTGTAAAATAAAGTTTAAGGAAAAATATACTGAATAACTTTATATTACTTCTTGATCCTCTGTAAAAATATCTCACTTGAGCTTTGAGAGAGTTGCCAGAAATCCCATCAGGCATATTCATTAATTCAGTGCAATGTATACTGAGACTGTGATTCATTGCATCATCGGCGCATTGGGATTTAGATTCTGCTTAATGGACCTATGACAGTCACATTGCAGAGAATAAATCTCAGAGGTGAGCCTAAACAGAGGGAGAAAGGGATATCTAGCTCTGCTCTCACCTCTCTCTATGCCATTATCACTTCTGAATGCACTCACACACACACACACATAAACACCCACACACATCCACTCACACACTCACATTAAACTACAGTGTTAGAAGTAGAAATTCTAGTCATCTTTCAAGTGTATAAAACAAACTTACTCCAAAATGTAGATCCATAACACGCATAATTGCGCATGCTGTTTTTTTTCTTTTACGATCTCTATCCGTCACTCCTGTAAGGTGTTCCCACTACCACGTAGATGTGCACACAGATGCACAGTTATTTCCTTTTTACTTCCCATCTGTTGCTTTAAGAAGAGGAATAAATCTTGACAGGCAGCTTATACACCATGCATGAGCAGTCATTTACACACCGGTACACACTCAAAGTCAGTTACTCTTTTGTTTTCCAGTGATTCACAACATCTCTGAATCCCTCTTCAAGGCTGACCTTCAAACTCTGTCAAAAGAGATATCTTGCATTCTTGTTTCCCCTTTTTTTTGGCAAGGCATTGACAAGGGTTTTCCAGACAGACTCTTTTTTCATTTGTCACACTCCATCCATTGTGCATTGTGTAGCCAATCAGCAGTCTTACTTTTGAAATGTTGGTCAACAACCTGTCGGAATAAGCAAGGCCTCCTTTGGATATCAGAATGGTTTTTCTAAAATCAGCCTTATTGAGCATTAATGATACCCTCAGTAGTCGTGCTTTTCCATCACATGGTGTTGAACAGAATGGTACAGTGATAACTGATAACGGCTTTCCCCTTCTTTATATTTCATTACAGACACTTCCCTCTTGGCTGATCCTGCCCTCTCTTAGTGTGTGTCGGTTCAATTGTTTATCAGCCCAGTGTTTGTGTTGTTGCAGCAATGCAGACAAACTACACAACTTTGGTATTACATTACACTGATTCAGCTGCTGCTTTTAGCCAAAGTGAGTTAAACGAGAAGAGTAATGACTCTAAAGGGGTTATTGGACACTGCAGAACTGAGTTCCATCAGTGGAGGTGAAAAAGATTAGTAAACATGTTCATGTTTTTATTAGTCGGTTGTTTATGCCCACAGGTGATGACTCTGACCAAACAACATTGTCCTATTGGTCAGGATGTCTCCAGCATTTAAAGACATGGGGCTTAGCCGTCAGAAGAAGAGATACAAACTAGCTCCTTACAGCCAATGCTAAAACTATGACTATGATGGGTTAAAAGCAGTGTTGTAAACCAGTTATGAAAGAAACCAAATTTAAAATACTTAAAACTCTTTTTTTTACTTGTTTGAGGCTTGTTTGGTGTACTGAGGTCTTGAAACCTCACTTAACAACTTCTTCCAGCATGACGTTGCAGCAGTGTCATGCTTTAACACTCTGGGGACGCCGGCATCATCGGCGATGCCAGGGACCATGTTGTGTTTAATCGAGCATAGCTGTCGAACCATAAAAGATAGAAACTTACTTTTTTTCCCTTTTTAATCGGGAGACTCCGGGCTTTCAGACGGTAGTTCCAGCATCACTGTAGCCCATTCATAATTGACACAATGTTGTGTCAAAATAGGTGTTCCAATCAGAGCCTTTGTCTGTGGCGCATGACACATGTTTGTCCAATCAGAGCCGATGATGCTTCAGGAAACGCCTCCAAACAGTGTCAATCACAATGCATCGGTGTCATTAGCAGTCGGATAGCTGCCTTCTGTATTTACAAGGCCGATAAATTATGAAAACTACAGCTTTTACGCACGCATACCATGCGTAATTGCTCAAACAAACATTTGCATTACTCAAGCATTTTATTTCAACATAAACGTAACAGCATCATAACAGATGTATAGCTTGGTAACAGATACAGTATGTGCAGCTGACAGTGATTTCAGAAAGCTGCGGCACTTCAGTCCCCTTCAGTACCTTTAGTCATGCTTCGAAATTATACTACTCTTTATTTCAAGCAAAGGCGCCTCATTTACATAGCAGTTTATAATATTTCAATTAAAAAAAACAAAAAAACAAAAAAACAAGGTATAGGACATTATGGGGCATTGAAAGGTGGTGTTTATTAGCATTTAATAAACACCACCACCATTTATGTCTCTAAAATACCCCTGGTCCCCAGAGGGTTAAGCATGACGTATTATCAAGGGGATGTCACCACACCGGCTGTTTTAAACGTGCACCACGGTTGATTCAGCAAAGCAATCAGAGGAAGACAGGATAAGAGAAGGAAAGAGATAGAGCAAGAAATAAGACAAAAGTCTCGATAAGACTGTTTAACTGGATGGAGAGAGCTCACAGTACAGGATACAAGATGGATGCTGCCATTTGATAATCTGGCATGCATGTCCCATTATCATTGTCATGATCTCCAGTTAATAAAATCTTTTTTTAGGCAAAAAATCTATGTGTGATGTGAGAGAAGTAACCATGACCACCTGCTTCCTTGGTAATTTTATTCATTCTTAATAATTGTCTATAGATACTCAATAATGGGTATTGCGCATACCAAAATCTATTTATGCAGGTTTGTGGGTTAACTGATTAACTCCACAGCATTACGTCTGCTTTTAATGCAGAGGTCAGGATGAAATTAAAGATAATGAGCATTCATATTTAGTTTCAGCTTGTCATGCACATGCAGTGACTAATACTTTAGCTTGACCACCTATATTTCAATCTAAGAAATCAAATTCAACTTGCAGAAGCAAACCATTTTAGAAAAGCTCAAGCATCCAGTTTTACACACAAAGCTGTCTAAATGTAAGTGTTGCTGATGGTAGCGCTCAGTCTTAAAAATACATTTGGTTTGCTAATTTCACCCTGCCTAAAAGGTTATGTTGTTGGCCCGTTTGCCAGCAGGATTATTCCAAAACTGTCTGATTTACATGAAATTTTCACCAGAGGTGGAGTATCGTTTGAGAGATTACTGTGATTAACGTCTATCAAGATCTGCAACTAGGATTTCTTACTTTGGCTTTCGAAGACTTGCACAATGTCACACTAATCTCGTCTTAGAAAAATATTTTAGTTTTATTAGTAGCATTAACACCAGCATATTTATTTAAACTGTGTATAGATAATAACAACTAAAATATTTCTTAAAACTCATTTTTTATTTTTTTATATTTATATGCCTTGACTGTCCCTCTATAAACATACACACAGCTTTTAAAATGCATGTCCTATTTCCTGTTAAAGTCTCAATAAATCAGACTAATATGCAAGAAAAAACATGATCCATCACTGTTTCCTCACTGTTTGTCTTGCCTCAGAAATTGTCCGTGTTGCTTTACAGTCTACACTTAAAACATGCAGGGCGGCAGAGTTCTGGCTATGTGTCACAACGTGAATTAAACTGTAGTCCCTATCTGCTTGTCAGGAAAGAAAAACTCAGGAAAACTCAGCCTTTTGTACAATTTCTGAGCCTTTATCATAAAAATGCTTTGAATTTTTAACATACCATGGTATGTGTATGTATATATATATATATATATATATATATATGTATATATATATATAATCTGTCATGAGATTGTACTGCTAAGTCAGCAGCAGAGAACAAATGGAAAGAGAGGCATTTGTGCAGCTGGAGAAAGGCATCGCTGTTGCAGGGCAGCAGTAACATTCATTGTCCTGAAATGTCAGTAATCACTAGCAGCATAAATTTGCAGCTAAACTGAGAAATAAATCTGTTTGGGTTATTAGGGCAGGTTTGAAGTCCCGACTCTGCAACACAGCAGAGTAGCTACATATTTACAAGAAGAGACCCTTGCCACTAACACAGTAATGTTATAAACAAGCCTACCTCTATTATCCTCAAAACAATCCAAACAAACTATTTAGTGGTGAATTCAACAACAAGCAGGCCAAGTTCACTGTAGAAATATATCTTCCATTAATGCCCCAATTTGGAGGATTGATTTCTGTACTTAAATGGCAGAAGAAAAATAAGACTGGAGAAAAATGGGTTCATTTACTTAAAGTAGCGCCTAGACTTTGAAAGGTCTAAACACCCGGCCAGAAAGCCTGATTCATGCCTGCTTGGTTGAAGAGAAACTTTAACAACCTGTTGGAATACTGCATGTGCATGCACCTTCTGGAACACGAGGCACCTATGCCACACTGCATAGGTTAGAGGGAAGCTACTGCTGAGAGAAGCTAAAGTTACCAGATTAACCATGGTTAGCGAGAGCTTTGTGGAAGATTCTGTAGAGAGCTAAAGCAAAAGACAGTTTAGGCTCACTGCCAATACCAGTCCAATTTTTCACTGTGTATGTTTTCCAGACGTTCAGGGTAGCTGGAATTACCAGATACGATGATACAACAGCATGTTATAGCACTCTGGTTATGTTTATATAATGCAACTCTGTTTACCCTTTTAACATGGCTCAGAGTTAACTGGCCTGAAATCTGTCGGTCAGGGTCCTCAGAGGATACAACTTCGATGGCTATGTCAGAAACCATTGAAGACAATCTTGCAATCCTAAAAGTTGATTTTTTTGTGAGAGCATTCAAAACATTTATGCTTAAATAGTTGGTGAATAACACAATTTTACTTGGTATGACAGACCCAGAACATATTAATTTTATCTTTACTTGGAATTAAGCACTTGCAGCCTCAATCTTAAACTCTCAGTCACTGTGTTGAATAGTTTTCTCAGCAGTGTCCCTGAAACGTCATCAGCTTTAGAACTGCTGACAGACAGAAAAAGCAGCTGAGTCATTCCTAATGAAGATCAGGAAGCTTTTCCTCTTTTCCCTCCATACATCGTCAGAATAATAAGCATGCTGGCAAAGACAGCACAAGCTTACCCCATTGGAAATTTACTGCTACAGCACTAGCTGTCAAAAAGTTACAGACTCTTGGCAAATAAAAGGTAGAACAGGAACAAATTTTTACTTTCCTCACTTCACCTTTATATGTCATAACATGTTTTTTTCTCTGCTGGTGATTTGTATGGTTCAGAATTAAATCACTCAAAATGACTCTAGAGTCACCATTAAGGTAAACCAGGAGTAAAACAACATCAAAAACAACTCTATTAAATAATCCACAGGCTCTAAATCTTTCAGAGCATTAGTCCCCTATAGTTCTATGCACTGGGGATGACTTGCAGTAGGTTGATAGAAAGATTACACAGAAAATAATAACGATAAAAAAAAAATGTTTTCATTGAAATAAATAATCAATGAATTTCAATTAAAATTAAATGATGCTATTTGGAAGAGTTATAGAAGCTATTACTCTTTCCTACCACTTCTTGTTCTAGATAATCTTTAATATATTTTCTTGAGTTTAAATAGTTTTTTTTTTTTTTTTTGCATTTTTTTCCATCTTTTCTTTTATTTCCGAAATAATATATATGTCTCCTCTGATGGAACAGTTTTGTTTTGTCTGCTTGAAATAAAACATATCAATTTATCAATCAGTCAATCCAATGTAACAGAAAATTTGAGTTTGTCGAAAACACAATCCCTCAGAACGACAAATACTTGTGCCACAAATGACACATGACATCAACTTAATAGTATCCCAACTATAACAGCTTTAAAGTTTGCTTAAGTGTAGCTGTTGTTCATGAACCTTAAATTAGATGTGTTTATTTAAGTGAAAAGAATAAAAGTAAAAATCAAGTTGACAAGTGAAACAATCTTCACAAAAATATAAAAATATGCTGAAGACTTAGTCTTCATTTAAACACTTTAGTCGCCTTAAGCCGCAGAAAGTTTTATTTAAGATGTGTTTTTGCTTTTTCACTCATTTTTAAGTTTATTCTTATGCCTGACCATTTTCAGAGAACTGTCTCCAAATGCATGAAATGAACCGGTGTTGTGTCTACACATATCAGGTAGTTTAGCAAAGAGCCAATTTGAAATGTTCAGGCACAGTGTTCAAAACAGCCTGTCACAAAGACACATCATTTCCTTCTATTTTCTATTTGTATTTATGAAAAATGCCAACAAGAAAACAGTTTGACAGGCAGAAAATAGTAAAAATGCACCAACAAGGGGATTCCTGAAGAGTTTTTAAGCTGAAAACTTGCCATATCTTGGCATAATGTGCTATGTGCCCTTAAACACTGAAGTGAAATTGGACAAGTAAAAGACAAAAACAAAGTAGCAGGCCTGAAGAAGCAGCATTTAAATATCTTCGGAGAGGTATGGAGCCCCTCTGGTGGCATCAATAGAAAACAATAATCACCTCCTGGATTGACGTGGAATTGTAATAACAACGTTGTGGATATGGATTACTAAGGTAAAGAGATAATTAAGCTGTGGTCACAAATGACTAATGCAGCAGTAACGTGCTGTGTATGTGTACTTCTGCATATTGTTTTCATTTCATACCGTGTGGCTTCAGCCTTAAACGACTTCCTACTTACATGCCTCGTTATGATCACACACAACATATTTTAATGGACTATTTCATTGCAAAATGTTTGATGTTTTAAGCTGGTTGTATCTATGAAATGGTGTGATGACCCTAATAGGTTTGGTTTGTTTCCCTTTTTGTTTTTTTTCTTCCTCTTTCTGAGTGGTAGGTGGAGCTTATCAGACCAACAAGGAGAACCTGCCCGGTCCTCCTTATATTGCCATCTGTTGCAGCCTGGAGCCCCCCAGTTTTTGCCCTCTTCCTTTCCTTTCTCCCTTCCGGCTTCCGCGCTCGTTTTGGTTTTGTTGAGCACTTTGTGTTGTTTAATAAATTATGTTACATTTTTGGTTGCAACTTGACTGCGTGCCGCTCCTTTGTAATGGCTTTTGAGCCGGGTCATGAACATGGTAAATGGTAAATGGACTTGTACTTATATAGCACTTTTCCAGTCATGCCGACCACTCAAAGCGCTTTACGCTACTTGTCACATTCACACACACACACACACACTCATATGCACTTGTAGCCCGATAGATACATTGGAGGGCTCAGTGGGGTTCACTGTCTTGCCCAAGGACACTTCGGTACATAGTCAAGGGAAGCCTGGACTCAATTTCTCAACTTTCCAGTTGAAAGACGACTGCTCTTCCTCCTGAGCGATCATTAGTGACATAAAAACAAATCACGCAGACATTTTGTGGGATTTATAATTTTTCTGGCACAACATACATGTAGACATGCTGCTGAATGGCTTACAAGGTGTCACCACTACGTTCTCTTGTCGTTAGTTAACTTGGTTACAATACTATAATTTAAAAAGGATAAAATTAAACAATAATTGCCCATAAATATGCACATAACCAACCCATGGCCATAAATTAATCATCTCATTACCTTGCATTAGTAATCTGTCTTTAGCTATCTTTAGAACGGTTCTGTAAAAAGAGTTCTCCTGAAAAAGCCCCATTTGGAAACCCTGAAACATGACCTGAGTTACACAACGCATCTGGCAATTTACTTTATTCAACTTACAGAAACTGAAGGCTGGTTGTCCAGGAGCCATTCCTCAGGAAGAGACACAGGGAGGAAAGACTCAGGTATGACAAATGAGACAAGAACTGGACTGAAAATCAGTGACAAGAGGTCTTATGGAGTGATGAATCCTCTCCCAAGCCTGGACCTCATCATTATTGAAACAGTCTGGGATCATCTTGACATACAACAGAATAAAAGGCAGCCAGCATCTGAAGAAGAGCTTTGGAAAATCCTGAACTATTCTGTGCAAACAAATAAATAAATTACAAGGAGGGTTTTCAGGCTGTGTTGAATAGTGAAAGTGCTCATAAAAATACAGACTTTCTTGTTGATTTAAACTATATAGTATTTTAAATTGTTTGTGCATCAAACTTAATTTTATTTTACACATTTCTTTAAATTACAGCTACATTCTTCCTAGCCAATAGTATAATGGAACTAAGGAAGCACTATTTAACTTCCTGACCTTAAAAAATTTGCATGTTTGACTTGGCTTGATGGCACAGATACATTTAATACGTACTTTCCTGAAGATGTCATTGACCAGCAGTGTCTCAAGGCTGAGAAATCACACTTTATATCATTTGTTCCCAGGATGTTGGTCCACTTCACAAGTTGTGTCACAAGCCACACACACGGATATCGACACACTGACTGCTTTGAATACACACTGTGGCTGATTCATCAAGGAAACACAATATATTATTACAACTTTTATTATTGTGCTTCCTGAAAGGGAAAGAACAAGAGGTAAATGTCGACTTTTACTATCTGGAAAGAGCTCTGAGTAAAGGTAGGATGCAAAATGGATGATCATTTAGCTTTCATTCAGGGGTGCCAATGTTTACTAGTGTGACTTCGAGAGCTATGTGTTTGGTGATAAAATCCATGATATTTTGTTTGTTTAGCAGTTGAAATGTTTGGTGTCGAAATGATTTAAAATACTTTTCTATGATTTTACTGCAACAACTTCTGACAATGCAAATTAGCGCTTTCCAGCCAGTATGACGGCAGACAGTAGGTCATAAAAAGTGGGGTCCTTAAAGACGCATTACATAACTTTCTGACCGTGAAACACAACGTCCCAGGTTGGTTTATTGTCATAGTGACATCTATCACGTGTATTTGTAGAGCTGCTGCTGCTATACAACTTTTTCATCCAGGACACAATCCGTGCATTTATATGGGAATTTTAGTTCCTCTTTAATGCCGTATAAAAGTTAATTCCGCTTTAAACAGATGAAAAACGACCATGAATACACTTTATTCCTAATGCAAATTTCTATTTGGAATTAAACTTAATTCCGATGTAAGTGGCTGGTTTATTCACATTTTAATTCCGAGCTATTAAATTCCTCTGTCATGTAAACATTAATTCCACTCCAAGTTACTTCCGGTCGTTCTGAGCATGCTCGTTACCTTGTCCTGTCCCGATGTGTTGTTTTGCCTCCCATGTTCGGTGGTCTATCTTTCTTCTCCTTCTCAGTTGCTGCAAAAAGTGAAGTAGTATGCTCGTGTTGAGCTGCTACTTCACATTTATAATAAAAATAGCGGTGAAACTGGTACTTATTGTGTAGTTTTTACAAGTTACGACTGAAAAGACGAGAAGCAGGGAGCCAACTTTGTTTCTTTCCGGTATACGTCATACGTCACGTGCACCCTCTGTCCAATCAGAACCTTTGCAACCCGCCACTCTAAAGAGGAATTAAGTGTTTCATAGAAACCTCCATTCGGAATTATTATTTTCATGAAAACTCGTAGGAGAATACGGTAATTCAGAATTATTTAATTCCGAATTAAATAACATCATGTAACTATACCCATTGTGAAGTTTTGCTTCACAGTCCAGAAGGAACTGGCTGTTTTAAACAGGCAATTTCTATTCCCTGTTCAGCAAAGAAAAGCAAGAAAATTAAAGGAGAGAAAGGAACAGGACAAGACTCACTGTAAGATTGTGGCTGGAGAGAACTAACAGGTCATGTGGGATGCAAGATGGATGCCAAATCAGCCGTTTAAAGGGGGCGTGACGGGGAAAAGGGCAACATTTCCACAGTGCATTTTTAAATTTAGAAATTATTGCCTTTCCCTCACACAATGCATTTGTTTCTAGGTCCGATTTGGTATGAAGTAAAAACATACAACATATGACACAGCAGTGATGATGCAACAATAACTCCGTTTCAGAGCACATGAAGTTGCTTTCAGCAGATTTAAAGTAAAGTCAGAAAAGATAATCTAGTCTGTTAAAGAGGAGAAGAAAAGTGTCTGGTTGGAAGGGAAGGATTAAACCTTTTAATGACTGCGCTGTAATCTTGGCAGTGTTGTTTATTTCCTCTTACACCTGCCTAGACACGCCGCCCCACAATGTTTTCCCGTTCATTAGTAAGGGGCTACTGCTGTGCGCTAATGCATGTACTCAGCTGATGTTCATGTCCCGGCTGTTTGTGTCTGCCTATGTGTGCGGCTCAGTGTCTCCGCTTCTGTGCGTAAACGCTAGCATATTTTTTTTCCCCCCACTGATTAAACTCCTGCTGTGAAGCGATATCTCCCGTGTCTCTGCAAACTTCTCCCGTTTCTGACCTTTCTGTCGAGGCTGCACTCGCACAACCCCACGCTCGCATGTTCACACAAGCTGGTGATGGATGGTGTTATTACCTGAAGCTTTTAAGGAGCAGAGAGGTGCTTAAGAGAACAAACACACCTGACTGTTTGTGTTTTATCATCCCAAATTAACAGTCAGATACACACACAGACCAGTGCAAATACACACACACACACACACACTGATACACCCCTATCAACCCAGTAAAGCTTCCCCCCCCCCCCCCCCCCCAAACATCAGCATTAAAACTAAGGAGGTGAGAACGTTTTCACCAAAACTTGTTTTCAGCTTTTCCACGCTCACATGCTTTCACCTGTGAAAATTATTCATTAATGATTTATTGAGACTCTCCAAAACCATCCAGGCTTGAGACTTTTGAATTAAGCTTTGCATTTCTAACGCAGCATTAAGTACGGATAAACGCACGCACACGTACACGTGTATACATATTTGTTTTTTTTTACACAAGTATTAGTGCCAGTTTGGATCAGCATGAAGCTTTCCCAACACTCAAGATGACCTTGATTTGTTGCTTGTATAAATAAAAACACCACGAAGAGAGGCTGAACCTGTGAGTTAGTCATGCTTTAGGTAAAAAGGGATGATTCCAAATGCATATTATTTTGCTGACTGTCAAAATGTCACGAGACAACCGACAATAAAGACATATTGCTTTCATGCATGCCTCTGTCTTCCTTGCCTCCTCTCTTCCACCTTCTGTCTACCCCATCTCCATTTTTGCTGATTGCTTTTCACCATTAATATTTCATGTGTAATGTGGCTCTTTTGGATACTGTGAGCATGTGTGTGTGTGTGTATCAGCGTGTGTGTGTGCCCTGCTGTGTGCTTGCGTCTGCATATGTGCATGCGTGCACGTCTGTGCTTGTGTGTGTTTGTGCCGCAGTATCAAATTCTGCTCTCACAGCTGTCGGCTAGTCTCAGCCTGGTTGTGATCTGTCTGTCTACCTCTCAACCTTCAACCTCTCCTTCTGTTTCACTCTTTTTTTTCTTTTCCTCTAAGTTTTTCATCTGCATCCTTCTGTTTTCTCTTTGTTGCTTTCTGTATCATCACCTCTTCACGGATTTTTTCTTCTTGTCCAGCATCTTGTTGCCTCTCTGTCCTCGACGCCCTCTCCCTGCTTCCCCTCCCTCTCTGCTGTTACAACCACCCTCTTTGCTCTGGCATTAATTTCCATTTCCTGGGCTCTGGTTGTTTTTTTTTTTTTTTATCTTTCCCTCTTCTTTTCTTTAACAGATCTTGGCTTTTACTTAAAAAACATATAGTTTATGTTGAAACATTTTGTTCTTCAAGTTTATTTACACAAGTTTGATGCATTTTCTAAGTTAGGGAGAGGAATTATGGGAAAAAAATGACGATGCTGTTGTGTATAGTGATGCCTGTCCAGTTCTTGATGGAGTTCAGTAATGAGGTGCTGGTAACAATCAAGTGAAAGCGACATTTTAAACAGCAGCAATATTTTCAATGGAAGACTGTGTTGAGGATGTAGGTCTACAGATAAAAACCAAGTTAGATGAGTTTAGTGATGTCATTGGTTTTTGGTTGAATTTTTGTAATTGTTTTGAAGTTTTATCTATATATAACCAGAGTTTTTGGGAGCCCTTAAATGCTAACTTTTGAAACTGGGGCACCGTTTCCTTCTTTACAAGAAATAATCAACTTTCCTGAACCTTGACTTAGACCCACCTCTCCAATGTGTTGAAAAAAGTACTGATGATACGGCTTCTACAGTAAAATCTGTGACAACAAATTAAAAATGCACACACTTGTCTCCTTTTTAACTTAATTCTACCATCTTCGTTATATATTTGTTTACTCTACATGCATTGCAGCACCACTCGAAAGCCTGGCGTATATATCACAGCATTTTGGGTGGTTTTGTGGTGATACATCTTTTTGGACAATGTTCTGTAGGAGAGTGAATGCCACCTGTTCTTAGCACACTGATTATAATAAATGAGTCAAGGTCACGGTAGAATTTTTTTTGTCAAACCTTCAAAAATTTACCTTTACACAATAATGGAACAGTTTTCAATTAGATCACATTGATCACACACTTCTTTCATACATTTCTCCCCCACACTCTCCCATCAGCGAACGGAAAATATTTATCTGGTTTATGGAATTTTTTTCTAATTTACTACAAGAAATAACAATAAAAGAAGATCCAGAAAAATTGGGTCATTTTATCATTAAACATCCCTGAAATAGTTAAATGTGGAATTATAAAATAAGAATTTGCCGAAACTAGTGAAAGTTGTGCATCAACTTTTTAAAAGTATCTCTCAATCAGTATTGATTAATCAATATTATAACAGCATTTCTCTTTCTCTCTCTTTTTCTCTCTTTGAGGTGTTTTTCTGTTTTCTCTTTTTCTCTATTCTCTTTCTGTCCCTCTTCTGTCTTCTCCGGTCCGGTCCAGTTTGTAATACAAACAACTTTGCAAAATAAATAGAAAAATAAAATAAGAATCCAATGCTTCCCTTGGCGGGCTGCACGGTGGCACAGTGGTTAGCACTGTGGCCTCACAGCAAGAAGGTCACTGGTTCGATCCTTGGCTGGTTTGGTCAGTGGCCTTTCTGTGTGGAGTTTGCATGTTCTCCCTGTGTATGCGTGGGTTCTCTCTGGGTACTCCGGCTTCCTCCCACCATCCAAAGACATGCATGATAGGTTAATTGGCCACTCTAAATTGCCCCTAGGAGTGAGTGTGAGCGTGAGTGTGGTTGTTCGTCTCTCTGTGTGGCCCTGTGATGGACTGGCGAGCTGTCCAGGGTGTACCCTGCCTGTCGCCCAAAGCCAGCTGGGATAGGCTCCAGCTTCCCCGCGACCCTGAATTGGAATAAGCGGTTCAGAAAATGAATGAATGAATGAATGAATGCTTCCCTTGGCAAAGTAAACTTGCCCAGCAGAATGCAGCATCCAGAAAATCAGAAAAGTAAATATATTATAATAGCATTCAACTTCAACGGTTGGAAAGATTTTTTATATTATCAGATATAAAGCATCTGTAAATGTGCCTTCAAGCGGGGGCGTGTATGCGTGTGTGAGAAAGAGAGTGCTCCAAAAGCCTCCTGCTGATCATAGGCACACGCTGTTCTCTGCACCTTAATGAACAGAATTACCTCTGACGCACACACCTTCCATTTATTACTCTTGTCTCTCATTATGGATGGAATTTCTCTGAGTGCACGCTTCCCATCCCAGGAAAAGTGTGTGTGTTCCTGTAAGTGCACTGTATGTGTACGTGTGTGTCCGTGTAGATGCATTAACTCTGCTCCAGCGTGGGCCCAGGCGTGCGATTGGCTACGGATGAGAGCTAAGGTTGGCACAGCAACATTTCCGCAGAAGGCCGTAAAGCAGTAGGCCTGGAGCGCAGGCAGCATCTGCCCCTCTGCTTCTGCCAAGACATACACAAACATCCCCACATACACACACACACACACACACACACACACACACAGATTTGCATCAACACTCACGCAGATTAACATACATGTAATGACACACACTCGATAATTCACGGTCTCTCGTTTAGCCCCAGATTCTGCGGTCTCCTGTGCCAATGCATCGTGGTTTCTGGCAGCGTAGTGGCTTTCTCTCACCTTGTTGACCTCTCTGCGTCGCTCTCCTCTCTCTGCTACAACGCGCTGCGTCTCTGTTTCTCATCTTACATCCTTCATCCGTCCACTCTGTTGGTCTTTCTTTAAAGCTCTCCTTCATTATCACACACACACACACACACACACACACACACACACACACACACACACACACACACACACACAAGTAAAGTGCTTCTGTAGACCCTCTTCTTCAGTGTAGTGGTCATTGTCTTCCCTCTTCACCTTTTTTTTTTTGCCTCACACAGTCATTACAGGCCTGCTGGTGTTCTCTCTCTCCCTCTTTCACACAATCACACGCACACACATACATGAAAACGCACGCGAGCACATAGACACTGTGCTGTGGGTTTATTCATCTGTCTGGAGCAGTGGCTTATGAAAGGTCAGCCTTTGAGTTATGACAGAATCTCCTGGCCAAAGCAGCCTAAGCGTGGGTGGCAGAGCATTGACTCTGTGTGTGGGAGTTTGGGCGCACGTGTGTGTGTGTGTGCGCGTGTGTGTGTGCGTTTGTGTGTACATGATCAGTTTGGATCGTTGTTGGTGAGCAAGTATTGTTTGTAGGAAAGTGTGTATCTGTGAGTGTATGGGTGGGGTGGTAGGAATGCATCACGAGTTTCTGCCTGTGTTCAAGCCTTTCTTTTTTTTTGGTGAGTGTGTGTGTGTGTGTGTGTGTGTCACAGGAGCTGTGGCCTTTGTGGACACAGAGAAACAGGAAGCAAACAGTCGGGGCAAGAAAGAAAAGTGGGGTAAAAGTAAATTGAAGCTGGAAAGATGAAAAGGAAAAGCTCACATGCTGCCTCTTGTTTTTCCTTTTGATTTTTGATATAAAAATTTAATGATTGAATTAATTCTTAAAATGTGTTCACATTTCTCCCTGCATGGGGTTGTTTATCTCAGCATGCGGAGAACAACTTTCTTGAGACTCTTTGTGTTCCCTCTGGAAATATAAGCGCTCTATTGATAATCAATTGCTTCTTCCCAACTATTTATACATCAAAGGAGTTTTAGTCACCATCTCTTTCTCATCGCCCCATCCAGCGCAGCAACATGTACACGCTTGTGTGGAGAATTCCAAGCAAACAGGCAAACTTTCAAGCTGGCACACACTCATCGGACCAAACATAAACATCTCGTTTGGCCTTTTTCATCGTGATTTTTGTTCTTTGCCTGAAGGTTGTGTCAGAGGTGCTTCGTCACTACTTGTTCACTATTTTAAATATTTCTTTCCCCTCATGGCAGAATTTGGAGCCAACATTTTTTTTTAACACCAGCCCAGCAGATTTAGTTTTTTCAAGCACAGACAGACACACCTAACTGTCTAACTGTTGGAAAATTTTCTGATTATTATAGTTCCAGTTATCAAAGTATATTCTCAGTTTTTCTGAATACTGAGAAACATTTTTACACATCAACAATTCCTATTTGAAATCTCTCTTTATTTAAGTCTGTCAACAAAAGCCATGGAAACAATGTTGCCATGACCACCTTAAAACCACTGGCAACGGACCACATATTGGGAGAAAAGTAAAAAAAAAAAAAAAAAAAAGTTCTTTGTGTTTCTTTCAGATGCAGCCTTTCTGATGATATTCAAAGCCCTTTTAGGATCTGGTTCAAGCTACAAACATGTAAGAATCCTGAACATACATAAGCATCCAAATTCACTCACAGATGTCAAAAACCACAAATACACACAAATATGTACACACAGGCAGCACACCCTGACAGACCGTCTGCTCATAAGTAGAGATAAATTATAGATGATGTTTCCACTCAGAGATGGCGCTTCTTCCACACAGATTTTAGGGCTGAATGCTGAGAAAGTGTTTCAGTTTCACTCCTTTCCCTCATCAAAAGGAAGAAAAAAAATCAACAGAAAAATTACCACATGATAGATGTATATCAACACTTTAATATTTACTCTTGTGCTTGAGCAGTCTTTGATAAATATACTGTTTAAACTATACTAGCGCATACATTTAACACACACACCTTAATCCACAGAACATGCTCAATGCCACAAACCTGCTCCACCTCTGTTTATTCCTCACATGTAAGAAATATTTACAAGGACCAACGATGAGTTCCCATATTGTCACAAAAAGAAAAAATGGCCTTCCGATTGTTTTCTTAGCTCAAAGACTTTATGGTATCTTGTGAGCCTTCGGGTATTAAAATATACATTAGAGGAAGAGTTCAGATCCCGCTGGCTCCAAACATGGTCTGTTTTATTTAGGTTTTTTTTTGATCAATCAAACTTTACAACAGCATTGTTTATTATTTATTGTTACAAACAATAAAAGAAAACCCATTAAATTATTCAAGTATTTTATTGGCTTCTTTGTGCTCTTTAGTGCCTGTCGTGACATGTGATCAGAGCTTCAGGACCAATGCCATGCCAACAGACAAAGGGAGGCAGAGCTCAGAACTGAAGGCTTTTGAAATCCAACACAAGGAACAGTCGCTGGAATACAGAGGAACTTAAAATAAAACAAGCTGAAGCAAAGCTGTGGTAAAGAACAATGAATAGAGAGATAGTATGGGTGCAGATGGGTGATGAGGAACAATAGAGAGGTGACAACACAGTGACCAAAATGTCAGATAAAGATGACTGAGCATCTGGGTCAAAAGGAGACAACAAGAAAAAAAAACTCACTCAAACTTATTTGAAAACACGACCAATGAAACTAGAAGACCACAAACAAGATGGAGGAACAAAAAAACATCCAACTGAAAGGGTTTTATTATACCTGGCACTGCTGCAGACACCAGACCGGAGGTGCCAATTCCTGGTCCAGAAAGTAAAAGTCCTGCCATGTTTTTGGATCTACCTGTACATTTAGAACAGGTGTTTTCACTAACAGGCTCGTTTACCTGGCAAATAAACTCTGTTCATTAAATTCAGCCTGTTTGGTGACTGGTTGGAACAGCTGCCGGACAGTGACCTCATAAGCTCCATCGTTGCAGGACAACCAACAAAGCATCCTGACACATTCGTTGTAATCTTTGGACACTTCAACGTTTCCTTCCCTGCAACGTTACAAACATATCTGTCAGCTGTTCCACCAGAGAAAAAAAGATCTTTGGAACTATTTCATGCAAATGTTAAAAATGCATCCAGCTCCTCCGCCTGCCTCCTTTAGGAAGATTAGTCTCTACTTTGGCTTACTTCCACCTGGTTGCTGCATCGTTTAGTTGCAGCCAGTCATTACACAGGCTATTAAAACCTGGTCTAATGAAGCTGAAGATACTCTGCGAGCGTGCTTGGAGGCAGTGTAACGCAATGTCATCTGTGAACCTGTGTGTGTGTGACAAATGATATCAACCTCTGTGTGGACAGCATCGTCCCAACAAGAACAGTGAGATCATTTTTTAATATCAAACTCTGGATCATCAGCAACCTGAAAAAGCTGTAAACATAAAGAATGCCTTCAGGGTGACAGGGAGTTATTGAAGACAACACAAAACCAACATCTTTTCTCTCGTAGTCTTCCTGTAGTGCGGAGGTCTACAGTTTTTATCTTACTTTAAAGGTTTATTTATTCATCCAGACTGATGGAAGTCTGCATAGAGCTTATGAGCTGAACTTCGATAGGTTCTGGTCAGAACAAAGTTCAAGCGCTTTTTAATACAATATGAGGCGCTCCACGTTGGTGGATATCTTAATAAACACCTGGATTTATGACTACCTAACAGATCACAGTTTGTGAGACTGAAATGTGAGTCTTAGATGATGGTCAGGAGCACAGAAGCACTACAAGGGACTATACTTCCATTTCTCTTCACACATTCTGTCACCTGACAACACACTCATGTATGCTAGGGAAACTTTCTTTTCAGTGACTGTTGTCGCCACCTTTATTAATAACTAAATCGTAATTAAAAAATAATATCTTTGTTTCTAAAGATTTTATGTTGACACTGAAATAACGCCTGGTGTCCTCCTTTCCTTCCTTTGCTCCTGAAGTTCTGACCAAAGACCCAACCACCATCAGCACCACTCTCTGCCACTATCTAGTGCTAGTCACAAGCGCTATGACAGGGTGAACGCTCAGTTTTGTTACTGAGAAACTAAAGAACAGAACCAATAACAGCTGAATAAAGCATGGTTTATAACAGCGATGTTGCAGATAAAGAGAACTGATCTGTCAGCTGTTTGTGTGACAGACAATGATAGGGACGATTCAGAGGTTGCTGGATATTAGAAGGGACATGTCCAACACAAGTCTATGCCAATGAGCTTTATAAGTGCAGGTGTGTCTGGATGTTAGTGACTGAGAAGATTGTGGTCTTGCCTTTGCAGAATCTGAACCTGGAAGCCAGAATTACTCTGAAATAAAAAAAAAATAAAAAAAAATCAATTAGGGAAAAATGCACATGACCAAAATAAACCTTTACAGGAAAATAAAAAGATCCTGCTGTGTTACTCAGTTGTTAAAAGTCCCACTTTATTTATAGCAAAGTGTTATTTATTCCCAAATGTGCAACAACATTAAATGTCAAGGACGTATGAATGATAATCACATGTGACCTCTCACACTAACTTTAGTCCTGCTTAAGCGAAGCCATCGGATAAGACCACTTTTCTGTCAGGCATGGGAAGAGACTGCAGAAATTTCTCCCCTGTGTCTCTTACTGTTTATAGTTGTTTTTATACCGTTTAATTCTGCCATTATTGACTGACTCCTCAGTCTTCCTCATCCCCCTTTAAAACTCCTGGTTCCCTTAAGCCCATTTCTGTCTCTCGTCCTTCTTCCTCTATAGTTTGATCCCTGTATAGCCCCCACTTCGCTTTTCCAAAATTATCATGGGTAAGTGATGATTCAGTCTGTGTTTTTGGGCAGTGAAGGAAAATAATGTTAGAAAATAATATTCTTTTCAAAGTAGACATATAATGGTTTGGCCCAAAATGACTCATGTCCACAGAGACAAAGGCTTAGCTGGATGCAGACATTTAAAAATACACTAACAGGAAGCAAAATGCATGAAAAGAAAAAGAAAAAAAAAGGCTGTAAACACCCAAACGCTGCATAAAATACACAACGCTTGATGCTTGGAGTTTAATAATGTCCACAAAAGCACACACATAAACATACATACACATCCAACAGAAAAACCATCCATGGTTTATAATTAGAACACTGGTCAATGCAAAGATCTGCAAATCCTGCAGCTTATACATTTCCTCATGCACACTCACACACACACACAGACACAAGAACTGGAGAAATGAGAGTGATTAACCTACCATTATGCGACTTCTGTGTTTCCTATCAATAAACCCCTCTTTGCAACTACAAAAGAGACAGATCATATAATGCTGCTAATCATGTGACCTATTTGATTTCTTCCAGTCATTTTTGCTTCTCTTCACGAAGCAAAGATTGAAGTACGACGTCTAGTAGATTATTGTAATATTTATGCCCCAATGGAATATATAAAGACTCCCATTTAATTAGAGCTATATGGATTGCCCATTTTTATGGTAGACAAAAGTGGGAAAAAAAAAAAAAACGTTTCTGCCAACATTGTATCACTCAGCTGCTTAGCACATTGTCTCTATGATTGCTCTGTTCATTATTCTCCCGACTCACACACTCCTGCACTTCCACAGAGCCCATTGCTCATTGCCGTGGAAGTCCCACGCATTGTGGACACACCATTGTCCAACAACTTTGATGTATTTCTTCAGCTTTATGGAGGTCATGCTGCTTGAGCCCTTTTCCAAAGCCTGTAAGGTTCCAGGGCCAAGGCACATCTTCTTTCTGGGTCTGCTCCTGATGCGGTCCTGTCTCTACTAATTTTGGACTAGTCAAACACTTGCTTTTTGCCTGATTAACTTGACATGTCTCCTGTTCCGAGGCCTACTTTTAGCTTGGTTAATGCCAAGCCCCAAAGATAGATTCTTAGATAGTTGTGACTTCCACTGCTGCCTGGGTCAGCTCCAATTTGTACTCATGCTGGTTTTCCATGTGCATGACTCAACTGATGTCACACATTTCTGGGTTGCATGGTAATTCCCTTATTCATAAGTCCATATAGGAATGAGTGATACTTCTTTTTAATTAAAAGAAGCCTTTTCAATTCTTCACCAAACACAAGAGCCATCCTTAACTTAGCCAACAACCTGCCTTCTATTAGCTGAATATCTCACAGACCTGCTCTTTCTTTTCAACCTCTTACTGGTTTCAGAGTTAGTTACCATTTGCAATAATTATTTATCTGCCCCATTCATGTGGGACTTTTAAGTGACAGCTGGTGTGATTTCCATCTGTCAACCTGTCTCACATCCTTTCCTGAACTATAGTATAACCTAACCACCTCTGCTGTGCCTTTAGTTATGCTCCATCACTGCTGCCATTTCTTGCTTTCCACCTTTATCTGTCTCTCCTACCAGTGGGGTTTTCATCAGATTTCCCATCTATGCCAGAAGGAACTCTCTTCCTCAGATCATTCTGCTCCTGTGTCTATCTTGTTTTTGTTGTTTGTCTGTTCTGACATAGTGTTAGTTCAGGCAAGGCTCGTGCAGATCAGCTCTTTGCGCACTCTGATGGCAAATTTCAAACATATGAAGTTATTCATCCTTTTGCTTCCGCCTCTGACCTAAGCTATGTCGCAACATACTTGCACAATAGTTTACTTTCTGTTCATTTAAAGGTAAACTCTGCTGGTTTTGTTGCATAAGATTTATCAGAAGGGAGGTTAGCTCTGTCTGCCTCACGACTTCTCATGAATGCAGAGCAAAGGAGCATGTGCAAGCATGAATGCAATCATCTCCTTTGAACAACTAGTTATAACTGAGCTAAAGCTTCTTTTGTTTACTTTCCACATGCATATGTGATGTGTGTCGGTTGGATCTGCTGCGGAGAACAGAGACATAACAACAATTTGTCCACAGGGCAGTACAACAAGCAAAACAGACAGTTTGCTTCGCTGGAAGATATTTTGCTCCGAGGAAGTTCATTAGAAATTCTGAACATGTGAGTAACAATATTGTAAGTGCTGCAGTCCTAAAGGTGATGGTTGCTCTTATTGAACTTTTTTTTTTTTTTTCTGGCCAATTATTTTAGCTCAACAAAGACGCAAGAATCTATCTATTTGCAGATAATTGAAGCAATAATAAGAGATATTCCCTGCTATTTCCTTGAATCTTCTGATTATTTTTGGTCAAGATTTTTGGACAAGGCTGAAGATCGTGAATGTCCACAATCACTACCATGAAGAGAAAAAAGTAAATTAACAATTGTCTTGATAATATGGTAGAAATCAGATCACCAACACTTTATTTATAGAGCACTTTTAATACAATTAAATACAGAACATAGTGCATCATAAATAAAAATAGAAGAATTAAATTTAGTATTCAAACATACAGATGTATGCACATACATGCCCGCATGAACACCCATGCATACACATGCATATACAACACCAGTCAAAAACCAATATGATGCTTACATCCTTTCTGGAACTGAACCTCAGCAGCATCATAGTGGTTAGCCTGGGAAAAACTGTTTAGCAAGGGCTCAAAGAACAAAATATATGTCCGGTATGCTGCTTGAAACTCCCCAGATGCTAATTGGATAGATTATGGTGTCATCTGTGGGAAAGAGTCCCAATCCACAAAGCACCCTACCTCACAATTTACTGGGCCCAAAGGATCAATTACTAATATAATGGTCCCAGACACTCCTTGATACTCTAAGACATTCTTTGTCCAAGTCCTGACAGGTCATAACTCTCTTGGCAGGATGAAGTGACTTATTCAATATTAAGCTGGTGGTCATAATGTCACAACTGATTGGTGTATATACGTTTTAATGCAACACATGCTGTCATCTAGGCAACGTCTCTTTGAGGGTAGGCCCTAATTTCAGCATCCAAAACGAGTTATGCTTCCTTTATGACAGCCGGGTGTTATTCAGGTCTGGCTCCAGTCCAGGCTGAAATATGTACATCATCTAAGGGTGGAAAAGGCTTTTGCCTTCAAAACTTAAGCCAATCGTCTCCGGAAAGCTAGCAGAAGCAACGTTGCCTGGTCAAAATAGTGGTGTAAACAATCACGCTTCTCTTTTTTTCTTCTCTTTTGAACATGATTGCAAACAAACACATTATTTGGGTAAAACTTTACAATAATGATACAGATCATATACCTAACTAATGTGTAACACATGATGAACTAATGTATTTATTAATGAATTAACTTTATCATGAATTTCTGTTGCTCATCATTAACTGATGATGATCTCAATGTTGATTCATGTGTTCACTTGATCCTTAATTGATCATCAATGATTAACATTAGTTTACTGTTAATTCATCAATATGATGACATATTTGTCAGTTTGAATAGAAACAAATTAAATTCCCTGCTACTGATATTCTTTTCATTTTTATTTATGCAAGACACACTCAAAGAAGTTCATTTGGGTGAACATGGATGTAAAAGCGCTTTGAGTGACTATTAATAAAAGTTTATTGTAGGTTGTTTGTTTTGTTATTACTAAAGCAGCTATGTATTTGAGATAAAGCAATTCCTTGCTATACCAGTGTCTTATCTTTATTAAATGTACTGCATTATACATGCATGCATACAGCGACATGAAAACCCTAATAATCCCTCCAAGAGCTTTTACATATCTATGTTACACAAGTAAACTTCTTTGCGTGTGTCTTACTTTAAATTAAATGAAAAAGAAAATTAAATTATATATTTGTATCTAAACTGGCAAATTTGTTGACATATTGATGAATTAACAGTGAACTAATGTTCATCAACTGATGGTCAGTTAGGGGTCAAGTAATCACATGAATCAACATTGAGATCATCATTTGTTCATGATAAAATCTTCATAGATTAATGCATTAGTTCATCATGAATTACACATTACTTATATGATTTCTACTATTATTGTGAAGTGTTACCATTATTTGTTATGGTTTATTCCCAACCTTATGAGGCTCCTTTCAGAGCTGTGCAGTAAAAATGTGATATTATAAAATAGAAGTTTTCCGTGAGGACTGAAAACATTGTCTATCTCACTGATACACGTGGTTGGGGCAAGTCTCAATTAACACGTTGGGGTTTTTTTGCCTTTGCAGTTGAAAAACTTCAGCAGTCAAAATCACAGCGAATTCACAAGTAAACTCAATCTCTCTGTCAAACTGCTTGTGTATTCACTGTGAACACACCTTCAGGAAGAGGAGAAAGGAGACAGCAGAAATAGAAATGAACAAAGGTAGGCTGAGGCGGCTCTGGTGTGAAGGAAAACACTGTCACGGGTGAAAGTTTGGATAGCGAAGAACATAAGTGGTCCTTCTCTCACTATGGAAACAGAGTTGGAGTGCAGCCCATCGTCACATCCCCCCTCCACAAGTTTCAAAAAGTTAACAGGAGACATAAGAGAAAGGAGAGAATGCAGTGTGAGGGCAAAGAAAGATGGAGCATAAGAAAGATACTCCAAGGGGGAGGGGAGAGACGACGGGAGACAGGGAAAGCCAGTGTGGAGGGCTAAAGGGAGAGAGATTAAAAAAAAAGCACAATGCAAGGATTTGAGGAAGAGGGGGTTGAGAAAGTTTGTTAGAGATGGAGGGGAGGAGAGAAGATTGGAAAGTCAGAGAATAAGGGAGGTGGAGAGAGAATCAGGCCATTCATCCATGCCTCTGGAGACGGACGCAATCTGAATTCAGGATAACTCATTCAAAAACGCCAACTCCACTTTGTCCCACAACATCTCCGTCTGTCTATGCTACAGTTACCAAATAGCTGGGACACATCCAGAATATCATAACGCCCTGACTGACAGCAATTTGTGTGTATGCATCTGACATCCATGTACACACACACATACGGCTTCCTTATGTAATCTGATCAGATTTCTGTGCCATAAACACGTTCAGAGCCACACCTTGAAAAGCCATGTTTGCATCTACTATGTAAACCAAAGCACTCTGATGGTGTATACTGCACATGCTCAGAGGCATGCGTGTGCAGGACTCACAAACACAACTGCGATGCCTGAGGAAACATGCTGCAGTGTTGTCAGAAATGCACAATCTCCTTTCACTGGCACATGAGAATTTCCTTAACCCTGTCAGATAATTGGTCTCCAGGGAAACAATACTGCTTAAGGCTAAAGTTAAACCTTAATAATGCTGTAAATACACATACGAACATTGAAATAAATGTAAGAGACGTATGCAAGACTGAGACGTGTATGGCAGAATCAAACCTACACACAGAAACAGCGTTATAAATGATTTAAGCACCTGTTCTCACAATAAATTAAAGGTGATATATGCCAGTGCAATGAAAAACAAGTCAATCAATTTTGCTGCCTTGGCCATTTAGCCTCATTGGCAAGAAGTGCAGTGTAAACAAAGGCACACTTCTTTCGGTATTCTGTGGTTTCCTAACCAGGCAGGAATCTTTTCTTCTTTGCTTTTGCAGTATTATGTGCAAGAAACATCAGCTCCTCCCTAAGGTGTTCCGGCCAAGTCGTGTGTATGTGTGTGCGTGTGTCTTCATGCATGTCGTGTGTCTCTGTGTCTATATATGTAATTCTGTGTGACCTTGTCAGGAACACTTCCTGTTTAATCATCTCGGGGAATTCTCAAATTTGCTTTCAGAATTGAACATGAAAGGTAACCTTCCCTATTTTTACTTTGCTCTCTCTGCAAAGAACCAGGGAATTATCTTTTCAGTGTGCCTTAGATTCGCGGTAGACAGTTGAATAAGACGGAAGGAGAGGGAGAAGGGAAGGAAAATAATACACACTCAGAGTAAGATAGGGCAAAGAGAAGAGTGAGTGTTAGTTTGTAGATGGAGGAAGAAAGGTGACTGAGAGAGAAAAGAGGAAAATGGGAATAAGTCAAAGAGAAGATGAATAGCAAAGAGAAAAATGGTTTGAATGAGCTGTAGAGGAAGATGGGATCCTGCTAACGCCTTGGAGCAAGAAAAACATTTGGTGTATTGCAGAGAGCTGAAATCCTGATATGCAGAATACCATTTCCACTTAATAAGGTGCAGACAGAGGATGTCATAATGAGGTAAAGGTTCAGTGCATCAAATTGGCAACTCAATTTGCTGTAAAATGAAGATGCAGTTCAATGGCAGATAGCTCTTTCCAGTAGACAGTGGTTTAATGGCATCTGGTGGAAACTAACACTGACACATTCGCGTTCACACCCCTCAAATCTGTGCGGTCACCCTCTTTATGCACATTCTTTAAGTCTATCACGCTGTGCTTGTTTTTTTTTGTTTTTTTTTGCTCTCTGTGAGGGCAGGGCAACTAGCTAAGTGGCGGTGTCGGTTCAGCCTCAGGCGAGAGCAGTGAGACCTCACGTTTGGCTGGGTTTAAATATTTAAGGAAGCCATCCAAAGCGTGTTTCACTCTGTCAGTACCCAGTGGGTCAGTCCCTTCAGAGACCAATTACAACTACTGCTGAGCCACAAACGAAAGACTTGATCAAAGAAAACAATACGCCAGGACATGGTCTATACACTTGCATCGATACACATGAGCATGCACACACAGCGGAGCGGTGAATGCAGACAGACATGCAACGCATGAGCACGCATGTGTAGCAGGCGAGCTTGCCTTGGTCATGACAGGTCATAATTCACCTTTTTTTCTTTCTGTTTTTTGTCATCTATCTCAAAGTTCCACATTTTTGGTTCCATGTTTTTCCTTCTCTTACTAAAAACACTTCTTCTTTCTCAGTTCATCATGTCCAGCTAATCCCAAAGGTTTCACACCCACACTCACAGAGACCCACATACCAAATGTTCCACTTACAAAGACAAAAAAAACAAAAAAAAAAGTTTATTCCATTAATGCAGAGTTAACCAAGTACAGTGAATGGTGAGCATGTGCACAGTCCAAAGCATATACACACAATCACACTCAGATGTGTTCATTGGCGATTCAGCCTGTATCATGATCTCAAATCTTTTCATTGTGACATGCATATGCAAAGATTCACATGGCGGGACAGCATCAATCATTCATAATGATCTTTCAATGGATGGTCGGGAGGAGAGGCGGGAGGGATGAGGGTGGGAAGTTAGGTGGCATAAATCACTCATGCCGCCCCCTCTCCCCTTTAACACAATGATGAGACTTGACAGACCACCAAACATGTAGTTTTCTCCCACAGTCATCTGGGCCCAGCAGCGTAAGGTTTTATCCCAAACTATATAAAAACAGATGCTTGCAAAGACATTATTGTACACATTTGTAAGCACTGATACTGAAAACACACTTTGAACAGAAGACATCAATCTCCAGATGCCTTAAACGCAGAAACAAACACTAACCCAGATGATCGCTCTCACTCATATTTGCAGTGCAGCTGCCTTGATTTATTGACCTCCGTCCAAAGGCTGGAGGGTAGTAAATTCTATGTTTCCATCTTCTGTCTTCCTCTTTGTAAGCCCTATGGAGAGGAGCCACTTAAGAGAACATTGCTGCGACACACGTCGACACAGGGCTGTCACTGATATACACACATCCTGACGCAAAGGAAGCAAGAACTCTTTTTTGCAAAGGAAAACTGTAAAATACTTTTTATTGACAGACATATGTTGAACCTGGAGGCTGGAACTAGATTGTGATTGTTGAGGATTAGTAGCGCCCTCACTGCTTGGTTATAATGTAACTAATTTGCATAGAAAATCTTCTGATCGCCTCCATGCTGACACATTAGCGAAGCTAATTACAGCTTATAACTTTTGTCAGCAAACAACTGGGACAAACTTTTTACATTAGTGAGTGGATTTTTACTCTGAAAATCAATATGTGCACCTCTCCACTCACTTTCCTTAACATTGACAGGAAGTCACCAGGGTTATGCCTACAAGCCATTAATAAAACTTCTACCAACCAGTTTTCTCTCTCTTCTTCACTCACCCTCTACAGCGAGGAATTAATGTAGCTCTCTTCCCTCTTGACATCACCCCCCATCGATGCGGGTCAGATCTCACTCTTTAACCTCCCCCCTCTTCGGATGTCAGTTTAGATCTTTCATCGGACCTCTGGTCAGATCTTCTGCTCTAATCATTCTGCAGTCTGGCAGCACAGACAGTGACCTTCTCTTATGCATTGACAAAGATCATTTTGCATGCAGCTCAGAGGCTGCTCCCTCAATTTATAAGCAATGGACAAATAACTTTGCAAGAAATAAGCATCAAATGAAGGCTGCATTCACTGTTGGTGATCGCAGTACTTTGCATCCTGGCTCACCAGTGACTAAATAAGTAGAAACTGCCGATAAGTCTCCGTCCATAACTCGGGGAAGCAGATGATGCAGCAAATCAGTTTTGCTAAAAGGCTGTTCATTTGAATTTTTTATTTTATTTGTGTCTTTTTTGCTTTGTCAATTCATAGTTTTATTGATTGTAATGCAGATTTTCCATTTAACACAACCATTCATTCTTTTTTCCACGCTTAATTCATCCTGTTTGGGCTTCTAAAGGGACTGCAGTCCATCCCAGCTGCCACTGGGAGTAAAGCCGGGTAATACCTTGGACTGGTCGCATCCATCACAGGGCCAACAGGGAGACAACTATACACATGCTCACAGCTATGGTCAAGTTAAAATCACCAGCTATCCTAACATGCATGTTTTAAGTACCTTGAGAGGAAGCTGCAGTACCCGGAGAGAGCAATCATCGTCCACAGAAATGGCCCAGCTGAGATGTGAACTGAGAACATTGTTGCTGCGAGGCAACGGTGCTAACTATCACACCACAACAAAACCCTTGATGATTTTAATTTCTTAAAATGAAAAAAAGAGGTAATGAATCATTCATGAAACAGATTTTAGGAGTCTAACTGGAATATCCCAGTATGTATTGGGGCACACAGTGAAGTGGAGAATTCTTAATCACGACGCAGAAACAGTCACAGAGAAGATGAGGATATAGGCGTATAGGGGCTTTTGGAACAAAGGCCATTCATAAGTGGATCTATTCACTAAGGAGCAGCATATGAGAAAAACATCTTTAAGGGTTTGGCTAGAAGTCTGCGAGGTATATCACCGTCCTTCATATAGTGTGTATATTTTCACACGGAGGTACCGTACTGCTCTCCTTCAACCACCCTCACACTCAAAAAGTTCCTGCTTTTGGGCAAATATGCTGTGCTGCACCCCGAAACTATCAGATTCACTGCTGCGCATACAAATGTCCCGCTTTTCACTTTGAGACCGTCTCCATGCGTGCAGGTCACAATATTTCTGCTTTTGGATTTTTTTTTTTTAAGGTTTTTGCCCTCAGATTGCTGTCAGAACAAAAACCCTGTCAAACCACCCCACTAAGAAACCGCCAGATGTGATGCAGATGTCACCACTTCTTTGTGAGTGCAATCGTTTTCGTACAAACTGTCCCCTTCAGACAGAGACTGGCTCTCTGGGTTCAGCAGATCAGGGAGAATAATTCAGCTGAAACCTCATGATATATATGTAACAGATGTAGAGCTGGATGCTGATAAACTAACTAAACCTTCCAATAAAACCTCCAAAATCCTATCAGTCCACTGTATTATTATTTCTTTTACTCTGCAGACACTGTGGACTCTAAATACATTTTATATTTTACTACAGGAAAATGCATTATGATGTCAGAGTTGAGCTTTTACAATGTGATTATTTCCTGACATTATTCTTACATTCTGTATAAATCTCAGAATAAAGCATGGGACGCTTGGCAAAGAAAGTAACACTCAATGCTTTCGCAAAATGTTCTGATTTTGACCTAATGAGCAAACTGTGTTGTGATGGGAAGTCAACAGGTTGAATGCGAAGTGAATGCCGATGAGGTGAGTAGATTACTCACATCCAGCCTGAAGGGACCTAGATAGGCCAGAATAAAAGTTATCTGAATGATGAACACAGTGCTCACTGCTTCAGAAGTGTAAATTAAGGCCCAGATCATTCATAGTTGCTACAATCTCTGTCTGTCATCATTGTAGGGTTGGTCCTGGCAGCACATCAAGTCTGGAAGACAAGGTATAATAGAGACAAACCAGATGTGCTCCTAATAGGGAGTTAGTGAGTTAGGTAGGAGGTTATTGTGGAGAACTCTGCTCACATCCAATTCAAATGATAATTGTAAAGCCGCATTTACAGAATGCATCCTTTATGTGTGTAACTCGGCATGTCCATGTCAAACATTGTCACATGCCTCCATGCATGCTTCATGTTGGAGTGGTTGTTAGGCAATGCTTCCACTAGTTTTTTTCAGAGTTCTGACATCAGTTTCAAACACTGGCAAACGTGGGGACAGTGGAGAACACTGGGATTGTGCACATTCTCAGAAAGAAACATAAAAAGAGGCAGAATAAAGACATTGGTGCTTCTTCTTCGTTACTTTTTCTGGCTGCACACAAGCTATACTGTGCAACACTGCCCCCGCAGTTTCAGGTGGGACTTCTCCTTCTGCCAAGTCTGGGCAGGCATCCACATACTTTCTAAAAACTGACTGAAATATGAATATGAAGGATGCAGAAGATGTGCAGAAGGCTTCATCTTTATGCATATTTAACTCTGAAAATAAACGATGCTTAATTATAACAGATGTATTACAGCTATTTGTATTTCTCAACTTGCCATTCATATAATAGATTGGTAATAAATGGCTTTTACTTGTTGTATTATTCTAATAATGAGACACAAACCCAGGGAAACTGGATGCAGTGCAACATTATCAGCATTAAAGGTCCCGTGTAGAAAACCTCAAAACCAATCATCAAAAAATTCCTGTAGTCTTGATCATATGAATTATGACTTCAAGATGTTGTACTTCAATATGATATTCAGAAAAAGAAACTTCTTTCCGGGGGGGATGTAAATGTTAAATAGTTTTTAAGTACACTGGTAGGATTATTGACTTTCTACTCTCACAAGAGTCACACAGTCTAGAAAGCTCTGTTTCTGTTTTTTTTAAAAATAACCCTTTTCTTGTCAATCAAAATGGGAAAAGCAGCAACATTTCTTCTGCAATTTTTTTGCATCCAGGTTTGCACTTAAACGCAGATATATATATATATATATATATACACACACATTATATATTTTTTATCTGTTCGATTAAAGGCCACTCTCTTGCTTTGAATGCTGTTAAAACTTTACAAAGTTTCCTTCCTCTTTTGTAATATAAAATAACATTTGTACTGGCAGCTGTACTTTACCATGCCGCACCGTGCCATGCCACGCCACAAATTATATTAAAGTAAAAAAATGTTTGACAAAGTGCTGCACAACAGCTGAAACAGGATAGAATAAAGTCTAAAGACCCCACAATTCATATGAAACACTAAAACCAAAGAAGATACAAAACAATCTGAAAAGACGGTGAAAGTTATCTTGATCTCACACTGGTTTCAAAGCCAAATTATAAGTAGTTTCCAATCCAAACAACCTTTAAAAACTTCAGTCAGGGGAGCTTCTCTCATGTGGAAAAGAAGGTCATTCCAGAGCTTTGGGGCCACAACAGAAAAAGCCAGAAAGCCTTATTTCCTTTGTAATTTATGAATCTGTGACGCTGGTGTGGAGGTGAGGACCCAAATGCTGGAGACGGGAGCCAGAAATGCAGAAAAGCTGTTTTTAGCCCCAAAAAACAAAACTGAGGGTCTGCAGAAACAAGAGGAAATAGAGAACAATAACTCAAACGGCTCTGTCTACCTTCACTCCCAAATCCAGGCCTACACTCCCTCTGAACAGCTACGCTCCACCAGTGAAAGACGCCTCGTGTTACCACCACAACGTGGGACTAAATCACTAGCCAGACTCTTTTCCTCTGTTGTGCCACGATGGTGGAATGATCTCCCAAACTCTGTCCGCTCTGCAGAGTCCCTGTCTACTTTTAAGAGCAAACTGAAGACTCTTCGAGGAGACCTTCAACACTTAGAAGAGCTTTATTTATTGGAAAGTTGGAGAACTTAGCCCAGTTCTTTGCAACAAACTTGATGATAATAATTCTTTGTATTGTAACATAGGTGATATTATATGGTGGGAAGGGTGTAAACAACAAAAACTAAAAAAACAAAACAAAACCAAAAACTGTAGCACTTCATGGAAGGACCTGCGTCAAACTGGACAGTCCACCAGCACCTTCTAACGATGTCCTCTACTCTTTGATTTCATGCTTGTGTTGTTCTCACTCATATGCAAGTCGCTTTGGATAAAAGCATCTGCTAAATGACTGTAGAATAGAATAGAATAGAATAGAATAGAATAGCACAGAATAGAATAGAATAGAATAGAATAGAATAGAATAGAATAGAATAGAATAGAATAGCACAGAATAGAATAGCACAGAATAGAGTAGAATAGAATAGAATAGAATAGAATAGAATAGAATAGAATAGAATAGAATAGAGACTAACAAAATGAACCAGGAATCAGGAACAGAAACCAAGGGGTATAAATACACAGGAACTAATCGAGACACAGGTTAAATGAATGAATTAAATGAGACCAGGTTAATCTAATGAACAGGAAACCAGACATGAGGAAACTAAACAAGGAAAACTACAAACTAAAAGGAACAGAAAACCTGAACTAAGATACAAGACAAGAAATCCAAACTAAGATTACAAAACACACATCAAGACAGGAATCATCAGCAACATCTGTTTAGCTGCATGGAGGGAACAAACAGGAGCGTATGGGTGTAAAAAGTTGGACAAATCTGAGGTTGCAACATCATTACAGTGAAGAATAAATAAATGGCCTCGTTTTTTTCTCTTTGGAAAGCAGCCCCTACCCTTTCTTGACCATTCGCTGCTCCACAAGCTTTTTTTTGTTTTCTCCTGTGATGTAAACATCTCAGCGCAGTGCATCACTTAAAATTTACTGTGTTTTCTCTTGTCTAAGGTGAGGTTTGTCTGTAGCAAATGGCCCAGCTGTCCTTCTGCCTCATCCCTTTGTGATACTTGCGGCATATTTAGTAACTCAAGAAAATTTACCATAAAATCGGTCTTTGCCGCAGTGGGAGATAAAACTGCAATAAGAGCTTTAAGTGGTCGGCTCATTCCCTCCCTCATCTGTTTCTATTTAAAATTTTGCTTGCATTTGGGATCAGGAGATATTTTTGCCTTTAGTTTTTGACAGTTTGGGGAAGAGTAAGGAAGCAGAAAAGACGGAAGGAGCAAATTCTACCTGAGTCAGCTGCAGCAGGAACTTCAGCCTCGGTGTAAAAGGTGGTCACTTTCCTGTAGGTGAGCTAAAGAACCCCTTCCTGTTTGCTTCTTTTATCAGGATGCCCATTTTAAACAATGCATGCTTTATGTTGGCACGGTAGTTTGGGAATACATTCACCGGAGGACAGCGCACAGTTCAGAGTCCACTTGTATACCCTTACGTCAGTTTCAGACAACTGGAAACATGGTAATGGTGGAGCTCATGATGTATATTCTCAGCAAGACATATAAAAAGAGGCAGCGCAGAAACAGTGGTGCCATGTGTGTGGGCATCAGATACATTATAGATCCTCCTCCTTTGTTTCTTTGGTTGGTCATGTCAGCTATAATGTGCAACGACATCGCTGCAGCTTCCAGTGGAACTGCTCCATTTGCTATGCCAAGCTATGTATCCACAAGCTCTCTGGAAGCTGACCAAAATATAAACATAACATGTATTTGAATTTAAAACATAGCATAAATGACTAATGTGTTATATATATTTTAGAAGTCAATGAATTTTACACTGTCCACACAGGGTTTAAATCATAAACATGAGTGAGACACACTGTCATACTCTCTGATATGAAGTTATGTTATACTATGTTGAAAGAGAATCAGCAACTAATTAAATTAACCCTTAATGCAGGGATGTCTCTAAAACTATGCAAAAACAAAATAAATACATGTAGGAAAAAATAGGAGAAAATAACAAATATGGACTGGAATAAAATAGACAACAATTAAGTATTAAAGAAATGACTCATAATAAATAATACTTGAATAATGTAAAAATAAGTCAAATTTGATAGTAATGAATTGATTAAATCAATTGTCGTGGAATTTATCCGATGAGAAAAAAATCTATAAATCAGCTGTTTTCTGTTCAATTTATTGACCATGTACAGATGTTGCGAGCGAGAGGTCATAGAGGCCATGTGTCAAAATGAAAATAAGTGAAAAGAAAAAATGTCACTAGGTCTGTAGGTATTAAGTTTAGCTCAAAGATGAAACTCAAACTTAAACTCCATTGTTCACATCTTCCTGAAATATAGCAGCTGTTTCCTGCGTTTGCAGTTGGAGGTTAATACTGGCTTCACTGAAAGTGATATATATTAGAGACAGCATCCACGTCTAATAGAAATGTTCAATATTCCCAGAATATCATTTAGCATAGTGTGATTCCTTGGTTTGTCTCCGACTGGAAATCCTTTGTTGTCTTTTAGTGTGTCACAAAAAGCTTTCCGCTTGTTTCCTCGAAAACACTACGTACCTGGGGGACCGAACAAGTGGAAAACACATATCAGGCCATGTGTCTGCCTGCTGACCAAATGCAGCAGTGTCACTGAAGCAAAGCCGTGGAGATGATGTAGCCCCCAGGTCTTACACAGACATCAGGCTGGGCTCGGGAACAGTAAATAGCAGCGCTGTTATTTAACAGACTTTAGAGTCAAACGTTGCTGCATTGTATGACCTTTACATTGCTTGTGGGCTAACATAATGAAAAGTTAGCAAGAGTGGCAAAGGAAAGAAACTAGGGGGGGAGCAGACACACCCAGATTAACACCCACCCCCGCACACATATATTCATAGCGGTGCACACGCTCGTATCAGATCCTCATGAGTGTCTAATGTCATTATTAGCGACGCAGAATACACTCACACATGGTCATGAACACTTACCGACTGCATGGATCACACTACACTTCTGTAGTGTGTAAGTGTGTGCACGTGAATCTGCGTGTGCGTGTGGCAAATCAGCCAGTTCTGCAGTGAAAGTGACTGTCAGACCCGACTACTGCAGGGATGTGCTGATAGAGAGGTTTTAGAGCAGCAGACTACTGCCTAAGGCCAAGAAGAAGGGGGTGGAGGGGTGAGGTGGGAGCAAACAGAGGAAAGGAGGAGAAGCAACAGAGATAAAGAAAACAGGAATGCGGCAGAGAATAAACAAGGTTATATCGAAATGGGGAGGGAGGCAACAAGCAAGGGATTTGAGTGAAGTGGGAACCAAGGTCAAGCCAGTGAAGCAAAGAGAGACAGGTTGGAAAAGAAAGGAAGGGAGGGATGGGAAAAAAAAAGAGTGACAACGAGAGAAAAAGGAGGAAAGAAGGGAGGCCTGAGGAGGAGAGGGAGGAGGTGGAAAGAGAGAGAGAGAGACCTTTGCATGATAATTTGTTCATTAGCAAAGACCTTGACAGAATTTTTTTTCTTGACATCCTGATTTCCAGACTCCACTCCTCCTCTTCCCTTCTTCTCTCCCCCGCTAACCCCCGACTCTCTCTCACGCGCATACAAAATCCACTCTGCTTGGATTTCTCTTTTTCTCTCTGTCAACGTCACCGTCCTCTCATTATAGAATCCCTACTCAGCAACTCTAAGACAGAGAGAAAAGGAGACGGGGGAGAGAGATTATGGCTGCCCAGCGTGGAGATTTTCCTGTTCTTTCTTCCACCTTCGTCTGTAGGCCTCCTGTGTGATCACACTGAGTTTCCCCCTCTCAGCTGGAGATTTGAAGTGTCTTAATGAGATAAATAAATCCCATCAAAGAGGAAGAAAGAAGTAAGAACAAAAGTGTTGTTTTATCCAACCTTCTCTTTGGCAAACAAACGTGAAATCGATCAGGAGACACTTTCAGTCTGTCCAATCAGCTGCATGTAAAAGAACAGTGCAGGGAACTGTAGCATCATGAAGTGGAAACTTGTGCTTGGTGTGAATAATTTATCCAGAATAGCAGCTGGATGTATGGAAGAGGGCGCCACACAGCAATTACAATGGAAGGAAGGCGGTCCCATTGTACGAACTGGATTGTTAGAGTTAAAATGAACTTATACTGGCAGCAGGAAGGTAGAAGAACATCCCAGATGATCTATCACTACTGTATCAAACCTACTATTCCAGTAAGTTTAAGTTATTGCAAGGAACAAAAACTCCACAGCAGTCTTTCACGTGTTGACATGTTTTATCATTGAACATCTGACACAGAGCAGACCTACTGAACAGCACATTTCACGTTGCAGGAACGTGTGTATTCAGATTTTTACAAGTTTTATGAACATTTTTTGTGGGCTGCACAGCGGTGTGGTAGCCAGCACTGCTGCCTCAAGCAAGAATGTGGTTGTTTCAAGCCCTGGCTGGGGGGGAGGTTACTCTCGAAACAGTAGTGGTTCTGTGCAAGGCAGGATTATCCAATGGGCTGTGTGGGCCGAGACCCAGGGGCCCACGCCCACTTGGGGCCCACGTAGGGAAAACACCAGCAGTTTGGACATGACACAAAATGTATATAAAAGCCAGATAGTTACACCACAGTATCCAGTGTGTTGCTATTGGTACCACTGGCTGAGAGATGTTAGAAATGCCGTTTCACAGTGTATCATTCACAATTTTCACAATGTTGCGGTGGAGAAGGGGGCCCCTGGAACACTCTGGGCCCAGGAGCCTTTTAATCCGGCCCTGGTTCTGTGTGGAGTTTGCATGTTCTCTGCGGGTACTCTGGCTTCCTCCCACCATCCAAAGACATGCATGTTAGGTTAACTGGTTACTTTGAATTCCCCCTACAGATGAATGTCAGTAAGAGTGGCTGTTTGCCTCTCTGTGATGGCCCTGCGATGAACTGGCAACCTGTCCATGGTGTACTCTGCTCCCACCTGCTAATTGCTGGGATAGCCTCCAGCTTCCCAGTGAGCCTAAATTTGACTTACCAGTATTAAAAATAATTCTTAAGTTCTAATAAGTACAAAAATGGATTGGAAGCTTTTAATTAACAAATAAAAATAAGGCCGACCAACTGCAACCAAATTAAAGAGAAGGCATTACATACCATGGTCTTCAGGGAAACTATGACTTTCTATTCTATGGTGGCTTCTGACACATGATTTACATTCTGCATTTCACTGCTCTGACCATCATTAATGGCATGAGTTCAAATGATGTGTAATATCTAAAATATTTATTAGACTGATGCCGTGCCACATATCTATATCTTCCCAAATGGCAGCATTTACTAATACTGAGGGATAAGTAGTATTGTGATGGCTGTCAGCTGGGTATTTAAATCGGTTTTTCTACAACTTCTATTCGAAAAAAAAGTTTGAAAACTGTTTAAAATAAAAGTAAAAAGAGAATATGATGATTTGCTAATCTCATAAACACATATCTTATTTCCAGTAGAATATGAAAAATCACCGAGACATTTCTTTGGATTTTATGGAAAATATTTGCTCATTTTGAGCTGGTGGAGCAATCGACAAACTTATGAAGTTAATTAGCATTAGGCCAGTGTAGAGGACTCTGCATATGAGACGCATGCCTCTGACATGCTCCTTAGATAAAGATGGACGGAGGTCTGCTGCCATCATATTCAAAGTGTGTTAATATTTCTATGACATGGTAAAATGTTTCAGTTTCAACGTGTTTTTAATGTTGAATTGGAAATAAAATAAGTTATTTTTAACTTTTGCATTTTAGCATTTCATCCACTGTCCCAAATTTTCTTTAGCTGGGATTTAATGCTATGCGTCTCTTTTATGCGCTGTCCATGGTCCTGAGCAGAGAACACCAAGGAGACAAGGCCTTGAATCACTATGATAAGAATTCGTCTATGAAGGTGTCCATGTGTTGTTAATATGTTAAGCGTTCCTCATTAGCACAAGGTCAAGATGTTTGATACCCCACGCTAATTTATGCTGCTCCCAGAAGAAGGTTCCAGTCAGTTCATTACTGAAATGACCTGACTGCATCTGTGTTCATAGATCAGTGCAACGTCAGTAGATCACCTGCGTTCCTCTGGACTCATACACATTTTCCCTGTCTAGTAAACCTGGACCTGAGTCACAGCAGCACAAATTCTATCAAATAAAGAACTGGACTATTCTTTAGGCTTATAAAAATGACAATTATTCTTCTGTCAACTGAAAATAATAATAAAAAAAAAGTTACCATGTACACTAACTCAGACAGGATAAAGACAGCAAATACAAATTTCAGTGTGTAGTCCGACCCCAAAACAAGTCCCCATCAGCGCTGCAGGAGTCAAAAGATTTTTTTTTTTTTTTTTTTTTGCATACTACTTGTGGTGGATGATACAATACTTTTCCATCATGTTTCACCAGCTTGTTTGGTTTTATTTAGGTTTAAGGAACCATGTTTGCCATGTGTGGGCACAAATCACTGTGCAAATTTAACATAAAATCATGGTGGGATTTAAAACAGCATTCAAATTCATACCTGCAAGTTAAATAATTATGGAAAAATACAGTAATTTACTGTGTTTACATGTTGTGTTGAAAACTGGTGCTAAAGAAAACCATTTATGTTTATTTATGACACCTAGAGTCCTGAAAAATGGCAGAAAACCAAGCTGTTGGAGTGAGAATTGGCAAGTCTTTATTACTATTTATCCTATCTGGTTTTTGGTGATAAGACCTCCTTTTTCTTTCTTTATTTTTACCTGGCATAGATTATATGATATGCTCACTTAACTAAAGTGCAAGAACATTTACTATTTTTATTTAACCTTTATTTAACCAGAAAAATCCCACTGAGAGGAAGAACCTATTTTTCAAGGCAGTCCTGGCCAAACTAGGCAGCAGTAAACACAATTACAAAAAAAAAAAAAACACAGTTAAAACATAATAACACAAATTATTTTGTCACTGCATTCACATGACTATAAATGAACTCACTGTCGTTTCCTCCAACTACCATGACATCCTCCTGCTGTCATAAAGAGCATGACCTTAGTTAACTCAGCTCATTAAACTGACTCAGAGGGAAGAATAGCTGTGCAGCGCAGCGCTGCACAGCAGAGACAGGGGTTTGATCATCAGCATGAACCTACAGCTGGTGAATACTTGTTTTGTTGGCTTTACTACATGTATCGTATCTGAGGAAATTCGTTTGAAGTCTGTAATGCTCAAACACACCATATCCATATAGGCTGTCCATCGTTGGGTGTGTATGTATCAGTATGGCTCACCGTAGATCTGCTTAGGTGTGTTTCTGCCACAGTGAGTTCTCATCTTGATAAGAACACACTGCAGTGCCTGAGCTTGTGTTCATTAAAATAGCTTAACACAAGCGCTATCTACACAGCAAAAACAATGCTTAGAAATATGCATCTGGCACCTGTAGCTGATTTCTAGGAGTTAATGATTTTGTTTGACAATGTTGGGAAAATAGCTTCAAAATGAATGTAAAGTGCATCTCATCTCTTTGAAAATGGGATGCGTTGAAATCTGAAACGAAGAAAAATGTGGTTGTGTTGACTGTTAAGTCCCTGTAATGAACTCGTACGTTTTGAAAATATTCTGATGAAAAAGCTTGTGCTTTGATGGAGCTGAATTCTGCGTTGCTCCCAGGGCTGAAAGTGAAAAGAGCTTGTCAAAGTGGTGACTTTGCTTCATAAAGAGGCTGAGTAAAGAGGACCTACAGCAACTAATAAATCCTTGCTAGTGTACAACTGGCAAGCAGAGTAGGCTGGAGGCTGTTTCATTTCTGACAGGAGTAAAAAAAAAAAAAAAAGAGATTTTCTAAACACTAAATATTTAATCTGGTCCATCTCCAGTTTAGTCCAAATCCAAAGTGATGTAGTGAAAGAAAAAATAGATCTGGCAAACTAAAGAAAAACTGATGACAGGAAAATTTAAATAATAAAAAAAGACGAAAAAACAACAGGCTAGGAGTTATTGGATAAATATTGTCATATCAACTGATGTTGAATTTCAATTGATTCTGAAAATATTCCATTAAATTTACCTACTATTTAATGACAAATTAATCTTAAGAACTAATAATGATGATATTCCAATAGCAAATGTTGTTTTGTTTATTGTGATTTTACCATTTATTTATTACTGATGTGCAACACTTTGTTTCAGATGTGGAGGTGGGAAAGTGCTTGATAAAACAATGGTATTGTACAGTGGTAAGAAGGAAAGCCTTGTGAGCTAAAGTTGATCTACGCCTGCTGGCTTAATGCTGATGTGCACGCGATGTGACCAGCTGTTACTTATTGTTGTTGTGCTCAACTTTTCTGGCTATTAATGACATTATTGTGCATGATTATCCTAGTCGCCCTGTATGACTTGTTTATCATTTAAACTTATCTGTAATAGTCAGAACCGTAAAACTCCCAGCCCCTCCACTCCACACACCCACACACATATACACACATAGGAACAAAATAAGAAAGAAAAGATAAAATAAAATGGCTCGGGTGTGACTAAAACTTTTTCTTTGTCCAACAAACGGAAATCCAGCTGTGCCTGCAAATTATGCTCACCAGCAACTAAACATAGTCAGCACCGCATGTTACGCCATGCTATGAGATCACATCTAACATTAAATAAAGCTGTTTGAACCTGAGAGGAAAGCACAATAAAACGGGTGCAATTTATTGGCTTTCTTTAATTTCATGCAGTATTATTCACTTATTATTATTATCACTTATCACTTATTATTAGTAACTGAAAATATTCATCATCACCATCAAACTTCATTTCAGACACATCGGTCCATATCAGCAGTCAAAAAAAATAAATAAATAAAACAAAAAACACAATAATAAACACAGAGACAGACATTCCTTCCACTGCTTCCAAAAACAGGAGAAATACCTTGTGTCATAACCATTTCAAAGACATTTTCTGAGTCCCTTAATCTACACATAAATTTATACATGAAATTCCTCAACACAGCATGAAAGGCAGGAATGTTATTTAATACAAGCATGAGGCTTATCTGATCATATTCTAGCATTAAAGCAATGCTAATGCTAGCAAAGGTTGCTGCGCAACAGTCTCTACTCAATTCTTCAGCAAAATCCTGATAACAAATCCCCTGTGGACAACCAGAAAAACCATAAAGGAAATAAATAAATGAATGAATTAATCAACAGGCCATAATTAACCAACATGCCAGCTGCTAGTCGGGGTGTCTCAGGGATAAATGGTTGGAGCAGAGTCCGACTTGGTGATTAGTTTAGGGCAAGGCACAGATGTTTTTAGGTCAAACTTGTGAAGCAGCTGTTGTCAACAATGTAAAATGCAGACTTGTAGTCCTCTCTGGTTTCTGTTGGGACACTGCCACATCTCGGGCTGTGGTAATATAAGTAACATATTTACATAAAGGCTCATATTATCTGGTATTATTCCATCACAGTCATAAACAACACACGTCAGGTTCTGCAATATTCATAACACAAACAAAAGACACCTGTAACTTCTCTTCTCCGCGAAGCCATTTCCATCTCCTCCTTTTAGATACTTGTTTTCTACAGAACACATGCAAATAAACTCCACAGCTTTACCCCATCAGGCAGTCAGAACTGGTTCCCTCGATGTTGTTTATGGAACGTTTGAGCTGTGTGACATGGCCTCCATTAAAGTAAAGACTTCTGCAGATTCAGAGTAGAAATTCCCAAGAAAATCTCTAACAGAAGGTTTTACAAATGATATGTCTTATAATTTACATAAACTGGCATATCAGAATGTAGTTACAAAGTAGTTTGCTTTAGTGAGCTTTTCTTCTTTCTTTCTTTCCAGCATTAAATGTTTGGGTAATCATGACCTGGGCTGATTTAAAATGAACTGTATAAATATGTGACGACCCTGTCGGGTTGTGTCTCATCCCGTGCAGCAAAGCATGGACTGTGAAGCCGCATACATCAATGAAAAAAAAAAAAAAAAGTTTGCCAGAGGACACAACAATGAGGAAAAAAAGGAAAACAAAAAGGAAGGAAGTGGAAAGGATAAATGTGAGTTCAAAATGCTGAATGAATACACTTTGACACATGCCCCCAGGGAACTGTAGAAAACCGTACATACTTGTGTAATCACGTCACACATTGCAGTGACAGCCTGCATGCTTGTGTGGACATAGAAAAACATGCGTGTATTTTTTTGTACTTTTATCTTCCTGAGGACCTCAGTCTCCATGCGTACCAAGCCCACCGAGCTGAACAACATGCTCCAACCTTTACCTTGACTTTAATGCTAATTTGACTCTAACCAGAGCGTAAAAGTTGTGTGTCGGGTCAATTTGTTTCTACTTCCAAGGTGTAAAACACAGATTGGGTCTCCTAATCCGTACATACTAAATACATACTAACACACAGACACACACACACACTGCAGAAGCACTCCAGGAGCAGTAATTAGCAAAGCACATTAGCCTTAGTGTGTTTGTGTGTATGTGTGCACATATTTAGTGCTTATAAAGGGTTCTTGGAAGGCTTAGACTTCAACATGCATGTCTCTGAGAAATCTCATCTAGCTGTGTCAGCATCTTTTTTATTCCTACCATATTAAAATTATATGTGATGATGGATGGACCTTTTAATAGATTGAGCCCCTGAGCTCTTACACCATGTGTGTGTGTGTGTGTCTGAGGCTGATATCTGCGTAGTAGAGTGAGTATGAATATGATGAGTGACAAGGAACTACCAAAACAGGGCCAAAGGAGGGGTTGGTTTATTTCAAAGTGTTATTGTGACCCTTGTCATTAGGTGAGGGGGGGGGGGGGGGCAATGTGTAATGAGGGACTATTATAGACCAGCAGATCACAAAAAGTATCTTTATGTTTCCACTATTACATGCAGCAGGAACAAGCAGCGTCTTTCAGAAATACACACTCTCACATGCACAGGTTTGGAAAACTCACACGCCTTTGGATGTTGAGAGCTGAGAGGAGAATGGCCGGCAGCAAAAAGTTGTCCTATCTAATAACACCCGAAAATGGAGAGAACAGAGTCGAGCAAAAAAAGAGAAGATAAGGAAAAAGCACAAAGTGCTGAATATGTATTCTGAACAGAGCATGGCTGGTCAAGCAAGCAGGCACGACGGCACAACACGCACGGACACCCACGCACACACTTCCCTGCACGTAAACATGCACACAGCGATATGCTCATACACCCAAAAAGATAAGACCAGAGATGCACATGCAGACACATGAAATGTCAGGCTAAAGAAATTGATGTCTGCTTATATTGGGGGCTGGCGGGATTCACAAATACAGAGATGCAGGGAGGGATCTCTCTGTAAGCATGCATACAAAACACAAATTTACACTTTCAAACACTTTAAAGTGTGAATTTCACATCCTAATATTATAGAACATCCCCAAATACATGGTTTAAAAGATCTATAATAGATCAAGATTTAATGTGTTTACAAACCAGAGCAAAAAAATGGAGATATTCAGTGAACAATTCCCTTATAGCAAAAACAAGTCACGTTGAACTGTTTCACAGGATGAGTAACATGCATGGGGGCTATTTTTCTGTACGGATGATGAATATTCTAACAATCGCAACGAGAAACACTATGGACTGCTTGGCTCTGTGTTCTGTGTCAACACAATTTGCAATCTGTGCCATTCTGCATCTATTTCTCATCTTCCATCCATGCAAGTAATTAGTGAGTAATAGCACTGACTCCTCTCAGTTATTTTGCTTGCAGTTGTGACTTTTGAAAATTTGTTCTTTTAGCCATTTTAAAAGAAGATGTTTTACATTAGTTGGATGCAGTGAACCCTCTTATTGGGACAATGACTGATTTTATGCATGTGCTTGGCTGAGTCAATACATTTACTTGAACATAATGATGCCGGGCCTTTATCCTTAAGAGTTGAAAGGAATATTTGAATTCAGTTTTAATTCTTTGTCTCAGCATAAAATGAGTCTGGGCACTATTCACAATGTTCCAAAGCAATTTTTTCTCAACTATTTCACATAAAGCCGTGTACCTTTTATAACACAGTCATATGCTGGCAAAAACAGCCAACAATAATAACTTAGAAGAACATGATGTGACTTTAATTTCTTCTTTGGCAGCACTTGCATGTGGAGCTTTTTTATTGCCATTATTAAGGTGCAATTATATCATGTAGATAATCTATTTAAGGCCAAACCATTCTTCAAATCTAAATAACATTGTTAGTGAGAAAAAAAAAGAAAAAATGTTGAACTATATGAAGTTGACATGTCACAAAACAAAACAAAAATTAAATTAATTAAAATAAACTAAAATTAAATTAAATTAAATTAAATTAAATTAAATTAAATTAAATTAAATTAAATTAAATTAAATTCATGATCATTTTCTAATGCAAACCATGTAGTTTTTATACCCCCGCCTGGTATTATAATATTATAATTGCCAGGATCAAAACAGGTAAAAAAGCCTTTCAGGCAGGAGTTACTGAACATAACTTAGAAGTGAAACATACACACCTGACTCATATGTTTGGCTTGTTAAGAAACTGATGAGAGGTTTAATTAATCTGAATCAGGTGTGCTGCTTTAGGAGTGAGAAATGCTCCCATAGTATGAATGAGACATGGTATTTTTCACCACTGACAATACAGTAGGACTTAAAGCAGGGGTGTCCAAAGTCGGTCCTCGAGGGCCGCTGTCCTGCAGGTTTCCCATGTATTCCTGTTCCAACACATCTAGCTTCCACTAAATGGATCAAACAGCCAATGATGTGCACAACTGATTAAGCTCTACTACTAATTAATTTGAATCAGGTGTGTCTGAGCAGGGATACATAGAAAACCTGCAGGATTCTGGCCCTCGAGGACCGGAGCTGGACACCTCTGACTTAAAGGGTTAAAAGCACATTTAAAAAAATAATTTAATCTATCCTCCCTTTTTTCCTCTTTAGACAGCTTTGTGGAAAACACTTGAGAATATCTGTTCTGATGTTGAAATGCACATATGGTACATATATCCCTCCTGCCACCTGCAAGGGCAGTAGCTTAGAGAACGTCCATATGGTACACATTTATGGTACACAACCTATTTGATAGCTTTAATTGAAGTTTTTTTTAAATGGAAATTTATGTTCTGTGTGGAAGTGAAAGATGAGTAAGCATCATTCATTCATTAATGCATACGATGCATCATAATTAATGTCTCCCACTGACAGGGAACAGACCATTTACAAGAGGCCCATTGGTAGGCAGTACCATACATATCTTAAAGATATAAATGGGGAAGATACCATTCAAAGCTTTGGGGATCTGGTTTCCCAGTACAGGATCCCAGACCAATCGCTGTTTTACTATTTCAGACTTTGCTCTGCCCTCAAGACAAATAATATCCAGTGGGGATCCAACTTAATACCCCACGCATATGTTGATCTAATTTTGAATACCCCCTAGAAAGATCCTAGCCTTTATTTATTCACATTTATCTGGTCAATTAAAATCTTCTGATTACGCAATCAAAGAATGTCAAAAAGATGTGAACAATGTGCAGAAAGACATTAACTGGGCTCTGTTTGGGATAATATTATGAATTCCTCTAAAAACCTCAACCATCAATTCATTCGTTTTAATATGTGTTGCCGGACTTACATGACCCCACAGAGAAGACATCTGACTGAGCTAGCTCCTATACTATACACTCTACTCATGTGGTTCAATTGGCACTTTATTGCATCCTCTATGGGGCTACCCAGAAGTACTTTTGTTTAGGAGTAAAGTACATTGTTTCCCAACTAACAGGTGCTGACTTTCTCATGGACCCCGCATTGCTTCTTATCTCGGACAATTCAAGATGAAGGCTTTCCCAATCAAGCAGAAACAACGTAAATTGTGGTTGGCTTGCATGACTGCAGATACAAAATTAGTAGTAAAGAGGTGGCTGCGTCCCCATGACCTCTCAATAAAACATCTGTTTTACACTGTTGGATATTTTGTACCTGGAATTATCTTCAGCTAGACTTGACCATGCTAGTTCGTATACTATTCAAACCTGGTTAAAAGGAATAGATGGAGTTAAGAGGCTGCTTAATGCTGTCTGACTAGTGCTATCTACTTCCTTGTTGGCTCATCTACTTGACACTAAGTCTGCAGACCTGTAATGTGTTGTTTTGGGGGGGTAGTGGGTGTTCCATAGGAAAATGGGTGTCATTCGTTGTAACATTTCGTTGTAATTGCCTCTTTTCTATTGTTGGAAATGATCATAAAAATTAGATTACAAAAAAATAATGTCCCCCTGAAGGGACCATCTCAACTCCTATATTTAAGTGACATCCAGTCTCTCCATTCTTCACTGCATAAAACTTGGAATGTTTTTCTTTTTATTACTGACCCATCTTGTTCGGCTCAGTGAAATTTTCTGTCAATATGTTTACAAAGGAAGGAATATTAAGGAACTCAACCCATGGAGAGCTTGTTAAGCAGTACTAAGTTGCTGGTTACCAGCTCAGTCAACCAGGATTCTTCCACACTGGGAAATGCATCGGATGATCGACCACAAACTTTTGTTGCTGGCTTAAGGGCATCAAGCTGCAGTCTAATTGGGATGGAAAGGAGAGAGCAAATAATGCTAATTACATGGATGCATGACTTTATAAGCTGTTCAGTGTCAGTGCTACTTTATTAAAGCAGAAACAGATCTAATAATAAATGAGTGTGTGTTTCATTAACACTGGTTATTTTACATGATCTTTGCACAAGGGACAGCACGGTGGCTTAGTGGTTCGAACGGTGGACTTCCTGTGAAGTTTGCATGTTCTCCCAGTGTATGTGTGGGTTCTTACCAGGTACTCTGGCTTCCTACCACTGTTTGCATGCATGTTAAGTTGACTGGTCCCTCTAAATTGTCTCTTGAGTGCTAAGGGTAAGTGTGAGTGTGAATGATCTCTGTGTTGGCCTGGTGATGGACTGGTGACCTGTCCAGAGTGTACCCTGACTCTTCCCCAATGCTTTCTGTGACAGACTCCAGCTTCCTGCTGGCCAGAATTGGACTAAGACAATGGATGGATAACTTGTTGCACAAAGCAAAGCAAAAACTGAAGAACAAAAAAAACATAAAAAATTTAAAACTCCATGCAAATGGAAATTTCCAAATTCATTTGAAGTAATTATGTTCAAGAAAAAGGGGTTTGAAATGTAAATATAGGTAAACATATGAACACACTAACATCTTTTGATGCAGTTTAGTGAGTTTGATAAGCTGTGCACACGTACACTGAAGCAGACGATGGAAAGAAATCCTGAATTCTTCAATAATCATTGCAAAAGATAATAAGGATTCATGTTTGTTCTTTAAAGGCCCTCAGGAACAAACTTTAGAGTAAACAGATTTTGTTTTGATTTTGGTTGGAGTTGGACAGAAACTTCACTGACTGCGCACCAAGCTCTTTTTTATTTTCATTTATTTTTATCTTTTTTCACTTTCAAAGAGATTTGATTGACAGGAAGGCAGTGCGTTCGCATGTTTTGATCTCAGTATTGTGCAACAGAGCAGAGTTAGATTTCCAGCATTACTTACTGTGGTGATGCTATCCTTAAGAAGTGAAGCAGACCAGACCACTAATCCTGCTTCGTAGTCCAGAACCATGGTCTCTGTGTTGTGAGGCAAAGCTTAGAGCCGTACAGAAGCCAAAAGAAGCAAGATGTTATTTATTTTTTATTGTCATTATCAGATCAGAACATTTACTTAGTGCAGCAGCAGAATTACACATGAATGTTGTGACTTAATACTATAGATCCTCTACAAGCGTTGTGACAGCAATAATGAACAATGACACCAGCTGTTAAGACAAAAAAAATGCTCATTTCCAAGTTTCAGATAATCATCTTATGATCCTAAGAAAACAACAGTTTATTATGTGTGATGATCTCAAGAAAACAAAAGGACAATAGCTTGACATAATGAGATGTATTAACTAGTTACACAAACATAAGCTACTTATATAATTGAGTTGTGATCTTAAGATAACACAATCCAAGTGCATAATTGCAGACAGGGCTGCTCTTGCCTTCTGTTGAATTGGATTTATTGGAATAAAATTAGTATTGTTTTTTATTTTTTCATTTATTTATTTTGCTTTTTTTTTTTTTTTTTTTTTTTTTTTTTTTTTTTTACAAAATATGGATTTTGACAACTTTGCCCCTCTCTGTTTTTTTTTCCCTCTCATTCCCTCTCCTGATACCAGCCTGTTTCTGTGTTCCTCATGGGCTTCATAAAGGGGTCCTATGATGGTATTTGGAGTTTTCTGAGCTTTCTACAGTGTTACAGTGTTGAATCCTCATCAGACATGTGCAAATACAAAATACAAAGAATTAACACTGTCATGGTGTAGACCATGCCTCCTAGTGAGTAGGTGAACCAGAATGGTGAGTGTCCAAATACCGTCATTAAGCAGGTGAAATGGCATGTACCATGTGGAGAGACCTTGAAGGGGTGTTTCCTTTTCATGTTAATGTGACTGATCTTTAAAGGGTTAGGGTTAGGGTTAGAGGTCCTATTATGGTATTTCGGGTTTTCTGAGCTTTCTACAGTGTTACAGTGTTGAATCCTCACCAGACACGTGAACAGCACTGTTTTTTATCACCTAAACGCATGTTTGAGTTTGAGTTCCAGCACTCTCTCCCTTCGGTTTCCATGGCGACGAAAAACGCGTCGTTTTAGAGAGTTTTTTCTACTTGGAAATCCTTGTGGCATCCCGGGGGATAAGGTTCGGTGATTGGTTACCTTCTACTGGTTAACAAGGGCATGTACAAATACATCAGGCGGGTGGAAAACGTGGGATAAAGTTATTTCCAACGATGGCTGGTGAGTTTACCAAAGAGAGACATCCTGCTGCATTCGTTGCTGTGGGTTGCTGTTTTCCACTTCGTTTTCAGGGTCTGATTCAGGTTCCAACATGTAGGGCTGTATGCTATGTGTTGATATTGTATTTTGTTTTTTTTATTGAGTTCATATTAGCCTAATCCTTCTGTTTATGAGATGTTACAATGACGGCGAAAGCAGGTGCGGTGCGCGCTCCCGATGTAGTGGAGTGGCGGGAGGCGGGGCTTAATGCGGAAGAGTCTCAATCCACTCGTTTTGCCCGCAGGCTGATCTGACAGCCTACGGAGAGGGTCGGTCTGAAGTAAATAAAGCCATTTGTGGCAATAACTCCATCAATCCCAGCCCTTCTGGGCTCAGAAATAAAATTAAATTAGCCCGAAATGCACATAATAGTTCCACTTTAATGTCGGCTTTTGATGTGAAGAGAAATATCAATGAGAATGTGTTTTTTCTCTAACACTCTGTCACTGATCGGCTTCTTGTACTTGCTTATATAAACCTACATCTTTAAAGCATGACAAAGACCTGATGCTCGCCATTTACCTCGGCATAGTTCTTTCCTCAGTTACAGCTTATTTTTTTTTATTCAATTTGAAATGTTTTATAATATAAACAAAAAAGAAAAAACAACATCAGCTGTTAATCTCAGTGGATCCATCAAAAGAACACACGTTTGTTGAGAACGCCTCTCAAAGCACACTGGTGGAACAAATAAATCAATTGGTTTGCAGATGAGCTGTAAAAAAATGTTCCAACTCAATAAACAGGCTAATGTTGATGAGTGGCCTTAACTTAACTTCAGCAGGAAACTGTCATGATGAGGTGGAGATGTGGACCCAAATGCAGAGATGGGAGGCAGGGATGCAATCAAAATGTTTTAATAAGCTAAATGGGAAAAACTAAAAGGCTAAACTCTGGCAGGGAGAACGACAAATACAGTAAACCAGCACTGAATTACACAAAAACCAAGTAGGACAGTATATATCCACACACAGAACAAGACACAGGTAGAATGACGTAACTAAATGAAACCGGGTGAGCTAATGAACAGCAGGCAAAACAGGAAACAAGACCCAAGGGAACTAAACAAGGAAAAGTACAACATAAAACAGGACACCAGAAACAAGGAAAACTACAAAATAAAACAGGAAACCAGTACTAGAGACAAAAAAAAGTCCAAACCATGACAATAACTGCACATTAAAATCATTCTTGAAACAACTTCAGCTTCTGACATGACACTTCTGTTAAGACGCTCTAAGAAGAAACATATGCAGCTCCTCTGCATCGGAGAAAATCAAAGGTGTGCAAAATGATGACTTTATTATTGTCTTTTGTCATAATTAGTTTTATTTTCAAATTTGCTCTTAACCTTATAAAGTCTAACGTGACATATTTGATGCACAGAGTTTCTGAGATATTTTGCATCACTTTATGGGGAAAGCTTTGCTCCAAATCCTGTTAAACATAATCTGATGCTTTCTTCTGCTCCCTAATTTCATTGGTCCTAAAGTGTTAAATATCCATGCATTCTCCTAAAATCAGCAAACACTTCCCCACCAATAAAGCAGCAAAGTCCTCCTCCCCAACTTGTCAATGCTGCTCCCCAGGTCATCACCAGGTTATGTCAAAAGAAATGGAGGCATTCCCTTTCTATTTTTTATACCACTGAATCATGCTTATTGATTTTCTGTGCAAATTTTAATAGAAAGATACATACAGAATTAATAGCATAAAGCTTTCAGCGTTTCTCCAGTTTCCTCTTTACGACTTCTCTTTGTGAGGCTAAATGTTAGCGAGACAGAGGGGGAGTTGACATGCGCTCACGCCGTCTGTAACAACCAACTGACAGTTAACCCCACAGTGGTTTCAATTCTCGTCCTGGCTCCCATCATGTGCCCCCAGCTCTTCAGTGTTGTGAACCAGTTTGACAGAGAATTCATGTGTTGTTAAATCGCAGCTCAAAGCTGTTGTTGAGAAGTGATTTGTGCGCATGTATTACACTGCTCTAGGCTTTATTCTTGACACTTGTAACTATTCGCAAATAGAACAACTGCCAGTAGAACAATAATAATAAAAAAAATTAAAAAAAACTTGTAATTTTTGCTGTGCAGCAGCTTGGTGATGTGATAAAGGTGAGAAGTCAGAGTTTTTCCTTTATTTTATTTAAAGTTAAGGTTGTGTTTGTGTTTTAATTCTTTTGAAATGATTAGACAGGTATATGGTCAACATAAAGTTATCCCTCACAGGACCAACAGAGACAAACAAGACTAACAGCTGCACACAGCAAGAACATGCAAACTCTAAACCAGGCTCTATCTGAGATTTGAACAGTTAACCTTCCTGCAGTGGGGCCATATTTATCCTTTATATAAGGCAGTTGCAAATTCTTCTTCTCCTTTTCTGATGTGATTTGTTGTTACAACATGCGTGGATATTTTTGGCACTTTATTGCAGAATTTAAAAGAGGGATTTTCAGGTACATATTGTGTTAAAGCAGACGTTGCCATTCCCCATTTAAACTGCGAGATGTGCAAAGCTTCACTTATAGCCTTGTTCTGGCTACACTAGCAACACCACATTATATACAAATCACTGTCATTTCTCCTCCTCTGGCTTTGTTGCCCTCGTTAAATATTTCCACATAATTTGCTTCCAATGAGCAACTATGAGAGTAACAACCTGCATCTTGGCCAGAAGTTACAAGTAAAAAAACATATTTGTAATACATTATTTTTGTTTGCCCATATTTATAAATGTACAACTCCAGTGCAAAATAATTGTTGTAAAAAAATGTCCACATTTGTTGGACGGTAACTAATTATATATATACTATATATTTAAACCCAAGTGAAACTATGTTTTGTAAACAAATCCTAGAAATTTGCACCTCTCATTCAAGATTAATACACTGTTGTACATGTTGCTAGACCCTTGTTGGACCCCTTTTGCCTTAAAGATTCCATCTTACACAATTTTTTAAACAACTTCATTTGGGTGTCAGAGATTCAGCAACATTGTTTTTTAAAGTTTATCACCCCAAATTCAGCCTTGGTCATTAATTTCAGCCATTCCAAAAATTTCTTTAGTGAATTTTACAGAGAACAGGTTGTCTCAGACCCTGTTGCCACTAGCCACTACCTGGGGGAGTGGATTGGACCCTTTTGAAGTCATATAGGGAAACATGTCAGACATTTAAGTTAAAGGAGTCTTGGCATGTCTTGATGTTGTGTAGGTGGGCTGGCTCCCCTACAGAAGTGGGTCTTTGCGCCTCTTCTTTTTCCCTCATAGCAAACTGCGCAGCTGAGACCGAGGTAGGCAGAAGCACATAGGCTATAATGGAGTGCTTTAAGGAGGACAATTGTGGGACAAGTTTTATAGACACTCTTTTATCTTGGGACTTTTAATAAAAAGGAACTTTCATCTTTCTGACCCTTGTCCTGGCATTCTCTTCCTTTAGCAGTAGAAATTGTCTGGAATTACAGGAACCAGACAGTTTGACAGATTTGTTGCCTGCACATTTCCATGATGAGAATTGTCAGTTTCACCACATCCCAAAAGTGCACAACTGGATGAGATCTGTTGCGCATAGAGGTGAGGGCTAGGACTAGAGTACAATATCTATGTTCAAGAAACCAGTTTGAGAAAATTACTTTTGTGGCAATTTACTTACCCACCATTTCCACTGTGCGCTGCATTCAGGCTGCGGTTATCTTCGATCCTCTTCATCACACCAACTCACACAGGGGGCATGACAGATGTAGAGCGCCCATGGATGCAGTCTGCATAGCTGCAGCCGCAAAATCATGAAATCACACTTTATTTTAATTGGTATACCATCTATTGGCTTTTTACCGATGGTTAACCTGACTGACTGGATAGTATGCATTTAAAATAACATATGTCAATAAGTATGTTAAACTTATAGACCGTATATGAAAGATGGATGGAGTCTTCAGCGGTAAAAATTGAAGCCTATGAAGAAGTGCACATAAAACTGCAGTTCCCCCTTCATCCGCTAGGGGCTGCAAAACAGAGCAAATCCCCATAAACTCCCATGTTAAAAAGACCAACTTCAAAAATAAACATGTTTACAGCCTGGTTCAAAAATCCATTTTCAGTTAATAGGTCAGGTTTAACTTCATGTTAGCTCGGTTAGCTCTTAGCTACAGGTTGGTCAGAGTTTGCTCGATGTCAATCATCCACCATGACGCCCACAGCCCCCTCTCAGCTCCACCTCTTTGTCCATATATGTATTTTCCGGGCGAGACGACGCGCATGACTTTGCAAAGGTGGCGATGGTAGGAACCACCCACCGAGCTTCAATTCAGCTCTTCAGAAACCTATGGGTGACGTCACGGAGCCTTCGTCCATCTCTTTATATACAGTCTATGGTTAAACTCATCATCCACTCCCAAAACCGCTGATATCTCAACCCATGCCTTCTCCTGACTGCTGTTGTCCTTGTAAAAAGGATGTGTAGTGTCATATATCTTGTGATTCTCCACCTCTATGATATGTCCTGTTATCCATGATAAACACAACAAAGCACTGGAACCCCCTGACCAACGGATTTTGAACCTGCTGTCACCGGTAAAGACGTAACATTTACACAATGTATCAGATGTTTTACGCTGCTGCCGTGTCTGATTTCCTGTCTCTCTTCATCTGACCTGCTGAGCTTCACATGTGGAAGCATACACTGTTAAAAACTAGCCTGATGTGTATGCTTATTGGAGAACAGCAATGAAGTTCTTATGGGATGTACCTGACACACGCCTGGTGTGACCCACACCATTGTTTAAAACGGCTGCGATTTGCATCAAAGGCCATGGCGCAACCAAAAAGCAGCAAACGCACAAAGAAGGTATTTTTCATACCATTACACCACCAGCAATCTGAGTCCTTCCTACAAGGCAGGAAGGATCCCTAATTTATTTAATCTCACTTTCTGAATGTTAAATCGGAAACAGACTCTTCTGACAGGGAAACATTTTCAGTCGTCTTCTGTCCAATATTGTGGAGCCTGTATGAATTCTGGCCTCAGTTTCCAATTTGCAGCTCAAATGAGTGGCACCATGTGTGGTCTTCCATTAAAAATCAGCCCATTTATTCCAAGGTTTAACATATTGTACATTTGGTAAAAGTATTCTACACACTTTGGTTCTACTGACTGCTTATTTGAGTTATCAAATAAGACATCAACAAGGCATTTTGGTCCAGACAACCCTCATTCACTGGATATTCTCTTTTTCGGACCATTCTCTGTAAACTGTAAGGATGGTTGTGTGTGAAATTCCCAGTAGATCAGCAGTTTCTGCAATACTCAGATTAGCCCATCTGTCACCAACAACCATGCCACATTCAAAATCACTTAAATCCCCCTCTGCCCTCATTCTGATGCTCAGTTTGAACCTTAGCAAGTGAAAAAAAGATGAGTGGCCTCTGGGAAAACATCATATTGGTATATTAAGATATTATATACAGTATGTCTTTTCCAACAAGGTTCATAATTAAGAAGGGAGAGAAAAAAGGAGAAAACTGAATGTTGTATGTTGTGCCAGGCTGTTCATACACGCACACACCATTTTATGTTCTCAAATGTATCCATGCAGAGTTAATACCCAGTTAATAAAACTGGGTAAATATAATGGAGCATTGCTTTGAATGATGCAACCACAAGGAATTGTGGGATGAAATAATTTCCTTTCCTTCGTGAAGGCAAGAACCATTATGAGACTCTGACTGTATGGTAGGTGATAGTATCATCCCTAAAATGTGTATTTGGAAATATCTGGGGATAAATATTTGGTAAGACAACAAAATTCATTTTAAATACATACATTTTATTAATTGATTTTAAAAATCAGAATATAAATAATTTTGTTTTGGTGAAAATAACATCAAATAGAAAAAAAAAACACTTAAATAAAACAAATTTTCCCACCTAAGTAAGACTCTGTCATGATTTGGGTTTTTACCTTTGCTTTGTTTTTTGTTTTTTTGTGTAGTTCCCTTGGTTTTTGTTCAGCCTCATAGATTTCCTATTGAGTTAGTTCACCTGGGTTAATTTGGTTAATTTGTTTCACCTGTGCCTCGTTTTGTTCTGTGTATTTATATCCCTCAGTTTTTTGTCTTGTTGCTGGATCATTTCGTTAGGTTTGTTAGTGTTTTTGGTTGGTATCTTGGTTGCTGTAGTCACCAATAAATCTGGAAATCTGCATCCCTGTTCCGTCTTCTCTGCATTTGGGTCCACTCCCTCACCATCTCCACTGCCTGCCGTGACAGAATGATCCAGCCAGACGCGGACCCAGCGGAGAAAATCACCCCATATGAGCTCTTCTGCAGACGGGCTGCTATGAACTCCCCAAGCCATGGTAAGCCAGCACCCAATCCATACTGGGGGTCCAGATTGGCAATTTGGTCTCCGCAAGCAACATTGCTTCCCGTCCCCGCCTGCTCCGAGGCCCACGTCTCCAGTGTCCCCGCCTGCTCCGAGGCCCACGTCTCCAGTGTCCCCGCCTGCTCCGAGGCCCACGTCTCCAGTGTCCCCGCCTGCTCCGAGGCCCATGTCTCCCGCGTCCCCACCCTGGTCTACGTCTCCGGCGCTGCAGGCTCCCACGCCAGCGCCCAGAACCCGTCTGGCGCTGCAGGCTCCCACGCCAGCGCCCAGAGCTCGTCCACATCCTTTGCTTCATGTTCCCGAGGGGGTCCCAGGACGGGACGCTCCTCCCTTGACCCGTGTTCCCGAGGGGGTCCCAGGACAGGACGCTTCTCCTCCGTCTCCAGTGTCCGGCGAGGAGGTCGCTCCTTCTCCTCCGTCTCCAGTGTCCGACAAAGGGGCTCCAGAGCCAGGCCTGCCCCCGTCGTTTCGGCCTCCCGGCCGTCCTCCACAGTCGGGCCCTTTGGTCTCTTCCCCCGGCCCTTTGCCCCTGGACTTTGCTTTTCCCCTGGTCCCTCCTCCGGGCCCCCTCCTCCCACCCGTCTCTGGACTTTGGACTTTTTGGGCTGTCCGGTGGCCGGCCCTTGGGGAGGGGGGTAATGTCATGATTTGGGTTTTTCCCTTTGCTTTGTTTTCGGGCTTCCTGTTTTATTTTGTAGTTTTTCCTGTATAGTTCCCTTGGTTTTTGTTCAGCCTCATAGATTTCCTATTGAGTTAGTTCACCTGGGTTCATTTAGTTAATTTGTTTCACCTGTGTCTCGTTTTCCTCTCCCTGAGCCATCACCTTATCGTGGTGGAGGGGTTTGTGCGTCCCGAAGATCCTAGCAGCTATGTTGTCGGGGGCTTTATGCCCCTGGTAGGGTCACCCATGGCAAACAGGTGTCTAGGGGAGGGACCAGACCAAGCACGGCTCATAGACCCCTATGATGACGACCAACCTGGGCATGAATGTTCCCTTGCCCGGACGCGGGTTACCGGGACCCCCCTCTGGAGCCAGGCCTGGAGGCGGGGTACGAGAGCGAGCGTCTGGTGGCCGGGCCTTCGCCCATGGGGCCCGGTCGGGCTCAGCCCGAAAGGGTTACATGGGCCCCACCTCCCGTGGGCTCACCATCTGCGGGAGGAGCCGTAGGGGTCGGGTGCAATGTGAGCTGGGCGGCAGCAAGGGGCGGGGACCCTGGCGGTCCGATCCCCGGCTGCAGAAGCTGGCTCTAGGGACGTGGAACGTCACCTCTCTGGTGGGGAAGGAGCCTGAGCTTGTGCGTGAGGTTGAGCGGTTCCGACTAGATATAGTTGGACTCACCTCGACGCATGGCTTGGGCTCTGGAACCAGTACCCTCGAGAGGGGCTGGACCTTCTTCCACTCTGGAGTTGCTCATGGTGAGAGGCGCCGAGCAGGTGTGGGCATTCTCATCAGCCCCCAGCTTGGTGCCTGCACGTTGGGGTTTACCCCGGTGGATGAAAGGGTAGTTTCCCTCCGCCTCCGGGTGGGGGGACGGGTCCTGACTGTTGTCTGTGCTTATGCACCGAACAGCAGTTCAGAGTACCCACCCTTTCTGGGGTCCTTGGAGGGAGTGCTGGAGGGTGCTCCTTCTGGGGACTCCATTGTTCTGCTGGGGGACTTCAATGCTCACGTGGGTAATGACAGTGAGACCTGGAGGGGAGTGATTGGGAGGCATGGTCCCCCCCCTCTGAACCCAAATGGTGTTTTGTTATTGGACTTCTGTGCTCATCATGGATTGTCTATAACGAACACCATGTTCCAGCATAAGAGTGTCCATATGTACACGTGGCATCAGGATTCCCTGGGCCGCAGTTCAATGATCGACTTTGTAGTCGTATCGTCGGACCTGCGGCCACATGCCTTGGACACTCGGGTGAAGAGGGGGGCGGAGCTGTCAACTGATCACCACCTGGTGGTGAGTTGGCTCAGATGGTGGGGGAGGAAGCCGGTCAGAGCTGGCAGGCCCAAACGTGTTGTGAGGGTCTGCTGGGAACGTCTGGCTGAGTCCCCTGTCAGAGCGAGCTTCAACTCCCACCTTCAGCAGAGCTTCGAACATGTCCCGAGTGAGGCGGGGGACATTGAGTCCGAATGGGCTGTGTTCCGTGCCTCTATTGCTGAGGCGGCCAGCCTGCAAGGTCGTTGGTGCCTGTATGGCGGTAATCCCAGGACTCGTTGGTGGACACCAGCAGTGAGGGATGCCGTCAAGCTGAAGAAGGAGTCCTATCGGGCCTTCTTGGCCTGTGGGACTCTGGAGGCAGCTGATGGGTACCGACAGGCTAAGCGGCATGTGGCTTCGGCCGTTGCCGAGGCAAAAACTCGGGCATGGGAGGAGTTCGGCGAGGCCATGGAGAAAGACTTCCGGACGGCTTCGAGGAGATTCTGGTCCACCATCCGGCGGCTCAGGGGGGGGAAGCAGTGCTCCATCAATACTGTGTACAGTAGAGATGGGAAGCTGCTGACCTCAACTCGGGACGTTGTGGGTCGGTGGAGGGAATACTTCGAAGACCTCCTCAATCCTACCAACATGTCTTCCCATGAGGGAGCAGAGCTGGTGGACTCAGGGGTGGACTCTCCTATCTCTGGGGCTGAAGTCGCTGAGGTGGTCAAAAAGCTCCTTGGCGGCAAGGCTCCGGGGGTGGATGAGATCCGCCTGGAGTTCCTTAAGGCTCTGGATGCTATGGGGCTGTCCTGGCTGACACGCCTCTGCAGGATCGCGTGGACATCGGGGGCAGTACCGCTGGATTGGCAGACTGGGATGGTGGTCCCCCTTTTTAAGAAGGGGGACCGGAGGGTGTGTTCCAATTACAGGGGAATCACACTCCTCAGCCTCCCTGGTAAGGTCTATTCAGGGGTCCTGGAGAGGAGGGTCCGCCGGATAGTCGAATCCCGGATTGAGGAGAAGCAGTGTGGTTTTCGTCCTGGTCGCGGAACAGTGGACCAGCTCTATACCCTCTCTGGGGTCCTGGAGGGGGCATGGGAGTTTGCCCAACCAGTCTACATGTGCTTTGTGGACCTGGAGAAGGCATTCGACCGTGTCCCCCGGGGGCTCCTGTGGGGGCTACTCCGGGAGTATGGGGTACCGGACCCCCTTGTACGAGCTGTCCGGTCCCTGTACGACAGGTGTCAGAGCTTGGTCCGCATTGCCGGTAGTAAGTCGGATTCGTTTCCGGTGAGGGTTGGACTCCGCCAAGGCTGCCCTTTATCACCGATTCTGTTCATAACTTATATGGACAGAATTTCTAGGCGCAGCCGAGGGGTTGAGGGGATCCGACTTGGTGGCCTCAGGATTGGGTCCCTGCTTTTTTGCGGATGACGTGGTCCTGTTGGCTTCATCTGGTCGTGATCTCCAGCTCTCGCTTGAGCGATTCACGGCCGAGTGTGAAGCGGCTGGGATGAGAATCAGCACCTCAAAATCTGAGACCATGGTCCTCAGCCGGAATAGGGTGGATTGCCCTCTCCGGGTCGGGAGTCAGGTCCTGCCTCAAGTGGAGGAGTTTAAATATCTCGGGGTCTTGTTCACGAGTGAGGGAAGGATGGAGCGTGAGATCGACAGACGGATCGGTGCGGCATCTGCAGTAATGCGGGCTCTGCGCCGGTCTGTCGTGGTGAAGAAGGAGCTGAGCCAGAAGGCGAAGCTCTCGATTTATCAGTCGATCTACGTTCCTACCCTCACCTATGGTCATGAGCTGTGGGTCGTGACCGAAAGAACGAGATCTCGTATACAGGCGGCTGAAATGGGTTTCCTTCGCAGGGTGGCCGGGCTCTCCCTTAGAGATAGGGTGAGGAGCTCAGTCATCCGGGAGGGGCTCAGAGTAGAGCTGCTGCTCCTTCGCATCGAGAGGAACCAGTTGAGGTGGCTCGGGCATCTGGTCAGGATGCCTCCTGGACGCCTCCCTGGTGAGGTGTTCCAGGCACGTCCCTCGGGGAGGAGACCCCGGGGAAGACCCAGGACACGCTGGAGGGATTACATCTCTCGGCTGGCCTGGGAACGCCTCGGGATCCCCCCCGCAGAGTTGGCAAATGTGGCTGGGGAAAGGGAAGTCTGGGCTTCCCTGCTTAGGCTGCTGCCCCCGCGACCCGACCCCGGATAAGCGGCAGAAGATGGATGGATGGATGGATGGCTGTGTCTCGTTTTGTTCTATGTATTTATATCCCTCAGTTTTTTGTCTTGTTGCTGGATCATTTCGTTATTTTTGTTAGTGTTTTTGGTTGGTATCTTGGTTGCTGTAGTCACCAATAAATCTGCATCCCTGTTCCGTCTTCTCTGCGTTTGGGTCCACTCCCTCACCATCTCCACTGCCTGCCGTGACAGACAACAGATCAACAAGCTTCTTTGATGCCTACTGACTTAAGATACATAACTTTATGTCTGACTTTTATTGGATTTTGTTATTTTAATGTTGATGGGCAAATAAAAAGAAAAAATTTGCAAGCGAATGTTTCACAAACACACCCACACATGCTCATTCTCTTTCTGCACACCATTAAGTCATTGGAGCAATTTTTGTATTTTTTCAGAGTTTTCATACTCTGCAAAGGTTTAAAGCCAACCCGAGTATGAACAGCCCCGGTACATCTCAATCAAAAACTCACCAGGATCTAGTGCACAAAGATGGTCTTCATGGACACCATTTAAGAAGCACTGCTTCCTCAAAACAGTTACAAAAGCTTGTGTATCCTTTTGAAAAAGGACAAAGAGGAAAGCTTGTGCAGATAAATTACAAGGTCAGATGAAAAGTGAGTTGTTTGGATATTTCTCATTTCATTGTCTGGTGAAAGAAAGGCAAAGCATTCAATTCCTGGATTACCAGCCCCACAGCTAGGCCTGGTGGTAGGATGATGATCCTTTGCCTTTTCTTTTCCCAGTCAGTAGTTCTGGCAACAATTTTAAAGTAATGAAAAGATATCGACATTTAGATTTCTTCTTCTTTTGGGGATACCATGGATTAATGTGAAGTTGGCCCTTAGCAACATGGACTATCTCAGCAAGATGATCATATAAAATCAGTGTTTAAGGAATGGTTGAGAGAATCTAGATCCAAATCCATTGAAGCACTTCAAATGAGTGTCCTGATGAGACTATGAGCTCCAAAATGCCTGCAAAGAGGTTTTGCTGTTAATCAGGATTGTAAATGGAAAGCAAATGACAAATACATTCATTACTGTGTTTTATAATGGAATTTGATTTTGAATATAAATATTTGAAAGAAAGCACAAGACCACCATAAGATTAAATTTTATCTCGAACAGAAAAAATGTTCTTTTACTTGTGGTTTTCTGACAGAAAGCTGCAAAAATGGTTTATAAAATCACATTTCCTTGTTGAAATATTGAATATATTTTATAAATGTCCTTCCTTTTTTCACATGACTGCATAAAGAACTGAAAGAGCAATATGTGCTTTTAAAGCTGCACACACAGTGGTCAATGTGGAACAGATCTTTACCTTTTGTTTTCTTCCAATCTGCAGAAACACTATCGGTAGTTTTAGTGAAAAGAAGGTAAAAAGAGTTTCAATCAAATTTGTGAATGTGTGGTATTTTAACATACAAACTGGAGTAATGCATGGCTGTGTTTGCATGTCTTTGGCACAGAAAGCAAAGATAAGAGGCTGAGGTTGTGCTTGTTTCCCATTTGGCTGAGGATTTCAGCTTTTACAAGAATTCCCCTGGCAATACCCCTCGTTGAAGCCCTGAGGCCATTTTACAAACACACACACGGACACACACATGCATTTTACAGCATATATACACATACACAACATGGCACATAAATCTAAGTGAGAAATGTATTCACAAAAATCTTTTGACAACTTGTAGACTCTGTTCGGTGATGATACAAAGGCATCGAGTATAAAGAAAGCTAACAAGTAAAACTAAAGCTGTGTATTATGAACTGCATAATTTTCTGGAGAACCAGCTTTGCATTAAGCATGTGACAGATGTCAAATTTGGCATCCTTTCCTAGGAAACCTCCATGACAGCTGACACACACATAAAAAGGTTCAAAATGCTAATTTGAGTCTGATTGTTGGAGGCAGACCACCAGCACACCTGCTCATCCTGCTTAATACCTCTTATAAAATGTCTTAAATGAGTTCATGGTCAGTATTAAAAGATTTATCATGCTTTGATGCTGTCAAACTTTGCTGGTTCCAATACAAGCACAGAAAAATCAATTTGCTTTGATACTATTACCCACAAAAAACAGAAATCCCTATTTGAAGGGAAATGTTTGGCTGTTAAAGTACATGGTTAATCATAATTAACTACAGCTGTGATTCATCTTAATTAAAACAGTTATTTTCCTGACAGCAGTGGTTTAAATGCAAAGAATAATGTTTGATTTATGAATATGTCTGCAGTCTCAGTGCTGGGGTAGACGTCCCACGTCATGGCTGTTGCTTCATACTGACAGAAGAACTCCTTCCTAGACCTCTAAAGTCTATCTTGTACTTCAGCTGTATTCTTTCATTTCTGTTCATTCATTTTCTGAACTGCTTAGTCCGATTAAGGGTAGCGGGGAAACTGGAGAATATCCCAGCAATCATTGGGCGAGAGGCAGGGTACACTCTGGACAGGACATAGGGCCAACACATAGAGCCAGGGACAATTTAGAGAAACCTAACATGCATGTCTTTGGACAGTGGGAAGAAGCCGGAGTACCCTGAGAGAACCTACACATACATGGGAGGAACTTGCAAACTCCATCCAGAAAGGCCACCATGTGAACTTTCTTGCTGTGAGGCCACAGTGCTAACCACTACGTCACCGTCTACCCCTGCTCCAACTGCAATAACTCACAATTACTGACCTTTAGAAAGTCAAGAATGAGCCAAAAATTTGACCTGATTTTTTAAGTTATTGGATAATTCAAGTGATCATATGTAGACAGCATAACTGTATATTCTTCCTCATATTGTGGCATTTATCTGACTCAGAAAAATCCGATTAACACACCTTGATATCTCCCAAATACTCCAATTTCTTTGTGCATGAAGACCAGCATATCTCATTTATTTATTTTGTTTTTACATCTACTAAATAAACTGCTTGCTCCCATGTTTTCAATGTCCCCCATGAATAAGACTGAAGAAGCACCCCTGCAATGTGAGTGGAACACAAAAGGAAAACATTAATGTGTGCATCAGTGGTAAGTCGGATCATAGATGAAGATAAACATTCTCATGTAGACTTGTCTGCAGACCCATTAGCTACGAGATAAGCAGCTAACCCAAACCCCATGTCCACCGCCATGTCCAGAAAAGGCTGGCTCCTTTCTCCACGGTCTTGTAAACAGGTTCCAGATGTGAGTCTCAGAGGAGTATGACTGTATGAGTTTAGCATGTCTGGCTGCACTGCTGTGCAGGAAAAATGTGTTGCATCAGCTGTCTAAAATCGCAACAAAGCACCATGTATAACACTTTTCCAGTAGTTCAGGGGGGAGTTTTGCCGGTTGAGCGACATTGAATCAGGAAGAGTAGATGTCAATGCAGACAGGGGGCTTGTTGGTGTATTGCATCCTGTCTCTCTGATCTGCTTTTGCAGTCTAATAAAAGATGTGATAATACTTTCAGTGTTGACCAATGTGTTACATGCAAAATACAGATAAATTGTAAAGCCAGAGGTAAGTGAGGGGCTTTATAAGAAAATCAGATGAATAAGCAGGCATCACTTTAATTTTTTTTTTTACAAAGCTTTTTAAAAATAGTTCCTGTTTTTATGTCACAAAAGCAGTTTGGACTAATAATTTGTAAATGATTTTTCTGTAAAATCCTCCAAAATATTCATTTAAACCAGTTTGTAAGAATTAAATATATGAATAAATAAAATATAAATGGCAATGTGAGCTGTGCAGAATATCTGTTACCTAATGCATTGTTTTTGTACATTTTGTACATTGTCTCAGAAATAGTTGTTATAATCAATATCACTTTGTTTATTTGTCTGTAGTGCATTTAATGTTACTGATATGTAATGTATTGACACTAAAATTAAGTTAGTGTGTTAAAATTCTATTTACATATCCCTCACAACACAAATAACATATACCCACTAGTCTCTCGTGTGTTTTTGTGTGTGTAAATGGAGAAACTACTTAAACTTCGTTCTCTGTCAGAATTTCAGCAGCAAACCAGGTGAGGACAGAAGCAGCATGACCAGAATAGACAACAGAACTTATCTCTGCCTGTTTTTTTGTTTGTTTTTCACACACACACATTCACAAAAACAAATGCTTCGATGATGCACTCAAGTTTTATACTTGTTGTGTCAGCAACTGCTGTTTATTTTGGCATCTTGTTGACTTGAAGAGTCAGTGTGTGGGATTCAGTGGGAAGATTCAGTGACATTTAGTGGGACAAATTGCAGACTAAAACCACTGAACACCCCAAACCTGAATCCAAACAAGCATATGAACAGAATCTGATGCTTTAATTTCTACAGTCAGTACTGACTGCATTAGCAGGCTGACGTATACAGAATGTGTCCATCATAAAATGGTATAAAGGCCTCCGTAAATATAAGTAGCAGTAAAATTGCTGATTAACACCTCTCTGCATGTAACAGTATATATTTGAAAGTCTGATGTTTTTAACATAAAACTCTCCATCACGATGAAAATGGGATGAGTTTTGTGAGGACAGCCCATCATCGGAAAAGAATCGGCTGTAAAAGCCATTAGCTTTAGCTTACATGGTTAATTTATTGCCTTCTTTGCCTTCAGACTTTCAATCATGTTGTAAACTGGTTCATTATACATGACTTACAGTTGCATCTATATGCATAAAACAATGGCAGGGAATAAAATATAGTTGGAACAATACATCAGCATGTGGAAGCTGTCCACACTCTGCACTTAACCCAGTTCAAGAGTCCAACTCCCCATAACGCATTAATTGAAAGTTACCTTTTTTATAACCTTAGAAGAAAACCTCAGCTATAATAATAGAGTTTAGATTAAATGTGCTTTGCTGTTGACAGAAGGACAAGCCCATTTCGTCTGTCCTGTTTTAACACATGCACACATATTTAAATAAGTTGTAGCTTTAGGGATGCTTCAGTCCCCCCAGTTACTGGCCCAGTCAATACCAGATCTTGAACACAATTTCACAGTCAGTGAAGGTTCCCTTAATTCTTTTGTGTAAACTGAGTGTTTAAAAGGCTTTTGTTCCCTTGGTGATAATCTCTTTAAGTACTCTCAACATGTCTAGAGTGTTTTATGTCCTTAGATTTGGATGTACTTGGAGCTAGCCAAGTGTGAGGCCCTGTGCAGTTGCACACTTGGCAAAAGCCCATGCCACAGTTTGACTGCAGCCAGTGGGGGAAGGAGTTAAGAAACAACCCCCAGCTGGTACAAATAAAAGCTGCCACTGGACATTCCCTGTGTGCCATTCATTGTATTTAGAAATTTATAGTAGTTTCTGAACCAATCCTTTGTAAATTGGCTGAGCAATGAAGAATAAATAAATTCTAGACAGCTGTTCTGTTCTCATGTCTGTCCCGCTCATGTCTGTGAGGCAGTCAGACCTTTTACAGGCTAGTTAATACAAACATAAAGAGTCAACATGTTTTATTGGTTTAGCAGCATGTTTAGCTATTTTGTCAGTGAAATATAACAAAAAAAAAGTCTTGTTGAAAAGATATAACACTATCCAAACAGCATTTTGTGTGGCTTCTCCACAAGAATTCAAAATCACTATCAAAATGAAAGTTTTTGGAACAAAATACCAACATTTGCTAAATAAAGTTTAAAATAATCTGCCAAAAATGTAGCCAACAGATTGACATGCGGCAGACAGATTAACACATAAAGAAATCTTTGATCATCTTCATTCAACATGTCTGTTCTTTTAATGGCAGAAATGTCTTCAAACTGAAGAGACTAACTGCTAGACATTTTGGATGGGAGAAATGTCCCTGATTTCTGTGATGAAGGACTCTCTCCTCAACAATCTCTGGTCTTTTTCCTTGTAACTGTCTTTCATAATGTTCCAGTGTTTTCAGATAGTTCCAGGTCTAGAACATAGATCCCCAACTCTGGATCTTTTGGCTAGTCTCTTGCAGGTTTTAGATGTTTCTCAGCTAAATAAAACACTTCACTCAAATTTATGTGTCATTAAAATGCTTCTGCATAAGTAAATAAACTGATGGATAACCATTTTATTTCATTCTGTTCAGGTTTACTTCAGCAGGGTAGCATCTAAAACCTTCAAGACACCAGCCGAGGAGGTCTGTAGAGGGTAACCCTTGGCCTACTGATAATCAAAGACTCAACTTCTGCTAAATCACCAAGAGTTGGATAAAAAATATCTCAACTTTTGAAACATGAACGACAGACCATCTGAATCTTGGTAGAGTAAATACACAAATATAGAAGACAAGAAGATGTAAACACAACGTGAGCAATTAGAGCGAACTGAAGAACAGGTGCTTCGTACAAGTGTTCAAACTGGATCCTCTTAGAAAGGTCTTTCCCACGAGAAACATCTTTTTCAGCTTCCCTATAACATTTGTAATAGCAACAATATGTGATAAAATCTATTCTTGGTAAAACATGTGAGTTTTTAACAGAAAAAGATGCTGCCTGTGCAGAGGCATATGTTGCTCTAAAACCTATAAATACCTTTTTTCACTGATGGCACCTTTTCTGGAGTGTAAGTTTGCAGCTCCACAGGCACTAATGTCCCTCCATACTATCAGATATGCAGCTTTTGCACAGCTTTTTGAACTGAGTGCCGATAACAAGCTGTATGGTTTCTCTTCTCTTTAGGGAGGACAATATATTTTGCTAGGCCGACCTAGGAACCGTTTTCCACTTTGATTCAGACCATTTTAAATGAGCTTTGGTGTTTCTGGAACATGTTCACATATGATTTCTGCTTTGCATTATAGTGGTTCAACCTGCATTTATAGCTTGCAGAGTGACATGTTTTCTCGATGTGTTCCTGAACCCACACAGTGATGTCCTGACAGAACCATGTCTGTTTTTAATGTAGTGCCACTGGAGGGCCTGAAGATTACAGCCATACATTATTAACTTGCAGCTTTGTGTAACGAAGGTCTCCTCGAGTCACAAGATAAGTAACAAGTTTATACACCAACAGGAAAATACTGATATCACCAAGCTGATGGTGAAGCAGCTTAAAGGGTTGATCTGAGAAACAGGCAAGGGTCTCAGAAACCAGGATGTCAAACCGAGGAGTCCGGGAGATGAGGCAGGGATCAGAAGCAGGAAGTCAAGCCACAGAGAATCCAGAGACGGGCGATGGGTCAAACCAGAGAGTCAATCCAAAAGTGATCTTCGGGGTTGGTGATTCGGGGCCCACGGAGGAGACAAATGGAAAAGCTGCGAGCAGTGACGATGTCCGAGACTGAATGACTGGAGAGCTGCTGTTTATAAGGCTGGAGGATTGAATGGATGACAAGTGAGAATGATTAGTAATCAGGAGACTGGCTGCGAGGGAAGCTGCTTGGAGTGGGCGTGTCCGTTGCAGAGCCCAGTGCGAGTGTAACACTATTCCCCTTGTGCATAGAGGTATTTCCTTAATATTGTAACATTTTCATGATAATATTTTGTAGGCAACAGAATAGAAAATAATTCAGACATTTAAATTTTAAAATATACAAAATATCAAACAGCCCTGCGATGGACTGGCGACCTGACCAGGGTGTACCCTGCCTTTCGCCCAAAGGACTGCTGGATAGGCTCCAGCTTCCCTGCGACCCTTCATCGGACTAAGCGGTTAGATTGAATGAATGAATATTAAACAATCTGAAATTGCAACAAAGTTCCAAGAGTCTCTGCCTCTTGAAGGTGCTCCTTTTAATCCAGTGATGTCATTGACATGTTGCTAACCTATTTGAATTCTTCAAGTTTTTTCAATTTTCCCATTTTGCTGCCACTTATCTTTTCAGCTGTGCTGCAGTTTTTAGTCATTGCTGTTATCACATTCGAGAAGAGTAAATATTAACATATATATTATGGTAAAATTTGTAAATGACAACAATGTATATGTTTAATTCATATGAAAAAAAATATACAATAACATTTTCAGATATCTTTTTACACATAATATAGTCTGTGGGACTGCGCAGCAATACAAAGAAGAAAATCTTTGTCCAGGAAAAAAATATTCTCTGTGGAACTGGCAGTCAGTCCTGGCTGTCAATGATGCAGTCTAGAGAAGGGAAGGACCAGTAGAGAGAAGACTTCAAATGAGACAGACTGAGCTGATTGATCATCATGGAGACTGGGATAAGTGTTTGGGAGGGATATAGGTGGCTGCTGATTAAGTGAATGTGTGTGTGTGTGTGTGTGTGGAGAAAAGAAGGGGGTAGTAGAGATAAATGACATGACATGTGACACTTAAAAATGTACAATTCTGACCCCTAACTCCCTCTGCTTGTCTCTTCTCCACAGATTGACACACACACTCACCCAATGCCCAAACACACACCATACATACGAGGCACGCATGTATTGTAAATCAGGTTTGATCTGTCAGAGCAGCGTGTCTTGGCTGTCAATCCGCACTGTTTGAGTGTCAGATGAATGTTATGAGTGTCGAGAGATGGGTAAATGTATGCGTCTCTGTGTGTGTGTGTGTGTGCTGGTTGTGTATTGGTGAGTGTGCGCATATTTGACTCCAGCCGGTTAGCAGGTGCCGGTTACTACAGAGCAGCTCCATCAGTGGGAGTGAGCAGAAGCAGCACTCCTTGCGTCTGTATCGGTCCAGTTAGTAACAGATTTTATATGAATAATTTCATTTCAGGGTGTGAGTGGGTTTCATAGCAACAGAGTTTGAATTGTTGTATTTAAAGCATTTTGTGTCGCTCATCTCAAACAATGACACTGATTAAATGTACTTCTATCTCTTTATTAATGGCGGTACATCAACCATCAGCTACATCGCTGACTGGGTTGATTAATCAGGGGGGATGTTGGACACGTATTCATGTAAAAGTAAAACAACCTGCAACTCATGAAAAAAAGTGGCAATAACAGAGGATTTAACTCATAGTGTTTGTGCTGCCGCCTGTTCTAAACATCCACAGCAGCAACATATCAACACTGGAATCCTTCGTGTTTCTTGGTTTAATCTTTCTCAACCTGAAAAGACACACAAACGCCACACATCTCATAAAGGCCAAGCAGTGTGTAGACTCCAGCTCCAGTTCACAAAGTTCAGCATCCCCCGAGAGATCTTGGGTTGCAGAGAAAACAAACAGTCCTTCCAATGTATGTCTACCACTGTGGTTTGAGTCTGTGCCTTCAAAGGACAGGAAGTCTAAAGGTGAGGGACAATGGTTTAAAACATAACCACTACCACCAATCCATCCTACAGGACATCTGCAGTAGCAAACTACATCCATTGTGTCTCCACTCAGCTTCCTATTGTCTCTGCACAAACTTAGATTCAGTCTGTTGTTTGAAATATAAATCAATGGAACATACGTGTCCTTTTTCAGTGATGATTGCAGCCTGTTTAGTCTCTAAAAGCACCTGACTAACTGCAGGTTGTTTGATGGAGTGCTGGCCATCACCATTTTTGCTACATCGCATGTCGCAGTCACCTGTACTATGGCTATTAAAGCACTTCAGATTTCCTTTCCAGGGCTTTTTCTTCATTTGACCATTAGCGCTCCTGCTATTTACTCACTTCCTGTTTATTTCAAACAGGACTATTACTGTTGCTGGAAATGCAGAATGAATCATCCCCCCATATAATTACAGTAAATATATCAGATTATTCATTTAGTGCTTAGTATACAGCAGAGACTCATGCATATATTAATAGTTAAAATGTAAACAGTAAGTTTCATTTGTTGGCTTTTAATTGGCTTGCTTTTCTTAAATCCCACATTTATTAGTTTTAACTTACCTATAAGGTCTTTTGTTTCTGTAGTGTACGATTCTCAGGGCGACATTCAGTTCAATTCAATTCAACTTTATTTATATAGCTTAAAATCACGACAATGCCATCTCAATGCCATCTCAAGATCTCAAGACGTTGGGGGGTCCAACTCAATCTCCCATCCTGAGCAAGCCCATTGGTGACAGTGGGAAGGAAAAAACTCCCTTTTAACAGGAAGGAAACCTGTCCTGGAAACTTCAGTGCTGGTCCGGTTAAGATTTCATGATTTCTAAGCTCCATTAATGTACAGTGCCTTATTTCTCTTGTATGTAAATCTCATGATTGGTCCAGATGTGAACTTGGGAAAGTGTTTGTGCGATACAAACAGCTGATACAGGTGTTCTATGGGATTCCACAACTGGCCCCTCACAGATTTTGCAGATCTGTTTTAGATGCTGGATTCTTGTAATAACCTTTTTTTTTCTTTTATTAATTTATTTCCATACTTTAACCCTAACCCTATACTTTATTGATTCCAACTGGGAAATTACTTTTCAGCATTTAACAGATCCTGGTTTTTCTACAAATTACCAGCCCCCAAGGAGAAGTTGGGGGTTAAGAGCCTTGCTCATGGGCCCACAGTGATTTACCTCAGTTGTCAGCAAACCATGGTGTCCACATCACCTGCCACCGGTAGAATACATCATTTCCATGCTTTCATTTCATTTCATGTCATTTCTCAGTTAATTCCATTTGTTTTTCAAGACTTTGAAGCACACATCCTTGTCTTCTGCTTTCTACTGCAACAGCTATTAATCTAAATTTACTCCACTTATCTATGTCTGAAAATGTATCCTTTTTGTTAAACATTAATATTCCTTTGCTTTCATGCCCTTTTCCTCCCTGATTCTTTAATGCCTGTGTACAAAATGAAAGAAAATGTGCCAGGTTTTGCTTCAATTCAGCGAAAGATGGTGTATAAAAACAGGTTAAAAGTCAACAGACGTTCCAACACATCCACATCCCACTTCAGATGAATGTCTCAGGTATTGTCAATCACACTTTTAATGGCAAGTCTTATCTCAGAACTTAATTACCAGTTAACGATGAATGATTAACTGATAATTTAAAGTACTTAAGTGAAGGCTGAAATCGTGGGCAGAAGCAGTGACCATAACAAGAGTATACTTTGAAATAATAACAGATTTATGAAGGTTGATTTCTTTGTTTCTATGGTATAATTTACTCGCATGTGCGTTGCATGTGTTAGCTTGTGCATGAGTGTGAGTTTAATCAGTTGTATAAGGTGCGTAGCTTCAGGACGACTCCCCACCTTCACGGAGATTTATCATTCCAGCATTGTGAACGCTGTCACGTTTTATCTGAGCACGCCTGCTCCGTTAATGGAGATGGGAGGGAGGACAGCTTTTAATGTCATTAGGAAAACATGATACGGCGATGATTTAAGACTTTATTGGAATTGTGCTTAATGCATTCAAAAGCCAGCGCAGCACAGCTACTACATAATTAGGAGGTGGCATTACATCTCGTCTCTTTAACTGAGGGGGGGGGGGGACTGACAGCCCCCCTGATTAAATAAACCACAAGTGCCAAATTCAGCATGTAGTGCTTCTGCTCAATTAACAAGCTTAGTTTTGAAACCATTTTGTCCTTATCACAAAAACCTCTTTTGCAACTTTATAGCTTAGAAAAACAAGGGAAAAGAGAGCAACATAAAGAGCATAAACGACGGAATTTGTAATGTCAGCAGCACAGGAAACTTGGCATTACAGAGTTGGAAAATTATTTAAATTGCACTAATTGCATTGTTGATGATTAAAAAAAAAAAGCAAATAAATCAATGTAAACACTGATAATGCATGTGAGTATATTTTGCAAGTCTATGGCACAGCACAGTATTGCAATATTGCCATGTGGTGCATACATTTACATATTCCTTCATGGATTTAGGATGGAATTGAAATTGAGCCCAGGAGTTTCTGCCTCTGGTGAGTTTAATTTGTTATGACACTTTTCTTGCGGTAGAAGGCTGAATTATCTCGCGTGTGCGTCGGCACGCTTGTGCATTCTCCCTTGGAGACATTCCTCAAAGTATCGGCTCATTTTCAGTCCCGAAACACGCTCAGAGTCTGCAGCATGTGCGGACAGCTCTATCTATCAGCAAACACGGCAGGTATGTGAAAAAAGGTTGTAGTGAGAAGTATCTCCGCATCTCACTCTGCAGGAGATAACACACTGTCTTCAAGAATGTCACAAGCAACTGATAAAAGAGTGAGAAAGAGTGCTTCTAATACTGAAATGAGTAGGTTATAGTAATCTCTCATGACTGCACAGTTAACACTTACTGCAGTCATTTTTTGGTCGTCTTAAATTGCACTTGAATACACACAAGGTTATACAAAAGGTTTAAAGCAGCTTGCAGCTGCTGGTCGCGACACTTATTTGTTGTGTCATGCAGAGGCTTAAGACTTAACTTTAAATTCCAGGCAACAGCACAGCGTGTGCAACACTGCTTCAACAGCAGCGTCACACTCCTAATAAGGAACACCATGCTATTATAATGCACCCATACTGAGATTTCTCCAAGGGGACATATTTTAATGACCTGGTTTTCTTTCAGTAAGCAGTCTCCTTACCTGCAGTACAGCATATGTTACTTATTATGAAGGTTGGAAATAGAGGGAGGGATGCAGGGCAGGCACGCTTCTGCCTGTAGAGGTTCATGTGTATATCCAGAAGCGGAAGATTTACCCGCTTAACTATCTTGGCCCAGCACCACAGGTGAGGCTGCCATAGAAAGGATTGACTCCCGTTCTCTCCTCTCAGGCTGCCTGTTCCCATTTCTCCCAAGCTGCCCTCGTCTTTCTCTCCGAAGTGCTCTGCTGAAGTGTCAGAACAGACAATGCCTCTGTGGAACAACTTCAGTCTCACTTTCCACAGCTGCAGGATAATGGGGAAGTGAAATTAATCTTCAACAGCTGTAAAATCATGATTTCTAGGGCATGACAAAATGAGGATTTAATTTGATTTAAATCATGTGGAATGCCTGTGGCACATCAGTGTCCATACAACAATACACTGTTTTTTTCTTCTCTTCTTATTGATCAGGTTTGATATAGTGAGACTTTACAAAAAGAATTTTCGATAAACAGTGTCACTCACCGTGACAGTGTGTCTCATTTCACTGCTCTGACAGGCTGAGAAGTTCACACTGCCAGACAATGACCTGCACGCTACCTCCGCTCTACTGCAGCCAGAAACGCCAAAGAAAAATTCATTTCATGGATGAAAAACAATTTTATGTTCCTGTGTGGGATGGGTCAATATGCAGTTGAGATAAATTCTAAAGTAAAAGAAAGAACCACTAGAAAATGACATTTTTGTAATATTTGAGCTGAAGAAGTAATGGTAAGTGGAGCTCGGACTATTTCCTGGACACCATCCGCTCCTGCAGAGATGCAATGTTTACTTGTAGTGAACAACAAAAATTTAGGCTCCTCAAGATGAAACAAACAAAACAAAACAAGAAAATAGGAACAATTTTCACATATATTTCGCTTAGTTACTCAACAACAAATGAGAATCAAATCAGGGACTAATGATTTATACACTACTCAAAAAGTTAGGGATATTTGGCTTTCAGGTGAAATTTATGGAAAATGCAATATGTTCATGCTACAGTGATATAATATCATAAAAGTAAGACATTTAAGTAGAAGGATGCACTACTGATTTCCTCATCTCAAAAAATTCATTCAACACAAAAGGTAACAACAATGGTAGTTACACCACAACAAAAAATTTGAACGTCTCAATATCTCGTCATGTGTCCTTGAGCATCAATTACAGCTTGACAACGACGTCTCATGCTGTTCACAAGGCAACTTATTGCCTGCTGAGGCATGGCATCCCACTCTTCTTGAAGGGCAGCCCTCAGGTCATTGAGGTTCTGGGGTGCAGGGTCTCCAGCCTCTACACGACGGCTCAGCTGATCCCACAGGTTTTCAATGGGATTCAGGTCTGGAGAGAGTGCAGGCCATTCCATTTGAGGTACACCAGTCTCCAACAGCCGTTCCCTGATGATGCGGCTTCGATGAGCAGGAGCATTGTCGTCCATGAAGATGAAATTAGGCCTGTGCTGTTCATGTAGGGGCACAATCACTGGATTAATGATGTTATTCAGGTAGTATGGGCTTGTCACTGTACCATTCACAAAGTGTAGGGCAGTTCTGTACCAAGTGGACACCCCTGCCCACACTGTAACACCGCCACCACCAAAAGCTCGCCTGGTGACAACAGTGGCTGATGCATAGCGCTCTCCCTGACGTCTCCAACATCGTTGCCGGCCATCATTTCTGCTCAGTGTGAATCGACTTTCATCAGAGAACAGCACTGAGGCCCACTGGTTCCTCGTCTAGCGTAAATGCTCCCTGGCCCATGCAAGACGATGATGCCTGTGCCTGGTGGTGTGGTCAGGTACCCGTGCAGGTCGTCTAGCACGCAGACCACGCTGATGGAAACGGTTTCGAATGGTCTGACGTGACACTTGGGTGCCTCTCACCTCTCTTAAACGTGCCTGGAGTTGAGTGGCATTCATCATCCGGTTTCTCAGGGCAGTGTTCACAATGTAACGGTCATCAGCACGGGATGTGGCCAAAGGACGTCCACTTCTAGGCCTTTCTGTGACTCTTCCAGTCTCTCCATATCTCTGCTGCAACCTGCTGATGACACTCTGTGACACTCCAAGCTCAGTGGCCACTTCTGTCTGAGAACGTCCTGTTTGAAGCATCGCAATGGCAAGGGACTGTTGTTCCATTGTTAGGTGTCGTCTTGGTCTCATGATGTCAAAATATGAACAGCATGATGAGGACAACTGTTTAAACACCAGCTCTAATTGAACCAGGACATTTATTGGTCAATTCAAGGATCACACACCTGCCGTGATTTTTGCCATTAAGCTCCTTGTTAGAGAACAGCAACTTGTGCAAAATTTATTGAAACATTTAACAGTTGGACATGTGCATTTAAAAGCTTAGAGAAGATCACATTAAGTTCACCTGTACAGGTTTGAATGCATTTTAGGCTTGTTGTGACATTTCACCCAAAAGCTGAATATCCCTAACTTTTTGTGAATAGTGTATGTTATTAGCTATGCTTTGCATTTCTATGAAAATGTATAAATTATCTAATGATTACTGGACAGCAGGTGCATATCTGTAACAACCTCTTGTGGCTTAAAGACTCATTTTGTTCAACATTATTTCTGCAGTTCTTTATCATTAACTCACCAGATATTTCCCTTTATTTGGCCCCCTTAAGTGGAGGGAAGATTCAAACTGAGAACTTAATGAGTACAGAATCATCACCGTACCATCAGTTAATATTTTTGAACACTTTATCCAAGCTGGCAGCAAATTTCTGGTATGGAGCTTGTACAAGAATACAATCAAAAGTGGGGAATGGGTGAGCTTGTGTTTGTAGAAGAAGCAGTTGGTGAAATATATTACAATAAATTTCTTGAGATGTTAAATTAATGTCATATATCATTTCAAAAGGCTGAATCCACATCATTTGCTTGAAGCTGTTCCAATCAGCATTTCTGAATGAAAGTAAATATCAAAAATAGAATGTCTAAAACATTGATGTCTAATGCATTGAAAAATGAAAAATGTAATCATCTCACATTTCTCAGCTTGATAAAGATCTCGTTTTTTATGGCTTGAAATTTTTCTTCCCTTTTTAATCTATTTTTTTTTTTTTTTTTTTTTTTTTTGCATTACGAATGACTGGCATCTTTAAACACCCAGCTTCTTAACATTTCCTGTAATGGAGCAATCAACATGTTTAGTCTTCATTGACTGGTTTGACAAAACCAAACTTTACTTCCAAGATATCACAAAAGTACTTTTAAGTTAAACCCCCAAATGTATCATATCTGATATACTCATTTATTTGATCGCTACGTTTTGTTTTTCACATATTGAAGATACTTATTAAAGCAGCACCACATAAGTGTCTGTATTTATAACTATTACTTCCTGACAGCATGCTGGTGTTTGGGAAACCATGCGTCACACCGTTGTGTTCAACCGTCACATGACAGTTGCATGTGATGTGATGCTTCATGACACCATTTCTCACACACCAGCAGTTGGACATCAATCAAGTGACCATTTTGGATGCCACCATGGCTGAATTAGCAGAAAAACACAAAAGGACATTATTAGAGGACGTTAGGAAAAGAAGGAAAAGAAGAGTAAGAGACAAGACAAAAGTAAAAATTGGACTGACTTTTACTGGGTGGAGAGAGCTCAGAAATGAGACAGGATGGAATATGGATGCCAAATTAGCCTTTGTTGGGGCACCAAAGTGCAAATATCTGCCAAAGTAGTCCTGCCTTAAAATCACATATTTTCTGCCCCCTAGTGAATTCATTCATGTTTTGCAGTTAAAAGAAAGTGGCCTCAATGAATAATTTTCTAATTAATTTTCTTTCATGGTGGAATCGTGAATGGCAAATGTTTTGTTTTGTTTTTTTTTTGTTTTGTTTTTTTTTACAATAAACGAAATGTAGCATTTTTAAAGGTTTTATTTAAAAAAAAAAAAAAAGAGAATTTTCTTTGCTTTTCATGTATCTGGTTTTTATCTTTTAAAAATGATTCTTCCACATTCAACTTCACACATATTTGCACAATAAAAACTGTCACAAAAATTATTCAATGCATGCTTACTTTATTATACCAGTAATTAAACATCGGCTGAAACCAATCTTTTAAACTGTCCTTCATTTGCTGCATTATCTTATGAATGAAACCAACTAACCTGCATCAGTGCCAGCATGCACACGTAATGTTCTAATGAAAGTGCACGGCTTCATTTGGTGATGACTAATGGGCAGCTCAGCAAATCTGGATACAAACATATTTGCTCTCCAGTGAATTTGAATGGCTTTCAACATGTTTTTAATTAAACTTCAAGTTTCAATCAAAAGAGTTCATTCTTTGTGAAATTTAAACATCCTTGGAAGGATTAGTATGGTATTATGGATGAGTGTGATTGTTTAAATATCAAGAGCAACACTGAATCAAGCTGACTTCTTAGTTGATGATCAATATTGATTTGCTGACAGTCATAGTTAAAATTTCTACATTTACACACATCAGGCACAGTCAGTGCTTTATATGTGTTTTCAATGTGAGGCAACAACAAACATTTGGTGCTTTTGTCTGATGACATTTAAATGTTTTAATCTGATTTGATTTTGACCAGTAAAGGTTGGCACTTCCGCAGAAAATATCAGCCTGAAATTGTCAATACAATCTCTTCCGGAGCAGGTGACATTGTAAGCATACATGGTTGTATTGGAAATGAGTAGGATTAAATAAGGTAGACTTACATGCTGCATTGAGCCTTAATCATGGCCATGCTCTCTTTATTAAGTGGTTTGCTCCCATTAGCTCACAGCCCACCTCTCACCTCAACCTTCTTTGACCATTTTTGTATTTTCCTGATGTGATTATAGACAACATGCTGTCAAGATGGCGACGTCAGGAACCACCCGATGAGCTCCAATTCAGCTTTTCAGAAACCTACAGGTGACGATGTCACAGAGGCTCCGTCTAGCTATGTGATTCATACTCTTCTAACAGTATGAATCAGAGAGGGAGATGCAGATAAGCCTTTCGTGGATGTTCTTTCTTATATTTTTAAGAATGTTGATACTCTCAGATAACATTCTTCTGCTGTGAATATTTTTTGGGCATGACTCTTCTTTTGTCCTCACTCATTCAGCTTTGTTACATTTTCAAGGACATTGTTCAACATGCCAAAAGATGTCAATATTTCAGCCAGTTTCTGTTTAGATTGCACCTTGTTGGGGCAAAACACTATATTATGTCTATTACGCTGCGTTATCTTTGGCATTTTCATAGATGTAACTAAAGAAATGGGGGGAAATTATGTGTTTTGGTGACAGGCTGCTGGCTGCAAAGTGCCTACAGATACAATTTTAAAAACAGGTTATGTTGGGTTAAGTTATGGGTAATTGATCACTTATCACGTGTAAGTCGCTTTGAATAAAAGCTTCTGCCAAATGACGGTAGAATAGAATAGAGGCCTTTTTCATGTTTGAATGGTTTACAAAATTGTGTTAAGTGGTTCTACAAAAGAAGAATAAAAGTCCTCTAACAAAGTTTAGGTGCATGGACTAAAAAGTAAATAAAGTGAAAAAGAAAATCTTTTATAAGAATTCCAAAGATTCTCGAAAAAATATTTCTTACAACTATGAAAAATGACAAGTTTGGACTCTTAGAAGTTGAATATACAGTAGTGCTTAAGTGTGTTTGCACTTCCACTTCCATTTTTCTACAAAAGACAGGGCTAAATTTACAATAGTCACTCAAATAACTACAAAACTGAATAAAAGTAATTATAAATTAAAATTTGCAGAAGTCTGAGTGTTGCAGAAAACACACAGTTACAGTAATTTCCTCACAAGGTTCAACAAAATAATTGCTTTTGTGTCCCATCATTACTGTTAATTTAGTTTTTTGTCAATTTCAACTCCTTTCAGTGACGACTGTAATGTTTTCCATATTTAATGGGAGGGTATTGCTACACTTGAACACCACTGTACACCACCAGTTAAACCTTTGGACATAGTTTGCCCATCAGACTTCACAGGAAATTGTGTCCAAACCTTGACTAGTACTTCTTTATCATATTGCTCTTTTAATAAAACTTAGCACAAAAAGTAAGGTACTTTGAATTTGATCAATTATTTCTCCTCTTTAGTGATACCAAATGGTGCTGCTTTATGTTTTGTTGGAAAGCTTGATAAGTTCCCTCTAAAACAATGTAACAAAGCTAAAAAATGTGGTGTCCCCAAATGGAAATGTAAATAACCTCCAATATAATTCAATTGATATTCATTATTGTTTTGAGTTGCAAGTGCTGCAAGGCTTGCCTTCATGTATCTTGCATAGGATACATGAATGTCCTATACAAATAAACGTGCCTTGCCTTGCTAGTCGCAGACAAGACCACGACAAGCACTTGAATGGCAGCCTACTGATAGACAGGCATTAGCCAGCCAGTCTGGAACCAGTGGGAATCCCAGGATATCTGACCTAATATAAAACAATTTTACATAATGTAGTGTATTAGTTGAGGTTTTACTCCATTATAAATAGCAAAATGCTTCCCAGTTTAGAACATCATGCGATGACGTGAAAATAGCCCATGGAAAAATCATTACTGTATATTTTATGAAACATTTCCAACTTTCTGACCCCAGAAGATTTAGTCCAGATGAATTAAAATATTTCTGCAAGGTCAGATTATACCATGCTGGTCTGCAGAGTCTTTTTTTGAAACAATTCAATGAGAATGAATGATTTATGAATTTTTATTTGTGTATTAGTCGAATCGAACAAGGAAATTATTTTAGTTCTTAATAGAATGAATTACCCTCTCTTAGGTCTCTACTTTTGAAGCCACAGTGTGACCATCATCATTCATCTGCCTCCAGCTAATCTATCACAGACTCACTTACTCCTACATATCTGCAGAAACACACATGCATGGACTCAATGAGATGAAAAAGAATTAATGACATTCACACAGGTATGAAGCAAAACTACACACACATAATCACACACACACACACCTCGCTGCATGGATTTAATTGCCTGTGTGTTAGTAATTATGACTCTGCAGGAAGTAGAACGGGGCACCTGGGTGCCCTGCAGTGGAATACACTCTGAATGAACTCAGTGGTAAAACCTTTCTAATCTCGGAAATAAAAGGTTGAACTACACTTGTGCCTGGACAGTTAAAATGTACTTCAAATACCAACGTTGATTGCATTTTCAATACCCATACTATCCAAAGTTCATTTGTTCAACTAGTTCTGCACAAACTGTGCAATGTTTTCTCATCACCTTTTGCAGAATACATTGTAAAAAGTTATGCACGGCATTTCATCCTACTTATTTCCAGCAACACAAAAAATCAATGCATCATGCATTGATTAGGATGAGCTGATACCAAAAAATCCAATAAAAGTATCACTAATTAGAGAGTTATGATGGTGGTTAAAATTTCACAATCATTTAATGATTTTGCCCTTGTTCATTGATTGTGTTTATGTTAAAAAATAAACAAAAAGAGTAAAAAGGGTTTTCTCAAATAAAAGTTTTCTCTAAGAAACTAAATGGCATAACTGTAAAAATAAAATTAGGTTTATTTTTAGTTGTACACGATATAAAACATCAACAATGTAACAAAATAATAAAATAATGTTTTTTTGGCACACTCGATTTTTTGAGAAAATTAAGTCATCAGCGTAAGTTAGCAACAAAAACACCAAAACCTACCTAAATTGATTGACTCTCATTCATGATCTTTGGCTGTTTGCCTCAAAACCCCTCTCCAAGAAAAATATTGATCTCATCATGCTGGTATTGAATGATACTGATACTAGGCTTGGTACTGATACTATTGACATTTGGATCAATCCGCTTAGCCCTACAGTGCAGCCTCCACAATCATTCATTCTATAAAACTATGGATAGCATGGGTTCATTTGACAACATTATGAGAAACAAGTTACAATTTCTTTGAAGGTTTTGCTTTTTAATGACATCATTTTGTGTGAGTGAGTGAGTGTGTGTCACTTCACCGCTAACATCCATCGACCTATCAATTTTCTTCTGATTATCGGGGGCTGGGTTACAGGGACAGCCAAACCAGGGAAGCCCAGACTGTCCCTTCCCTGTCATTTTTTTCCCATCTTATCAGAGGAATCCCAAGGTGTTCCCATTCCCACCGAGAAACATAGTCCCCACATTGTAAGGAGTGTTCCTCAGACCCTTTCCCAGTACCACGTGCCTGGAACACCTCATCACGGAGGTGTCCAAGAGGCATCCAAACCAGATGTTGGTGAGAATATCTTTAATAAAGGAATTAGGAAAATATTTTGTATCAGCCCAACATCCCACTCACCAAGCAGAATCCATAGCAACCATGTTTCACATAAATGAAACATTCCAAGAGTTAGTGGTCGAGTTTTATTCATAATGAACTGATGATATTAAACAAACTACCAAAAAAACACATCACTTACAAAAAATTGTTATTAGACAGCAAAACTTTCATACTGTTTCATTATAAATCACTTTTTTATTTTTATTTTTTTCCCTTTCATTCTTGTTTCAGAACCAGAGAGTTGAGCAGACAACAGGATACTGCACTTTCGCTGAATATTTATTACCATGTTGGCTCAGGATTTCATGTGGGATGCTGGAAAGTACATGTATTATTTTTTGTACGACAGCATTTGTGAGTGCAGTTTGAGCAGTGACACATTTAATAAATTGTACTTAACTTGTGTATTTTATTCATTTAACTCTTTTAGCCATTTGAAAAACTGCACTTGGCCGAGCACTGGGTCCTGTGGTCATTTTAGTTTATTTTTATAGGTTTTTTTTTGGGTTTTTTTTTTTAAACAAACTCAAAGCTGAACTTGGTTATTTGTGATGTTTTATTTTCACTCAGGTGCATTTTGCCCGCAGGCAGGGTGGTATTTACAAGTTTTTCAAGAAACAATTTTCTACCATTTCCAAGGTATGTAAGATAAATGAAGACCAGGTGAAATGATTAGCAGAGTTTTGATTTTTTTTTTTACTTATATGCTCTCCTAGTCAAGAATTTGTCAAAATCCATTGTACAAAAAAAGCTGCAAGAAAAGAATTTAGACTACAGAACAGAGCCTTAATCCTAAATACAGTATGTAATATGTAGACGAGCACTTAATCGTAGTGTTGTACGAGCTGTGAATGAATAGTTTACTACTCGAGAATCTCTTTAGTGATAAGTTAATCAGGATTCACGATCTCCAGTGACTCATTCTCTGACTCCTCCCTGCTATCGTTTGCTAGGTAGCCACACAGGTAACTGAACAGACCAAAGACAAGCTATAACTGTTGAGCAACTGCTTATAACTATACTACAGTAGCATGATATCTAGAAATATATCAATCTAATCACTGTAATTGTGGGAAAAGTAACAGCTCATGTTTCTTAACAAAACTCCTCATTTCCCTGGTGGACCATTTCTCTCCATGCTATGAGCTATGAACAAAGGCAAAACTCTCAGAACAAAGCTCACAGTAGCACTGCCCCACTCACAAGAGAATCTCCCACTAGCTCACAGTGTGTAGCGTCACTCGACTCACAGTATGTACAAGTCAGTCACTCACCTTAGAACAATCACTTTCCTTTCATTTTTTTTCACAAATAAAAAAAGAAAAGAAAAGAAAAAACACATCTAATTGTCACTAGACCAGTGACCTGTTCCTGGTAAACCCTGCCTCATACCTACAGGGGTGGGCTCCAGCTTCACTGCAACCCTGAATTGGAGCTTTATAGAAAATGAATGAATGAATAAATAAAATCTAATTGACAAGTAAACACAATATTAGCAACAATCTAGAGGCTGGTGTGGAGTCTATCTCTGAAACACCTGAACACCAGTCTTCATGTGAAGGTCCTCAGAGTAAAGTTTCAGTCCATGAGAGGCCACTTCCTCTTCTCATGAGCTAAACTGAAAACAGTCGGGAGTAAGCCAGCTTGCTTGTTTGTGGGTTGCAGTTTGTCGGTGTGGTGCTGCAGGTGTGTGCGTGCGTTTCTGTGTCTGATATTCATCAGGATGCAATCCCCTAGAGATGGAGGGAGAGTGACCTGAACTCAGAGTGGACGAGTGAAACAGCACAGCCAACAGTTGGAGCTAATGAGCTTGACTTCTGCGTGCAGGGCCTGTCTTCATGTGTTTTTCAGCTGAACGGCACTCCACTAAACCATTTTAACCAGAATATGGCCAAAATTTTATTATAGTTTAAAGGTTTTGATTCTGTTTTAAAAAATTTGAAATTAGTTGTCTCTTTTTAAACACACTGTAAAAAATGTATGTATATATATGTGTATATATATATATATATATATATATATATATATATATATATATATATATATATATATATATATATATATATATATATATATATATATGTGTGTGGAAACAATCCTTATGCACTGCAGTAAAAAACACTGTAATACCATAACAAGATGCTCCATTACTTTGTCAGCACAGGCAGCTAAATGGTGCAAAGGAGCAAGGGGTATAAACTGGTGGTAATTGAATAGTGGGCTCCCAATGGGAAGATGAAGGGTGGTCATGCTATTAGACAGAATTAGCCACCTTCTCCCACAGGAGCACACGTTGAGACAGATCACGCAAGTGCTTTTGTGTGATTGTGTTTACAGTTGCATGCAGAGAACATGTAATTTGCAGAAATGTGTCGATTTTTACCTCAAATTATGATTTGACATTTGCATTTTTGAGTACCCCATTATTTACTAATAACCCACAAGTACCATATGCTTTGTGTAAGCAAGGAGCGCGTGTCAAGAAGAGGTGATTAAAGAGCATGGAAAACATGAAATAGCTATAAAAACAGAGAACGGTAAATGTCATTGATAAATATAGCAATCCCTGATGAGAAGAACAAGTGCGGCAGGGTAGGAAGTATGGCAAAAGGCGTTTAGCCAAGGTTATTTTGGCAGGAGGTAAAATATTCACTCATTCAAATCCAATCAGGTGTTTCCCTCTGCAACTGCGTCACCAAGTGCCAAAAACTAACTGCATGTGTGAGGGAGGTTGTGGGGTTTGGGTCTACGTTGGCACTTTCTAAAAAAAAAAAAAGCTGAAATAGACTGGCTTTTACTTCCAGCTTTAGACAACTATAATTAGCTCTAACAGAAGGGCATTACAAGCTGTTATGGCTAAGGATGAATGGTTCAGAGAATGGATGGGTGTTTAGATGGAATGCATACATTAGCACAATTTGATGGACGTACTGTACGAGTGGGCAATTAAGACTAGCGATTGGATGTGAACTCGTATGTTGAAAGTGATTACTGAGACTGCTGATATTTAAGTGACTGCCCTCATAAAAACAATGTTTGCCCTCTGCTTCTCATAAAACATGTTAAACGAATGATTGAGTTTTTTCTCTGCTTTGCCGGGGCTTTCCAAATGTAAAGGATAATTCAGCGCACAGTTAACTCCAAAACCAGTTCCAAGAGATGTGGCTTTGATTACCTTTCAAAATCCAGCCACATTTTATTCCATTTTACCCTCAAAACACATCAAAAGTAATTTTCTGAGATGCAAACCATGCATTAACATTTCAGCCTAATGTTTTGCTTAATAAAGCATGAAAAACACATCATTTTGTGAATCAAAAGAGGGGTAAATCAGGCACTAGCACTGTAACTGAGGAGAAGATTTGCATGAAAATCAACTCCGTCTCCAGCAGACGAACTGTGTTTATAAGTTTAGTGCAGAGTCTTTATGCAGCATGGTAATGCAAGATGATTAGGCTAAGGTTATATTTCACTCTCTTGCCTTCTTTTTTTAAATAAGTGCTGAACAAAAATATGTCTGTGACTTTGGGAAAAGAAAAATGTTTAGTGCCTGAAATGCCGAACATGACACACAAAGAATCTGTTGGGGCTTGAAATTGCATTTTTCCCCTTGGGTCTATATCTTGTTTTGGTTTGTCTATTATTTCAGCATATTAACTAGAATTAATCACACTTAGCACACTAAGCCCATCTAAAAGCAATTTTTCAAAACACAAATTATCAAAAGAGTAATATTCACGATGTTCTTACTATCAGTGTGATGAGCTATTGATAGACCTGTCAACATAAAGGGTTTACTGAGAATCCATTCATGCTATGCATCATGGCGTGGGAGTGATGTATTAAAACAGGCAAGGAAATCCCTGCAAAACCCTGATTTTCTTCTATCTTTTGTATTTGTTTTCTTTTGTTTAATTTTGTTTTCTTATCTGACACCGAAAAGAAATAAAAGTATGTGATTTTTTATTTTTATTTTATTGCCTCCTAAACATTTAATGCTTTTTCTGATCCTGTTGATTTATTCATTAATTTTTTTAGAATTAAAATATATTTTTGATTTTCAAGTTGAAGCTGGGGACAGTTTTGAATCATGTTTTGGAAGACATTAAGGGAAATGAAGGCCCCAATGATCTTCTGCAAAGTATTATAATGAGTTTGTATATTTCTCCTTTCACAGGAGAAATATACAATTTATGGAATTTGGATAAGTTTTATCACACATGGGCGAACATACCTGTAGTTTTAATCTTTTGGATGGTATCAAAAATAGTCACTCTTACTGATTTAATCATCTGGACAAGAAGTTAATGTGGTAACATTTGTCAGGCAATGAAATAAAAAGATGCTTTCATAAATTGGTTTACTGTGCAAATATAGAGACCTTGTGTCCACCATCAACTCCTCTGAGCTCGGACACATCGAGGGTGTGCCTTTGCACATGATAAATGTGTTTGTGGTCACATGAATCAGTCTTTCAGATGCATTTTAAAGACATGCATATATGTTGTATTTGTCATGTTAGTTCCGGTTTTCTGTTTTTATTTGTAGTTTTTCTTGTGTGGTCTCTAGTTTCCTGTTCATTAGCTCACCTGGTTGGATTTTCTGATTCATTTCACCTGTTCCTAGTAACTCCCTCCGTGTATTTATACCTCTTGGTTTATGTTCTAAGTTGCTGGTTCATTGTGTGTTAGTTCATCTGTAGTCTGCCTGAGTTTAGCCTTCTGGATTTCCATTTAGTTAATAAAACATCTTGATTCTGCATCCCTGGCGCTCGCTACTGCATTTGGGTCCACAACTCCACCATGCATTGTGACAGTATTAGGGTCTTTAGTAAAGCTCATTTACTTGTCTGTTATGGAATAATTAAGATATCCAGCAAGGGATTAAAGCAAGGGTCTCCAACTCCAGCCCTTGTTAGCTACTATCCTGCACATATTAGTGTTTAGTATGACACACCTGACCCAAAGCAATGAATCATTACCAGGCAGGTGCAGAAGATGACAAGTTGCTGGAGTACCACACACTTGATTCAAATGAAAAAGTTCTCCAGCAACTCAAACCTGCAGGGTGGAAGCTCACAAGGTCCAGAGCTGGAGATCCCTGTTTTAAAGTCACATTGCATCTTTCAGGAAAACTTAAAAAAGCAAAAAACACATTCTGCTCACATTACTAAGGTGTGACTGAAGAGGAAATTTCAAAGCTTCTAATCAGAAAGTGTGAAGAATTTTGGAAGAAAAAAGAGGTGAGACAGAGGATTAGACGCTCTGTACCTGAATATGTTTTTGCAGATAGAGATTGTCAAAATAACACCTAAAACAGTTCTATGATTGGTGTCCCCAATTGCAGTCTCAACAGTATGAGTCTGAGAACAGACAGATAAATAATAATAAAAGAAAAAGATTACCAACTAAAGTAGGAGTTAAAAATAATGAGATGAGTGGGTCAATGAGCATTTAACATAGCAGGTGTGGTCTGCTGGCAAGATTTCACTTGCTATCATTCCTGTCACAGTTACACTTGTAAGTCAGGAAAACAAATTGTAAAAAATAAAAGAAAATATATTATCAAAAAATTGGGCAAGCTAAGGTCACTTGTTTTATCCAAGTTTAAGATACACCTTGAGCTCCTTAACAAAATTGATCATATACCTGAATGGCACACAGTGAAAAGAAACAAACAATATCTAATGTTAACACAAATTCATGTTGGCTGTGCTTGTTTTTTTTATGTTTTTGACTGGATATTGATACACTCATCATTTACTAAGTTTCAGAAAGTAATACAAAACGAATAATGTGGTTTTGTAATCAGAATCATAAATGAGTCTTTTACACACAAAGTTTAGCCTTAAAGCTCTGCAAGATGTTTCTCTGGACAAAACTACAGTCGTTTTTATATATTGTCATATTAAACTCAGTTATCATCGCAATACACCAGTTTCCAATACCCCCTGCTGTGCAGCATGCAGCTGATTAATAGCTTCTCTTCTAAAGACAGTCCGTGATGGATAGCTTCCAGCAGAGATGTCCTGATAATTCTGCAAGCAGCAACCTTTTAACAGCTGATCTGGATAAACTAAAATAGCTGAAAACAGTGCTAAAGCACTGCAGGCAATTTCTTCCTGTTCATACTAGGTTTGTTTCTAAATGGAGGTGAGGCTGTCAGGAGTGGTATAAGAGTGCAAGTGTGTAAGGATGTGTGTGTGTATAAAGTCATTCAACCTGAAGTGGGTAAATATAGCAGGATACTAAAATGCCTTATTTTATATGTGCAAGCTCATAACTGCTTACATGAGTCTAAAGGCCTATTTATGCTTGACAAAGAAGACGGACATGCAGATAGAGGGACGTGCAGATGGACAAGCAGTCTCCTGCATAGGGTATGCACGTAACCTGGTCCTTTTCCAAGGGGTTTTGCTATCCGTCACTTGATGTAGAAAATGGAGCAATACCACTGGAAACTTGGTGGGTTGTATAGCTGACACAAAACCAGTGAAAGAAACCAACCATAGAAGAGGAGGAACAGGAAATAGATAATGCAGATTGATGGATTACGGATTGTCAAAGTAGTTAATGTATTGTGAACATTTGGAAGAGATAGTACAAAAGGTATCAATATTATGTGCCAATACTGAAAAATCAGCAGGAGTTTGATGATTGCATGCTCAATTACTTTTGACCAGCAGGGAATTGTGTTTTGCACAGTAATGACGTGTTCCCTGGTTGAATAAAGCAAAAACGGAGTGAAGATGTCGGCTGCGTCTGCTTCCTTTATTTATTAAAAAGTAACCACGTACCTCTCTCTGTCTGAGCAGAGGGTGCAACACAGAAACCGCCAAATAAAACGCAACTGAAGTAGACGAAGATGCAAAAGAAGTTAGGTGGAACAACAAGTGGAGACATGGCAAAAGTATTTAACACAAAGCTGTGGGAGCGTGTCTGCAACTACAGTCAACAACTGATGTCAAATTGTGGAGGTCAACCCTACATTTCATTTAGTTTAACCCTCTAGACCACAGGTGTCGAACTTCAGTCCTCAAGGGCTGGTATCCTGAAGGTTTTGGTTGTCTCCATGCTGACCTAAACTTAAAAACAGGTTGACAAGAAGCTGCTAGATGCATTTGATTCGAATCAGCTGCGTTGGTAGAAGGAAACAACAAAAACCTGCCGGATACCGGCCCCTGAGGACTGGAGTTTGACACCCCTGCTCTTGACAAAGTAAAAGACACATGGAATTAAGAGGGCAACAATATTAATTTGAAAGGAATGTCTCTAGTTATGTAATGGAAGTTAAATCAGTGTTATATCACTCCGTTACCATAGCAGCACGTTAATCAACTGGTTCAGATCTGCTGGATTTTGACAGGTAAATGAGAAAAATGCACTTTAGTATATTTTGCAAGTTTCGTAAAAAAGACTGGTATAAACAGATTAAACAACTCAGACCTGTGCATTACACTCTGTGCATTGTGAGGTTGTAGACTCTGGGTTGTGCATTAAAACCAAATGAATGGAAAGTATATAAAAACATTATATACTCAAATTGTGTGCAAAATCATTCAAAAAATGTACTGCTTCAGGTTCAGTCATGTGGGAAAATAACTTCTTTCGAATTTTCGTCAAAGATCAGTTGTTTTTGATACCTTCTACAGAAATATGCAGCAAAGTGTGTCTGTGATGCTCCAACAGTGTCCTGACATCTGCTCATCCCCCTCGTCTATTCATGATTTTTAGTGCTTGTTTTATCAAACGTTCACAAATATTCTTTTTCTATGTATTACTCTTCTTTTATTAGAGGTTACCTTGACCTAGAAACATGGAATTTCATAGCATGGTTCCCAACAACTATTAACTACTCATTCTATAAAACTCAGTAAGAAAGCTTTTATATCTTGAGGCAAGCCTCTACAAGTGAGCTTGAATTTTTGCAAATTGAAACCTATTGGTAGGTTTACTGCAAACAAACATGTCTGGTTTCATCCAGAGGGTCCAAAGTGCCCCCTAACTACAACCAATCATTGGAGTTAATTGGAATAAACTCTGTAAATGAACATGCATTGACATAACCTGATAATTCTTGCTCACTTTATTGAATAACTCAGTCATGGAAAGATATATACATATTTTTCAAAGTTTTCATACTGTGGAGAATGTAGTAGACATGTTTACTTTGAACATGGCAGAAACCAATGCACGACATAATAGTTAGACTTTGAAACAAAGTTTAAGATAATAAAGATCTACTGTAAACAGTTTGAAGAAGAAATGCATCAAATATAATTTAGCTAAACAACAAATTAATTTACAAATTCCTTTTTAAATGGTCAGAAAAGACACAGGGTCGGTGCTACGATGGGATTAGCACATCCAGGGATATCTCTCCACTATTTGGGTTGACTTATCCAGGCAATGGCAATTCTAATAAGTGGCTCAACCCAGGTTTGATCCATGTTGAGAGCTTACATAAAAAAGGAGGTGTTTGCAGCATTTGACCAATCACAAACTTACAAATAGTTATCAACTTTACCATGGAAGAGCAGACAATCATCCTTGAAACATATGAAGAATTCAAACCAATCATCCAGGCCACAAGCAACACTGTTGCTGCAGCAACAGCCAGAAAATATTGCTGGCAGAAAATTGACCACTCTGTTAATGCCTAAATTTATTAGATTATACAATTAATTATACAATTATACAATTAATCCATTTTATAACACAAACAGGTAGCACTTTGGTCACTCACATTTGCTCTTTTATAGCACAAATGTTTAGGCCAGAGGTCTTCCTCAGTCCCTTTCCTTGCTTTTCTATTTTCCATTAAGTTTTTTTTTAGGTTCAGCATTCCGTGTTTTGCAGCGATGCCACGTGTCACCATTATTCTTAACCTCATTATATCAGATGCATCCCCAGTGAGACTTGGGAACAAGTCAAAAACAAGTACAAAAACAGACTTCAAAGTGGTCAGTGACAAGGCGTTATTTATTCATCAAAAGGATTGCATGAATCCCTAAAAACTCTTCCACTCCTAAGTGCCCCTCTCATGGTCCACATGCCACCGTTGACAGAACTGATTGGTCAGGAGGTGGTATTCTAGTTGATCTCTTATCCAGAACAAACCGGTTCTGCAGAAGGTTAATCTTTAAGTATATTCACCATGAATAGTCACCCCAGTAAGAACTGAATCACAGTCAAGTTACAGAAAACTCAGGGTTAACCCTAAAATGACCTCAGTTTGAGAAAATGTGTCTTGTTAGTACATTTTCAGATCCTGATCCTGAACTTATTTGGACAACAAATTGTTAAATATTTCTTTGCAAGGAGATGCATGGTCTGTTCTAAATCTGCTGCTACAAGGCTTGGTCTGTACACAAAGGAAAATCATTCATGCATGCTGGCATATCATTACATGTTCTTTTTAAGTACAAACAATAAAGCGCTAAGACTTGGATTTAGTTTTAGAATATGAGGCATGAAGTGAGTGCTGCAGAAAATGTTCCACCTTTGGGACCCACCAGACCATAGATGGCCCTTTTACTGCCCTGGATCCACAGTCTTCTGCTCTCTTGCCAAAGTGCTGTGAACCTGTCAGAATGCTGAACAATTTGCAACCACAGTTTTTGGAACCTTAAAGTGAAATGCCTTGTCATCCTTGTTTAGGAACAAATGAGGATGAGCACTGCTTTCTGCACTTGGGTTGACCATGCTGCTTTGGGATTACATTACACAGAAACCCATCTATGTCTTTACAATGTCCCAACAAGCAGAAAAGTCTATGTAACAACACAGTCCCACAGACAACAACAGACTTAGTTGATCTTAAGTTCCTATGAAAATTTAATTATGTCTCTAATTTTACAAACAAATTAGTTTTAAATAGAAAAAAATGCAATGGATTTTGACGGAGATATTTTTCTAAAATTTAAAAAACTAAAGAAAAGAAAGTTCTGCACAATTCACACAACTGAAATGTTATAAATTATTCTTTGCATTAAGGAGCACACATCCCTTTCTTGGTTTTACCTTCCTTGTTTGTGCAGCATGTTCTATTTACCAAATATTTGCTGAAGCCCCATTAACTTATTAGCAACACATGCAACCGGCTAAATGTATACATGTGCAACACACTCATCGAGGTCACTAAATGCTAATAGCTTAAATGTTTGCAATGTTCTTGGCCCTGATGATTGCTTATGTTTATGACTTTTCATTGTTTAGTAACCAAGTCACTGAAGACCAATTTCATGTATATATTTTCATCAGAAACTGGCAAGAGTGGGATGATTATGCAGTAGGTTTTTCAAATGGGAAGTGAAGCAGATGACACAGCTATAATTTGGTCTCTCAGATGCTCCATCGACAATCTCAGCACACTCTCTGCCTCTCTGTCACTGATGGAGAGTCACGACTTCTCAAGTTGAAGAAATATGCGAGCACACTTGCAGAAACACTCACATATGCACTTATAATTCAGCTGTTTAAGCATGCTGAATTAAAGAGCTCCCGCATACACACAGGCTTACTGTTCACACACGCTCACACACACACACACACACACACAAACACACACATACATTTAAAAGACTCAGCGTCATGAAACCACATAATGAATAGTAATCACAGGCATTTCCATAACGCAAAACATAATCCCTGATGAAAATTCAAATGAAGAAATGAATTATAGAGGGGGAAAAACAACCAAGCACCAAAACAAGTGCAATAATGTAATGAATGATAATGTGAGGGAAGGTAAAGGGAGGTCGACAGTTAGAGGGTCTCCACTGCTTGAGGGTGAGAGCGTTTTTTGTTTTTTTTTCTTTAACATATATGACAGGATTCTACCAGCAGTTCCACCTTTATTTAGGGAACACAAACACAAGTGGAATTTCCTTGAAATGTTCATCTGCATGCGTAGGTGGGTGTATGCATCTGTGCGTGTGTGCACATGAATGCAATCTAATGGTTTATGCAGCAAAGTTAGAGCTTATTAAAGGGAGTGTAAAGCAGTGAGAGTGTAATTACCAAACATAAATGAGAAGCTCTCACCCATTGCATTAAATTACCCTGAGAGAGCAATGCCGACTGATAATTGGACTTTCTCATCTCAGTGTGTGCGTGCGTGAATGTGTGTGGGCATTTGTGTCTTGGAACATGCCGGCACAAGGATGAACACCATCTTAAGTTACAAGATGCTGGACAATTTTTTGTTCTTGCACCTGTGTGGCTGAGAGTGCACGAGAGTTTGTGTGTATCAGATGCCCTTCCTCTTCGGGAGAAACGGTTGTCACTGGTCCTCTAGTGTTTCTCCAGGGGTGATAAATCCGTAGGTACCCCAGTTGTGACAAACCATGGTTCAACACCGTGGCTTTACCTCCCCTGAGGGCGATTCTATGTGTGAAAACTATAGAGCGCGGAAAGTATTATGCATTCAGCGCATTCCCATACACCTATGGTATGTTTGCATCATCACTCCTTTAACCAGAGGGTTCTGGGTAAATGTTTTTTTTTTTCTTTTTATTTCTTTTTCTTAATGCGCAAGTAAGTGTGAGAGAGTAATTGTGTATCCGTGTTAGTGTGTCAGCGGAAATGAGGACTCATGTGTCCTGGGAATGTTTGTGATAAAGACTGATCGTCTATCAATATATGTGAGTTCCCGCATAAATTCAACCCTGTGGATGGTTAAAGGGTGGCCAGAGATATGTGTAATGAATGTGTGTGCGTGTGTGTTTGTGTGTTTTTTTCTGTAGTGTGTCCCTGAGCGCATTTCCCTCCTCCTACTCCCCTCGCTTTCCTCTGCACTGTCCTTGCAGTGTCCTTCTCTCTGCCTCTTTATCCTACTCTCTTGCCATCTCCATCTCCTGGCCTTGCACACTCTCTATTTCTCCATGTCTTTTTTTTACTCCTCCTTCACACACTTTCCCTCCTCTCTTCGTCTTTGCTTTTCACTCCCTTGGGCTAGGGGTTGGGGTGAAGGGGGGGTGTTACACATGAACGGGAAAAAGAAAACTTAAAAATCTGCAGCACAGGGCAGATGCCAGTACAGAGGTAGAAAGATGAAACAAGCTGTCAGAGAAAGAAAAAAAAAAAAAAGTTGCTGCAGATTAGACGATGAAGGGGGGGCAAAGAGGGAGCAGTAAGCAAACTGAAAGGGAACACGGAAACGGAGTGCTACAGAAGAAAAAATAAAGAGGAATAACAAGGTAAACACCCTCAGCCTGACCGGCATCCGTAGACAGAAACACACAGAGGCAAGCACTGAAATGGGGATAATGGGGATAGAATGGTGCACATTAAAGCAGACAGCACATGGAGCAGAATGACAGACCGACGGAGGGATAAACCGACGGAGACACAGCGAAAGGGTTAGTTTGCTAAATGGGTCTGCTTGATAATTGTGTTCTGTGACAGCTGACAGTAGCGCTACTTAATTAAAGCCAAGCAGGAAATGACTATTTATAGAGGCTCCATCCCATCAGCACTAAATGACATGGTGTTTTATTTCCCTGCAACCGGCTGGCTGCAAAATGCTGACTTTATTTAATTTGATAAGTGTGTGTTTGGAGGGGAAGGGCTGAGGGTGTGCGTCTGTGTGTAATGGTGGAATCAGTTTGCCTGTGTATGTTTCGGCATTTAATCTGGAGAAAGTGAGTGAGTGTGCGAGAGAGTCAGAGTAGAACAGATATATCTTTATAAAAAATAGATCAGCATTTTTTTGTATGAATTTGCCCTGGGCAATCAAAAGCAAGCATTACATCCACTCCACACACTCCCACGAAACCCCTCTGAAATCTCACACACTCGCACTCAAACACACTTAAATGGATGAAACACAGCCATATGCAGGCGTATCCAATGATAATGCAGAGTTTGATGGCACGCTCTGACAGTTTGAAATGTCAGTCCCAAGTGTCTGCTGCCCAAGAGTGTCGATGAGTGTGTGAGCGTGAAGATGTGTGCAGTCGTAAAGCTGCATGTCGGCTATCCATTCAGAGATTTTCTCCCGCCTCCCTCTTAAACTGCTCTGCACTTGGTTGGCCTTGAAGCAAGGGAATTTGTAAGAAGAGGTGGATGGATGGAGTTACCCATAACAAGCAATCAAAACAGAACAGGCTTGTTTGCCCAAGGATGCACTGCAGGCACTTTGTGGATTTCTGGGAGTTGCTTTTGTTTGTTGAGTAACTTTAGGTGACAGGCATTAAAAAATTACAACTCTTGACTGGCTGATGAATTAAAAATTTATCACTTCGCATTGCGGCTGTATGTTTCCGAGGAATGGCGAACACAATGAAACAGTAACATTGCATCTCAGGTGAATTCATTGCCTCGCCCCACGAGACTTTGCAGGTTGGTAGAGGGTGACAGAGATTTATGTTAAGTGTGTCCTGCCCAGCGTGTTAGAAGAACGCAGAAGCTTCTTTAAGTTGTGGCGAGCTTTTTCCGGCACACTTTCATGCTCTGTGAAACAGGCTGGAATCACACAGACATGCTATACGTTTGCCATACATACATTATAGATGGCAGTGAATCAGAGCTTTTGACAGCACAATTTCTTTTTCTCCCTCTTAAAATAATTTTCAAGATTCACAGACTGAATAAAGTCTTTTATTTGTTTTTCTCCAAGCAATAAATAAATAAATAAATACATACAGTAGCACAGATCAACTGTAAAGACCCAGATATCTTCTGTAAATTTCAAATCCTAAAGTCATGCAGTTTGGATTTGATGATTCACAAAGCAACCACATATAGTATAGTGTCATAACATGACAATAACAGAAGGATTAAAAAATGCTTGGATTTGATAGATTAAAAAGCCCAGCTGGCCCCAGATCTGGGGCTTCTGAACATTACTCATCAAACGCAGACCTTAACAATCTACTCATTAGACAGGTTATAGCGATGTAGAACATCATAATAAACAGCAAAACCTCGGCTAAAACCCATGAAAACTCTTAAAAATGCATCAAACACAATTCAAGTCATAACTAAGATAAATAAAACATGTCAAACTGGTAAAGGAGGTGGTTCACCAACCCACGCACAACTTTTCTGGCTCCACAGCCACAGAACAGTTTCTAAACCAAGCGAAACATGCATCACATCAAAGCAGAGACTAAGCATGTTGTTTAAAGTTCTCTACTCAAAGCCTTGGAGAGATACAGGCCAATAAACAATAAACAGCTGGAACCACTTACAGAAGATTCTCTTACCTTTGCTATTTTAAGCAATAAATCCCTGACAATGTTAAGCATTTAACATTATGTGACATAAAAACTAAATATATCATTTTTACATGAGAGCGTGCAGATTGCACAGATGGTGCCACTCTGTGCCAAAATAGCCATTATGGAAAGCTCATCTGGACTTTATGAACTACAACATCTCTCATTTGGTTCCACTTTGCTTTAGGAGAGGGGGCGTTTGCAGAGAAAACATTCAGACAATGTGTTATGATAGAAATGTAGCACAGTTCCAAAGAGTTGCTGATTCTGAAAAGTGTTTTTTGTGTGTGTGTCTGTGTATTTTTGCTATGGTTCTTAATTTATTCTTCATTGTAATACATATATTTTGACTCACACATCTTTACCAGTATGATACCACTGTTAGTCAAATGGTATTTGTGGTTGCAGAGATATGTTCATTTCAGGAAAATTATTACTGACAATCTGGGAAAGAAATAGAGCCACATTTTTCCACTTTATAAGATGTCTTACAAATGGTCCACCTGACCCTGCTTCGCTTCTGCATTCAGCGTTACCAACCTAATGATGACCTGTCCTAAAACTACAATTCCCAAGATTCCTCTCTTCATGCTACATGGACAACACCTGTCCCCATTGTTACCCTGTGTATCCCTCTTTTTATACTTTGTGTTCATTCAGCTTTCCTCTGTAGTCTTGTAATCATGTAAAGCCTTTATCCATTCAGCTCAGTATTCTGTGTGCATCTAACTGCACTGTGTACTTTGTTGATCTTCATTAAACCCTTCTGAAGTACGCCTGTGTTTGTGTTCACCTACTGCTGCTCCAGTCTAACACCACCAGTGTGTGTTAAAATTTAGATCACATAATGTTGGTCACTGGAGCCAGATGTCTGTCTGTATCCTGTAAGGAATAAGATAAAGCATGATCTTGTTTAAGCTCTGTAATGTATTTAGGAAGGTTTGGTCGAAAAATTATTTGTGTTTAGCTTATTAAAAGTAAAATTTAATGTAACTGATTTCAAATTTTTCTGGAGACTTTCTGAACTGTTTAATTTTTCCAACAGGAAATGTAAAATAAAGTTGTTGAAAAGTGGAATTGTTTTGTGCGCAGGGTCTCTGAGGTCAGATACTGATAAAGGAAGCATTTGCTCAAAAATAGTATTGAGCAGCTGACATGCTGTCTAAAAATGTCCTTCACCCAAAAACATCCCCAAGGGTAATTTGTTTATGCAGGTAATAATACCTAGAATTATGCTCAAACTATATCCAACTTTTAGTTGCCATGACGACAAATGGATGTTCTGTGTAATAATTTGATCCATTAAAGTTCTAACCAAGTCTGTTATTTAAACCCTGAACATGTCTTTTTTTTTTTCTTTTTTGCCTTTAGTACACGATTTGCAGACTAAAACCAACCATGAATTGATAAAGTGCTTTTTTAACATGTTGCTATGTTGATCTGTCACCAAGGCAACCAGAAAAATGTTGCCCATTAGGCTACAGAAACACTTTTAGAGGAGTTTGTGGGTTGTTAAAGGAGACATTACACAATGAAAATTTCTACAATGCTGAGATCCTTATATCAGTCATATGTCCTTCCTTGTCAGGATTAAATTGCGGTAAATTAATGGAGAGAGGTGGGGGTGATCTTGACAAGGCAGGGATTCTGCTCAGGAACTACAGAATTTCTACACATTGAAATCTCATAGTTTGGTACATATGCATCTTGTACATACCTAACTCTGCATCATTTACTTCATCAGATGCGACAGCTGGTGTGACAGGTGTGTGGTCAGTTGTGTGCTGGTGTTCACACCTGTCTCCTCGGGTCCTCTGTCCTCCTGTATAGCGTCCTCTGCTCCTCTCATCCCTTGCAACCTCCTCTGTTCCTCTCCTCTGCACAGTTTCCTGTCTTCCATCATCTTCTGGTCAGCTCTGCATTTCCATTTGGAGAATTGACACAAGAGTGGAAAACTGAGTCAGCATTGAAGATATATATTGGTTTGTTGGTTTTGTGCTTTTATGATAATAAATTCAATTTCTAATGACACTGACTTTCCCAATAATAAGAAAGGCAAAAATGCAGAATACCGTGAACACAAAGCTTAAGCCTTATTAATTTAATATCAAATTAATGTCTGCAAGCAAATGTCTGTCCACCTTTTGAAAACTCTAGTATCCCTCCTTTTTGCTTTTCTTATTTTTAACCTCCACCTCTGAAAATGTAAAATATTAGTGAAAAAGAAACTCTTGTATTGTTAACTTTAAAGTTAACCCGCGAGGCGTTAACGTTTGACAGATTAGCAATGTCATCCCTTGTTAGCTGAGATTTTGCTGCATCATTTATAAAGAGGGAAAACTTAAATTTCTAAATGGCTCAAAAGAATTCTGCATAGGTTTGATGTAGTTACATGTGTAAACCTCAAATTAAAACTGTATTTAATTAATTATGTTTAGTAATAAATTAATCTTAATCACATGGCAACATTTTTTGCAAAAGCAACTTTTTTAAGAATTTAAATGGATTTTAGTGAACAATTGAATCAAAGAATGGACACCGTATTAAACAGTCTAAGCTCTAGAAATGTCCAGAAAAACTCCTTTACAGCATTTCTGTTCAAAAGAGCAAAACAAGAAATATCTGTTGTCAAATTTGAACAAACCTAAAGTTAATGTGTCATTTGAAGTACTTCAACAACTTTTCTACAATGAAGAACTTGTTACAATATTTTTAACTTTTTAAAACTTTTCATCAACACATTTTTTTAAATAGATATTAATAACTGATGGCAAGGCAAGGCAAGTTTTTTTTTACTTTCAGTCTGGTCATGGTGCAGCGATCATCTTCTGCTCTGACTGCAGCTTGGAGTCAAATCATTACAGACATGTTTGATCACAGAGTTCTACTCAGAGTTCTGACAGACACAGTTCTTGGTTTCTACTATTTCACAGGTTTAAAAGAATCACAAAGGAGATTATTACCCTGACCATTAATTGTTGAAAAATATTGCTTTAATTATTCAGAATGAAAAATCAAGAGAAAGATTTATTATTTAAGATCCCCTGATGCAGCACCGGCTCATGTGCCTGGACTCAGGACCAGCCCAATATAATCCCTTCTCCTGGTGCTTGTGAAGTCAATGGTTTAGGGGACACACTAACATTTAAAAGGTAAGTACAAAGAACCTATTTGACCATTTAGATTTGAATCCTTGTTTCTGAGATTGCGCCTTGACTTTGTGTAGTGTCTCTTCTGTTGGTTAATGCAGATGGGGCAGATATCAGGCGAATTTTAAGGGAAAGAAAGACCTTCAGCGCAGGAAAGTAACTGTTGCAGATAACAAAGCGGTTAAAAATCCCTCATTCATCTTCTCTCTTTCTGATTATCAGACACCAGCTACTTTGTTTGCACAATCACATCTGAGCTTCTTAGAACACAAAAACCTGTTGAGGATAACATTTAGAGGACACATGCAACGCAGTAAGGTCAATAAGCAAGCTATTGTGAAGTAAAGTTTACAGAAACAATAACAAAGTAAACAACAAAAAAGCCCAAATAAAAGGACAAAGCAGAAAAAGCCAGATATGTGGGAGAAACAAAAAATCAAGGTAAATGTACAAGGATTACAGAAAACAGGCAAGAGGTTAAAACAAAAATAAACAGAGTCTGATGAGATAAGGTGAACAAAGTTCCACTATATCCATCAGAGGAAATACTAAGAAGCAAGGAAAACAAAATTTAGTTACCAAATTCAAGCTTTTTCAATGTGCTGAAACTGATGGCCCTGCAGCAAATTTTCGTGTGTGATTTAAATCACTATTGCACAGAAATGGTTTTGACCTCTTGGGATCAGTGTCGATTTATAGGTTGGTGGCCAGTCTGTCCACCACTGTCATACCAACTGAACTGTTTCACAATCCATTCTCTCTATGTACAAGTATCATAGTACTTTGCCTGGCAGCAGGATTATTGTAAGATTTGTGACACCATGTTCACAACATTCTTCTCGGGCTTCAAGCTGTGCATCATGTAAAAAGAGCCGGGGGTTCAAAACCACTAAGCTGGCAGGTTTCTGGTGCGATGACAGTCTATAGTCAGTTTCAAAGGTGATTAGTTTAGATCTTGCTAGCTATCTCAAAATGGAGGGTATTTAGTTATTGCGAGAATATCTGAGGTGAAGTTTAGCCTGTCTTCATTCGAAAAGTGTCACAATGAGTGCTGGAGGTGAGGACCCAAATGCAGAAAGCCAGGCAGGGGTGCAAGCAGGTTTTTATTTTTAAATGAAGGAACACAGGAGACCTGGGACATAGAGGGCAAACTAAACACAATGAACCTGCACAGGAGAACAGGAAACTGAGGGTATAAATACACAGGGACAAAACACAACACAGGTGAGGTGAGTGAACTAACAAGACCAGGTGGAATGAACAGGAACAAAGGCTAAACGAGAAACAAGGGAGGACCAGAACACACATCATGACAGTACCACCACCTCAAAGGCCGGCCAGGAGGGCAGGGAGGCCAGGACAATGAGGGCAAGCCTGGCTCAGGAGCCACCTCCTTGGACACAGCTGAAGTGGAGGAGGAGCAACTTCCTCGAAAACAAGGGTTAGAGGAGGAGAATCCAGTTCCTGGGCCCCCTCGGAGACAGGGATTTGCAGCACTGGGGCAGGATCTGGGCGCTGGTGTGGGAGCCTACAGCACCGTGCGGGATCTGGGCGCTGGGCTGCACGCGCTGTGCACCAGGGAGCAGGTGGCAACACCCGTGACCTGGACCGGGGAGCTTGATAGCTAGTCTGGTTCCCCAAAACCGTGACTGGACCTCTTTCCACCAGCTCTGGAACTGGACCATGCCGAAGCAAAATCTCCAGCAGGTCACTGGATGTCATGCTCTTAGGGGGCTTTAGTTTACGGCATTTGGAAGGTCCCTTTCTTCTGTCCTGCTGGGTCCTGGGTGGCGGGTTCATTCTGTCACGGTGAGTGCTGGAGATGAGGACCTAAATGCAGGAAGCCAGCCAGGGAGAGGACAAACTAAACACAATGAACCCACACAGGAGAACAGGAAACTAAGGGTATAAGTACACAGGGACAAAACAACACACAGGTGAGGTGAGTGAACTAACAAGACCAGGTGAATCAAATAAACAGGAACAAAAGGCTAAATGAGAAACAAGGGAGGACCAGAACACACATCATGACAAAAAGTCTCTTTCTCTTTCCCACTTGGACTGATTTACCAACTGACTTGTCAGTGGCAGTGACAGATATGAATTCAACTCAATTCAATTCAATTCAGCTTTATTTGTATTGTGCCATTTCATAACAATGTTGTCACAGGGCACTTTACATACACAAATCAACATACACATAATTTTGAGCCAATTCATACATATCCTATGATAGAAACCAACTGATTGCATTGAGTCATGACTTTTACCCAACCCCCCATCCTGAGCATGTATGCAGCGACAGTGGGAAGGAAAAAACTCCCCTTTAACAGGAAGAAAACCTCCGGCAGAACCCGACTCAGGAAGGGCAGCCATCTGCCTCTACTGGTTGGGGTGGAGAGGACAGGAAAGACAGAACAACATGTACAATTGCACTTAATTAGGAAGACCTGGGGAAAAAAAGATAAATTAAACCAGGATGTTTCCTGTTTACAGTGACATCATATTTCTGTGTAATAAATCAACTGCATGAAGTTGGACTGTTGGAAGATGCCTCTTGATTTTGATTAAACATTAGCACCTTTTACAAGACTTTTCAAGACGGGGCCGATGGTCCATTGATGTGGATCAGTGTGATTTGTGAAAGGGCAGAGGTAGAATTGGTTACACCTCTGATATGCTGGCACAGTAGATAGTAACAGAGATGGATGGAGCCCACCCTGACTGAGCTGTCATGCATCAACCGAACATTTCAGCAAAAGTGTTTGACGTTTTAATGACGCATGATGCATACAACTCAGAAGCCATAGCTTGTGCAAACAATCAGCCCCCAATCGTACTGATTGCAACACTAAAGATTTTAGCATCATGTGGTTGCTATATCTAATGTTGGCTAAATGGGGAGATGGTATGAGGAATAAAATCAGACGAACATGTTATACCCGCTACACTCAATCTCTGAGATGGTTGAACCATAATGGTTTGTGAAAGGGCATAGTCATGTGGGATAAAGCCAGTGTGTTTGCTTAATTTGTGAATGGAGAAGGACAGCTTAGAAAGAATCTCTTCCTTGCGGCTACATGGTGGAATTGATTTGTAAAAGAAGACAGCGATTTCAGTTCCAAACCATGGGTCATAATCTTTTTTCACTCATCCATAGAAATATCTGAGTAACCAACGTGTAAAATAGCATAAACCTGTAGATTTCTGTGAAACTGGATTCCTATCAACCACTGTTCAGCTCATTTAAAAGGTTCATCACTGACCATGCCGCTCACTCACCTTTACCTCCGAGGCAAACAGTCACATCAGTTTAAATGCACTTTAGTACATTGTGTGTGTGTGTGTATGTGTGTGTGTGTGTGTGTGTGTGTGTGTGTGTGTGCTGTTCTTCAGTGTAGCGTTAAGTGAATGGATTTGTTTTCAACTTTCTGTCTTCAGTTCCACGTTAATTCTGTTGCTATTTCAAGCTGCTCTATTGAGCTTGGTTCCAAACAGTCGCTGAGCAAAAGGTTAATTGCTTCGGAGTTTTTCCTTTCATTGATAGTAAAGTTGACTATAGATTATTTGTTTTTCTTTGAGTGCATTCTGTGTGCAGAATTGCATTATAACACAGATACTGTGAATGACACTGTAGCTGCCAACACCACTCAGCTGCTAAAAGCCACTGATTCGGTGTGACACGACGGTGAATTGGTGTAGAAAATTGTCTTTAAAGACTTATTGTGTTCAAGATTTTTCTGTAGCAAGACAACCCACACAGCAGAAAGCAGAGCTGTCTCCTAGTCTAAATCATCCACACCAACAAAGCATTACACACCGCCACTTTAAATCCATCTGAACATCATTTAACATTTAACATCTGTTGACTACCTGCTTCTAATTCCGAACATAATGTTTAAGCGTTCCCTCTTTACATGAGAATTACTTTGTCATTAGAAATGTGAATGCGTTACTCCTGTTCAAGCACTTAACCTAAACTCGCAACAAAATTTCACTACAGTGAAACACTAGAGCTCATCCAAACAATATATGCAGCAACCTGCCATATGTGACTCTCCACTAAACAAATTGTTCTAAGATAATTGGCAAAGATCAGGATACTGAAGCAAGGTATGAAGGATAAACTATGATTTTTTTCTTTGTCCTACTTGGAGTATCGTGTGTCAACATATTTTAGATAGAGGCAAAACACAACTCCTTAAACTATTGCCAGTTATGTTGGCACGGGAAGAATAGAATGCAAAACCAGAACAAAACATAAACACCAGCTGGTCTTTTCCTTACTAAATAAGTTTAACTTGTCATGAAACATTTCTTGATTTGCTGATCTATTTCTTTCACAGTCTGTTACCCATTTACTATTTTGCCTAGATTTTGGGTGTTTGGATTGCATTTAAAGCTTTCCCATTTATCAGCTGACCTGGGAAAATTAGCTTGTTTCAGACACAGTATAATATCTGCTTTAACTGAAAGGTAATTATTTACTCTGAGCAAGTACTTGGTTGAAGTCGGAGCAAAAAAATGACCTTTTGACGACCTACATTCACGATGGTGGCCATTTGACTTGAACATTGAAAAATGTCAAGCAATAACAAACTTCAGGGATGTCTGAGTGGCCAGAAACTGTAGATTAGACACTTGAAGTTTCAAAGAAACAGATGATAGAAAAAGCAGCATTGTTTTTTGGGAAAAAAATAATAAAGGTGTTCACACAAAGTCTTAGTATTGATTTGTGGTGTAGAAAATTAAATTGGATTTCTCAAAACATGTTAAATAAAGATACTATTTATAGATTGACAAATGTATAAGGTGCATTTCCAATATACTTACAGCTGTGCAAAAACTAAATATTGCGATCAAAAATGCTAATGGAAACACCTACAAAAAAAAGACTGAAATATCAATAAAAAGTTTTATCAGCCATTTCAATAGAGAATCATATTGCAAAAGTGTAATGAAAACACGTTTTGTTTTTGTTTTTTTTCGCATTTTTCTCACATTTGTGTGTCCCATAAGTGACGGAAGACGTCGTGACCAGATTATTTCTGGTAAAGATAGAACACACAACAGCCAATTTCAGAGTTTTAGAAATGAAAATGAGGGAGAAAAGCTTTGAAAAGGCAAACTGAATTTTCTTTAGCAAGAACTGAAGCTCATACACAAAACACTGTTCATCGGAAACCCCTGCAAATCAAAATTGTTGTTTGTTGAAATTTCGAAATATCACTTTTATTTTGCAAAAACTAATGGAAATGCAGCTATTGTTAAATAATAGATTTACCACCTGTTGTCGTTTATATTATAACAATTAGGAGCACTTTTTTTTACCCAAAAGCTCAAATTAATGTGGGAACTTTGTTGTTGTAAATTGTACCATCTTTGCAACTTCACTAGCTGAGTGAACTGCACAAGCACACTGATACGTGCAGACCTGACTGCTCAAGAGAGGAACAGACAGTGGGTGACCCAGGGGCATTCTTTTTTCCCTGTGTTTTGTTTTATGTAGTGGCAAATAGAGAAATAAAATATAAAAAGTATACTTTATGCTAGCTGTCACATTGCAGTACATCCAACACTACCTAGGTTCGAGCACCAAAACTACTGAGTCAAGGCTGAAAGACATGTCTTTTGACAAGAACAGCACATAAATATGAGGGCGACAGATTTCCTCATTCCCCTGAGTAATTAAATTTTTGCATCTTTTTTCTTCTTTCTTTTTTTTCCCCAGCATCGCGGGAAAACCCATCACTCTAATAAGCAAGCAGAATACTCTGGCAGGCTGGCAGGCAGACGTAAAAGGAGCATGATGTTGTTCCATCATACTCAATGAAGGATACGCTCGTCCCACGTGGTTTCAAGGCATATCATGCCTTTGCCACATAATGTAGCATTAGAAATTTGTGTCTGTCATATTCATTTCTGTGAAACCAGGCTGACAAATTCAGATTGAAAGATTCCAACTTCATGGACTCAAATACTGCCAGCCTCCATCAAATTTGTCATCCAGTCGACTGCACAGATCTTGTTAACTTGTTACAGCTTTCAGTTCCTCAGCACTAGAAGGCTCTTGGTGCTCCACCAGGCCTCTGTCCACATGTGGAGCTGAAACTTTTGAAAAATCAAATCAACAACAATTTTAAAAGCAAACCCTTAAATGTAGGGCACAAGTTAGGGAGTAAGGTGTGATGTCATAGCCTGAAGCCTAAAGCATTTGACCCTCTCTAATGTTTTAGATTTAAAAAAAAAAAAAAAAAAAAGAGACTCTTTGAGCCTTTAAGATTAGGCCTCCTCTGTGAAAAAATATAGGGTTTGCTTGCTTGACCCTTAGCCATTTCTTTAGTTTTGCCACTACATGATTCGACTGCATGGAGATATTTTATTATACACTGTGAATCTCTACTTTTCCCGATTTGCTCTTTATTCTCTATGTATGACATTGAGAATTATTTATGATTGTCATTCATTTGTGTTTCTTTTCTGTCTCAGCAACTATGCTGATATACTTTAAGCATTGCAGCTTTTTGACCCCAGATGACCACCATCCCAGAGTTCTGCTAAAGGTTCTTCCTTCCTTTCCATTGTCCCCCAACACCCAGCACATGTTCAAGACGATACTGAGTCAAGAATATTCCATGCAAATTGTTTTTAATTGCAAGGCAATTACTCATTATTAGTTGGCCTATATAAGTACAGTCATAAACTGGATTAATATGGATCGTGGTTGGTTGGATAATAATTAGACTAGAATGATTTGGGCTGAATTGGAAAATATCTAAAACTGCCTCAAGAGAGACTTAGTCATGAATTGGGGCAATGCTACTTCAACAGAATTGAACTTGGTTTAACTGTATGGAATAAAATAGAGAAACGATAGATCTCTGTGAACAATATGATAAAAACAGATGTCAGCTTAAAGCCTGAAATAATGAAATAATTGCTAGACACATACAACTTTTTATTTGACTTTTCTTTTGCCTTTTCCCAGCTTACCTGGATTGCTAAATTAATTTCCCCTCCTCTCCTTTTACTCCAAGTGTATCTCACGTTGGTCCCCTGATGTTGCCTTTACTTTTCTTTTACGTTCTGTCCCTACCCCACATTTAAGTTGTTCAGATGATGATAGCACCTTTATGAACACTTGATGTGGCAGCGAGTTACAATCAACACTTGCTTTGTTGTTCTTCCACTTCAGGCTTTCACCCCACATTTCTCCTTAATTTAATTCACACACTTCACTCTCTTTATTGCTTCTTTTCTTTAAAAAAAAACTTTCACATCTACTCTGCCATTTTTGCAATCAGCTCCAACACATTGCTGCTCTTTCCACTTGCACTTCACTGCTCTCCACCTTTGGTGTGATGGCACCATGCATGACTCCAAGTTCTGTCTCTTTTGCTCTTCCTCCTCCTTCACCTGGCTTTTTCCCATAGTAGCATTGTGGCAAAGCAAAGAGCAGATGAGGCAGGGTGAAACAGTATCACCTGCCAACATATCCATCTCTAAAAGCTGTACTGTGGTATGAATGTATAATGTGATAATGTGAGTGTACTTGCTGTTTGTGACTAGATGTATGTTCCCTCTGTGTTGAAATTCATGCTGATCTGTGCTTATAACGACTTTACTGTGTATAGATGTAAATCAGCAAACAGTAACAGGCCGTTGATGTGCCCTCTTTTAAAATGTAGGCGTAGCAGCACACTGAGAGCGAAACAGTCCTTGGCTTTAAACACTGACAGCCCACTGGCTGGCTGTCTTTGCCACACAGTGGCGGTCATTCAAAAGTCACCATCTTGACTGGCAAATCAAAGACATCTGCTCCCGTGCACTTTTCTGCAAATATATCTTATAGTGAATCTCTCCCCTATTAAGTGAAACCCCACAGGGCAAGGGCGTCACACATTTTATTAAGGGAATGGGGGTGTTTTATGTATTTCTTTCTCATACGTGTGTAAAGTCTGATGTCTTGGCAACTGCTAGTTTTCCAAAACATTTCAAACACACAGCTGGGGAAGTTGTGTTTACTGACCATCTGATGGGAATGTTTTTGATGGCTTGTTGAATAAATATTTGCCAAATGATTTACATAAAAATGTAGTTTTTCTGATAAGTGCCTCAGAAATGCAGATGCCACCAAAGCTCCTTTTAGACATGCACTGCAGCTCTGACATTTTCCATACATCATCTGGTTCCGCCAGATATAAGAATGCAAATGTCTGAATAAAAATTGGAGGTAACCTAAAATTGTTAGATCTGCAGTATGAGCGTATTAACTTAACCCTTTAGTATCATAACATGATGAGATATTTTGCGGCAATGATGATGCAGTGGGACTGAAAGGGTTAACCTGTGGATTAACAGAGAACTAACATTACCTTCACAGAACTCTTACAGTAGTGTGAACAAGTCTAAACAGTGGTTCACAAGATGGCAATGTAAAAAATACTTATTTTTCTGTAGTTCATGAATGAAAACATCATACTAGGCGTGGTAGTTAATTTGTATAGCACCTTTCATGTACAAGACTATTCAAAGTGCTTCACATGAAACATTAAAAGCATTACACATAGTGTAAGGAAGCATAAAAGACATCAACAAATAGCAAAAATCACAATGAAATCATAAATTATATCAAAATAATTAAAAGCAAAATAATTTTTTTTAAAGTATAGAGTTTTATAGAGCCTTATGAATCCTGTAGCCAAATATCACAGCTCATATACTAAAAAAAGCAATCAAGAAATGCTATTTCATTATGGAGCATCCTAAATTAACACTGAAACATCTGCAGAGGGAAACTGGGCATTTAAAAAACTCCAGAATGGCTGTCCATCTAGTCTGTCTAATCAGTTTGCTTGGTGCCCACAGCAGCAGAGTTATCACTACTCAGCGTTACACTCCCACCCAGGCTAGCTAGAAGGATCTTCCAGTCAACAAATGCTGGTAGCCTGGTGCTGTAATCTCCGAGTTTTCTTACATTTAAATTGTATGGCTGCTGGAGCTGGAGCAGTTAAACTCCCCTTTCTGAAAAATATACACATTCTAACACCCAACCAGAATATTTTGCACTAACTCAGTAGTTTTGTTGCTTAGATGTAGCAAAGTAATTATGTGGCTTATTTTAACCAATATGTTAAAATACCTTAAACTAACTTGATATTTGTTATACCCAATGCTAAAATGATTAGTTTAATGTTTAATACTCAGCAACAGCATCCATTCATCCATACATTTTCTTGACCTTTTAGTCAAATTAAGGGTGGCAGGAAATCTGGAGCTTGCCCCTGCAATTGTCAGACGAGATGCAGGGTAAAGGGTTGCAGGGTTCTTTAACTTTTCATCCCCATTATTTTGCCTAAACCCAGTGTAATTATAGTTTTGGGTTTTAGCCCTTCAATATGTCAAATTCGCAAAATTGGGACAAGTACCAGGCCAGCTCAAGGAATCCACAACTGCCCTACTACAGAATGACTTTTGCAGCATTTGCTGCAGTATTCAATCTTTACATGGTTGTGCATCACTTCCTAATGAAGAAAATGGGCAAGATACAGCTGGATGTCAGTCCCCTGCTTGTTAAAAGAAAAGAAGCAAAATGAATAAAAAGTTGGTTAAAACCTGATGCCAAGGGACCCTAGCCAGGCGTCAGTATATAATGAGTAAGAGGCTAGAATATGGTGAGTCAGGAGCTAGTTTAGCTTAGCCCGAGTTTTTCTCCCATAGGATGACTCAAGTGTTGCCTGTGTTGTTAGGAAACAGATCAGCAAGGTGTCATGGCATTGACTGAACGCAATGCTACAGAGTCAGGTGTGGATGTTATTAGGTGTGCTTGTGTCTTTGTGTGTGTATGTGTGTGTGTTTTAATTCTTTAGAGTTTGTTTCTGCATACATACATGTAAAGCGTCCTTACAGACTGCCAAGGTTTTCATTGGATATTCAGTATAATTCAAAGCTTGCTGCTATTAATACCGAGCCACTTTCCATTCCGTAAATGATCTATTTACTGCAGAAAGAGGTGGTGGAAAGGTGTCCGAAAGTAAGGCTGTGATTTGAGTAATGCTTTCAGACTGAAAGAAAGAAATGGGGCCAAAGATTGTCACCAGGGGTATGTGTGTAAGTGGGTTTGTGTGTGTGTTTCTGAGTTGGGGGGAGGGGGTCAAATTCTCCAGGGATACCCATGGAGACAAAACACATAAGATGACTCAATTTATCACAATCACTGGTACAAGGAATGGGAAAGGGTGAAAAACCAAGGAGATGGATGCAAAAAGAGAACAAGGATGTGAAGAACAAAACATACTGGGAGAAATTAAGGGACTTGAACTGAGACCTCTTTTCTAATGTTTGATTTTGCTTTGGGAAGAGGAATAAAGTCTCTTTCATTCAAAAGAAAAGTCATAAATTTTATAGTTTTACACAATTCCAAATTTTTGTGGTTCTGTGTTGCTGTCAATATGAATGCATAAAGCCTTTTGTATATGAATGTATAATGCCTTTTGTATAAAAACTAAAAACAATGACAAATGTATGCAGTTGTTGGTTTCTGTTTGGTCTGAGGTCACCATTTTAAATAATCTTACAAAGTCTTCAGTAAAACATATTCATACTGCTCCAGGGACATACAAGAGGAGATGCATTGTACTAGAAACGAGGTCAGCACCAGAAGGTTGAGGGAATTATGGTGGGATCATTCTTTGGCATGGAGAGCCTGGTTCACCAACAGTTTTGGTTGCATATATACCAATTTTTTCTTTGCTTTCTCTTGATTTTAGTTGGTTGTTTTTATAAGGCTTGGTTTGGATGATTATTGTCATTTGATTGACGATATGATTAGGTCTTCTGGCAGTTTGAAGACATTACACATGAAAATTCTTGTCAAAACTACATAATTTTCTTTGTGTTTTCTTTTTTTTTTCTTAGTGTCAAGTAAACATAGTTGAGCGTATTCAGAAAAAAAACAACTGACAAAATACTGACAAAAAAAGAAAAGAACACAGGTGACTTTCAAAGCTGAGATTACTCAAAATAATGAAAAAAAAAAAAAAAAAAAAAAACTTTTTTAAGCAATCATATGACCTATCTTTTACATTTTAAAATATATCCAACATGAAACCATTTAACTTAAAATAAGAACTAGCAAAGTGGCATTGTAACACATTGTTGTGGGGACTTATCACCAGTGCAACTGCTAAAATGACACCCACCAAGGTAACTTGTGCTGTTATGCTGTCGCATTGAGCCAAGCAGGATGTGGTAAAGGCATCTTGGCAAAAATGATCATGTCATTGCCTATATGGAATAAATACCTATGAGTGTGAATGTCAAACATCCTTCACATGGTAAATCTCACCAACCCCCCACCCCTCCCCCCATGCAGAGGTGGTCGCGATGTTGACCTGACCATCTCATTTATTTTAGCCATCCAACAGAAATTCAAAGCAAAAGTCCTGAAAGTTATGATAGCAGCAGTCACACAATGGCTCCTTTCTGAAGGTGACCTCTGCAAATATTCTGCAAGTGAGTGAAAGGAAACAGTTTTTGCTTTCACAAGACAGAACCGATGACACTGAAAATACTGATAGAGTTAAACAAAGTTTGGCTTTGGGGAAAAAAAAGAAAGTTGGCACCCCCTTCACAACAATAACTACCATTTCTGGCAGAACACAAGAATGACTCACTGTGACTGAAGTAGCTTATGTGCCTTTACACCTTCACACATTAGCGAGGACATACCTGTCTTAACCTTATGAGGACAAAAATGGAAAATATAGAAATATATATCTGTATTCAGCCTTTGCTCCTGTGAGAGGTATCTGCTTTTTAAAAGCATTGTTGAGGGAATGAAAAGTGAAAGAGTGACAGGCAGGTGATGAGGTTCATCCACCAATCTCCGATTAGCTTTATTAAAAATGTACCAAGGACAAATGGAGGATGGGGTTTGAATCTCTCGGGACACTACATGAACTCTGAAAGGCAGGAGCTGCCTTTCAGGTTTGGACAGCGCAGATCCAAAGTGCTCATGCACAAACACTCACAAACATGAGAGGGGAAACTGTCTGAGCATACATTCTTTGAGAGGGAAAATGTGCCAATGAGAGTTAAAGATGAAAAAGAGGTGAAGGAAGCAAAGACAGAGAGTCCCAGGGAGAGATAGAGAGCAAAGAGGAGAGGGATGTTGGAGAGAGAGAGAGAGAGAGAGAGAGAGAGAGAGAGAGAGAGAGAGACAGATAGTCAAAGAAAGGTACGTGGCAGGGTAGTGTGTGTTTGATTGTGTGTATGTGTGCGTGTTTGCGGTGGAGGGCAGGAACATGATAACATTCGGGAGAGGTTAATTGGAGGTTGTTGCGTGATGATATGATTCAGAGAGATCATTAGCATTCCAGAGCTAAATATTAATGAAGACAGTGCTCAACTCCCACCGCAGGAACACTGTGCTACTGCAGATTGGCACATTTCAGACAGATCCAGAGGAAAAGAAATTCAAAAATTTTCAAGACTAAGAGGTATTAACCATGAATGTTTTACTACATCATTAACATAATTTAACGAAGGCCTTTTGCCTGTGTATAGTGGGCGGTTTAGCAGCGTAGAACTGAGAAAGAGTTTGCTTCATCATTGTGAGTTTGACAATGAAGTTATAAATTTCTGTCTTTCATTCCCTCTCTTTTTCCACAAGGAGGCAAACCCCAGACAATAGGTTCTAGTATTAGCTTTGAACATGCTGATGTTGTACATGGTGGATATTGAGCTGAATAGCCCAGGAGCCTCCGTGGCACTGACAGATACAGTACCGAGGTAATTAATCATAAGCACCAAGATCAAAGTTCCTCTCTGGAAAGTCTGTCTGCTGGGACTTCTTGGTGTTTTGCATGCATGACCATGCAGATACAACCGTGCAAGCAGCACACACACACACACACGACATTTGCACGACACTTTCACAAATATTCCCGCCGGACACGGCAACCTGCTTCGTATTGTGGCTTATTTATGGTAGTAGATTGAAGGCCCATGCCTTTGAATGTGTTCAGAGACATGTGAACTACAGTAAGTGGCTTTGAAATCCATCGTGGCGCAGCATTAAAGAATTTCTCCTATTAGTGAGCTGGCAAATGCTCACTGGTATGCAGACAGCTTACATGAATCACAGCAGATATTCATTGTGTGCACATCTGTGAAAGTGTGTGTCACATACACACACGCGTGTGCGCACGTAAGTGTGTGTGAGTGCGTCGGTGTCTTTTCCAGAAAGCCTTTTTAAAAGGGAATCTAGGAGGACAGAAGAAAGGATTGGGGATAGAACACATTACTCTTGAGGTAGCAACATGGGAGCAGATCTACAAAACTATTAATCTCTTCCTCTGCCCCCCCCCCCCCCCCCCCCCCCCCACACACACACACACACACACACACACACTCTTTCTATCACTGCCCTCTTTCTCCTCGTGCCTCTTCTCTTTTCCTATCTCCTCCTTTTTTCTCCAGAGCCCTCCTCTGCATTTATTTCATTAATCCAACTCCTCTATCCCTCTCCCACCTCGGAGTCACTCCATCTCTTTCTTTCACTTTAGATTTCCTAACTTTGCGCTGTTCTCTCACCCCCATGCACCTCCCCTCGCCTTTTATCTCTCTTTGTCTCCATCATGACTTGCTTCAGTCACCCTATCCCCTCCTACCCTCCCACCTGCTCTCTCACTGTGTCCATATTTTGCAGTTTCCCTCCTCCTTTTGACCTCATCTCCTCCGTATTCCGTGCATCTCCATGGTGCCTTCAGTCTCTTGATCTTTAACCCTCTCTGTTCTCTTGTCTGTCTCTCTCTTTACTTCTCAATTCTGCCTCTTTTTGTCTATAACCCACTTATGCACTGCAACGCTGCAGTGTGTTGCAGAGTTTCAGACGTCAGTCTTGCATGTGGTCATGCTCTCAAAGCCACAGTTCCCAGCAGACCTTGCTATAAACACACAGACACGCGCTTTAAGTTATTTCCAAACTTGCAGACTCATACATGAACTTTCTGCAGCCGCAGTAGTTCTAGATCAGTAGCTGAGGCTGCATGAGGTTTCTTTGTGTGTGAGAAGCTCTGCTGCAACGGCTCACTTTTCATGACTTTTTCTCCCCCCTCCCTTCCTCCCGCTTAGTCTGCCTTTTGTTGCCTCATATGCCCCCACCTCTACCATGTCTTCTTCGCCTTATTTGTGCCACCCTTTCCCTGCCTCTTTTGCATCCTCCTCCACAATCAGCATGCTTTGTGTTTTGTACTGTACATCCAGCTGTCTTCTCCCACATCCTCTAAAAGCCCCTCCCAAACTCTGCACCCTTTTCAGTCGCCCCCAACCCCCTTCCCCGCAAGAATACGATACTCAGCCATCCTTTGCCCTATTGTCTGCAGAGAAGAGCACACCTTAACATCCTCACTCTGCATCACCACCCCTAGTGTGGCGTGCACACATTCATCCTCATCACTTCCCTTTTGCACCTCAGTACCCACACCTCCTCTTGTATCATGCAGGTATTGCCTTCATGTGCACACACACCCTTTGCTTGGGCCCCCAGTTACACTCCATCTCCAGTGATGCACCCATGTGTTGTTGTACCCCCCCACTGCTCCATTCTTATCTCCGAAAATACTTTTTCCTACCTCCATGCTTCTTTCCAACGATTTCCTCCATGACCACTTCCTCCTTTCCCCCAGCAAAGCTCCCACCCACCCCTCGCTCCCACTCCTCCCCGTCTCCCTCATGACCTCTTTAATCTCATCCAACCCAACTATACCCATGGCTCTCATATCTCTATGCCTACTACCTCAACTTAACCACATCAGCCGAAATACAATGGCTGCAGTTTAATAACACATTTCTTTTAATGGTTTTACAAAAGCACACTGGCATGTCTCCGCCAGCCATGGAACAGAGATGACTTTCTTTTAATATCTTCTCCCTCAACAGCAGAAAACACCAAAATGTGAGAACATAAAAACAACTTTTTAATTTTTTTTTTTATTCTGGCCTTTGCTTCCAAAAATATCAAGACATTTTCACCTTTTTTAAAAGTACCTAAGTACAAATAAAATAAAATCATTTTGGCAAATTGTTTTTTCTAACTTCCTGGAAACATTGCCATTATAGTGATGACACATCTCCTTGTGTTATTCTGATAGGAGGCAAACACTCCACTGGAGGTAGATAAAGAAGGTAAACACATAGACTGATCACTAAATTATGATATCTTTTATGTGTCACCTGTATCTGTATAACCTGTATGTGTGTTACTTGTATGTGTGTTAACTGTATGTGTGTTACCTATATGTGTGTTACCTGTATGTGTGTTACCTGTTTGTGTGTAACCTGTTTGTGTGTTGCCTGTATGTGTATAACCTGTATTTGTGTTACATGTATGTGTGTTACCAATGTGTGTTACCTATATGTGTGTAACCTGTATGTGTGTTACCTGTATGTGTGTGACCTGTTTGTGTGTTACATGTATGTGTTACCTGTATGTGTATAACCTGTATTTGTGTTACATGTATGTGTGTTACCAATATGTGTGTAACCTGTATGTGTGTTACCTGTATGTGTGTTACCTATATGTGTGTAACCTGTATGTGTATAACCTGTTTGTGTGTTACATGTATGTGTTACCTGTATGTGTATAACCTGTATTTGTGTTACATGCATGTGTGTTACCAATATGTGTGTAACACACATGGTCTGACTGCAAACTTTGGTTTTAGTTGTTTCATTGTTATAGTGGAGAATTTGGAAAAGACAGCTGGCTTAGAATTAATAATATGCTATCACCTTTATGTATCTCTCATTTACTGACTTGACTAGACTGGCAGCAGTAATTTAATTATTATAGTAAGCTCTCCTAAGGTGCTCTTGGTTTTGCCTAAATTTATTTGTCTGTTTGTTAGTTTTACTTTACAGAAAAACTGGTTTTGTGATTTATTTTTTGTGAGAATTGCCTTGGTCTGACTTATATTTCATTACATTTTGAGAGTGATATGAAATGAATTGTGGACACAGGGAGTCTTGACAAAAAGGGAGGAAATCAGCTGCTTGGTGGAGGTCTGCGCTTTATGATATATAAAAAGAAAATGGTCTCAGGACCAGACATGAAGAAGAAGCTCATAATCTTCACTTGGGGTGTTTAGAAATCTGAGAATTGGATTAATTTGAAAGAAGGCAGAGAATTTAAAAAAAAAGCATCAGTGTGAAAATATGTAAAAAATCATTGACTTGCACTCTACACTTTCTAAATTGAGACTATGAGTTCCGCACAGATGCACCACTTTTGGACAATTTGTACTGTCAGTAACAGATAGAAACTTCTGGAACATCCAACCTGTAATTGGAGAATGCATTATATAAACAACTTTTAATTCCCACCTCAAAAATTGGCTTATAACCAACCAAGCTTGTTTCTCAGAGCTACTCAACTCAAGTTTTTACAGCAAGATCGATGCTAGTAGCAAACAATTAATACTACTTATACCATGGTCAGTGATAATTCTAATGACAACTGATATGCATTATTTCTGTATATACGCACACGTAGTATGGCGAAATCAAAGTAATATCCCTCCATTGTGGGGCATCACTGTAGCAATACATTAATCAACTGATTCAGATCAGCTGTCTTATAACAGTGAATGAGAGAAAAGCGCAATTATGATGTGGTGTTACCTGTATGTGTGTTACCTGTATGTGTGTTACCTATATGTGTGTAACCTGTATGTGTGTTACCTGTATGTGTATTACCTGTATGTGTGTTACCTGTATGTGTGTTACCTATATGTGTGTTACCTGTATGTGTGTTACCTGTATGTGTGTTACCTGTATGTGTGTTACCTGTATGTGTGTGACCTGTTTGTGTGTTACATGTATGTGTAACCTGTATGTGTATAACCTGTATTTGTGTTACATGTATGTGTGTTACCAATATGTGTGTAACCTGTATGTGTGTTAACTGTATGTGTATAACCTGTATGTGCATTACCTGTATGTGTGTGACCTGTTTGTGTGTAACATGTTTGTGTGTTACATGTATGTGTTACCTGTATGTGTATAACCTGTATTTGTGTTACATGTATGTGTGTTACCAATATGTGTGTAACCTGTATGTGTATAACCTGTATGTGTGTTACCTGTATGTGTGTGACCTGTTTGTGTGTAACCTGTTTGTGTGTTACATGTATGTGTTACCTGTATGTGTATAACCTGTATTTGTGTTACATGCATGTGTGTTACCTATATGTGTGTTACCTATATGTGTGTTACCTATATGTGTGTAACCTGTATGTGTGTTACCTGTATGTGTGTGACCTGTTTGTGTGTAACATGTTTGTGTGTTACATGTATGTGTTACCTGTATGTGTATAACCTGTATTTGTGTTACATGTATGTGTGTTACCAATATGTGTGTAACCTGTATGTGTGTTACCTGAATGTGTATAACCTGTATGTGCGTTACCTGTATGTGTGTGACCTGTTTGTGTGTAACCTGTTTGTGTGTTACATGTATGTGTTACCTGTATGTGTATAACCTGTATTTGTGTTACATGTATGTGTGTTACCAATATGTGTGTAACCTGTATGTGTGTTACCTGTATGTGTGTTACCTGTATGTGTGTTACCTGTATTTGTGTAACCTGTATGTGTATAACCTGTATTTGTGTTACATGTATGTGTGTAACCTGTATGTGTATAACCTGTATGTGTGGTACCTGTATGTGTGTTACCTGTATGTGTGTTACCTGTATGTGTGTTACCTGTATGTGTGTTACCTGTATGTGTGTAACCTGTATGTGTGTTACCTGTATGTGTGTAACCTGTATGTGTGTTACCTGTATGTGTGTTACCTGTATGTGTGTTACCTGTATGTGTGCTACCTCCATGACAATGTATGATGCTGAGATCCTTCATATCCAATTATGATGTGGTGACAAAGAAAAAATCTTTGAACAACATGAAAATTGGAGAACCAGTTTGATTATTTAATACCTTTAATTGGGATGGGGGGTAATCATCGGAATAAGAGGGGCAGAATTTTTTTCTGTATCTTTTTCTTCCCACTACCCCTTTCCCATCTTCTCATTCTTATTTTCTCCACCTTCCCTTTTTCCACTTCCCCCACCTTCATGCCTCCACCAGACACACAGGCTTCCTTTACCACTGCAAGTGCTACATTATTAATTGACCTGCATTGGCTGTACAGTAACCAAAGCACGAGTAGCCCAAGATGCACAACCACCCCTCCAAAAGAATATATGCAGCTACACAAACACAAAAGGACACATATGCTTATGCAGGCTAGGCATTTGCACATGTATGTTGTGTGCATGTGCTTCTTCGATACATGTTGTTGTTGTTTTGTATACAGCATGAATATATTCTCTCTGATCTCATTATACATGTTAAAGGAAGCCTGGGGCAACTCTCCTTTGAGGCTTTGCTGTTACCCTGGTTGCGATCACAGACTGGTTCCCATGTGGACCACTGGTTTTTGCCTTTGTCTGTATCTTTTAATGTTTGATGTCTGCACTGGATGTGTGCTTTTACTTGTGTGACTGCATGTGTGCTGATATCTAGTCAGTTTGTTTCTGCATTTGGATGCAGTGTTATCTCATATGACTGGCAACTCTTGAACTTTATGGTAAAAATACTTTGTAAAATTACACATTTGTTCACAAGACCAGCACACTGTGATCATATCATGTGCTGAGTTATTCCACTTGGAGAACTTGTAGTTTCTTTTGGCAAATTATAATTGCTGTCAATGCCAGCTGCTCTTTGTGAAAAGGAATATTTGTTTGTGTCTTAGTTGGGCAAGATTCACACTGTTTACTGTCATTAATTTCCACTTTTTTGTTTAGTCTTTATTTGAAATCATTCGTACGTATGAATGAATTAATGATTTACATGTTGTGTAATCAGTGAGTCAGTTCATCTCTCTGCAAATTACTTAAATAATATTTACCTGAAAGCTTAGCAATTGGCCATGGAGATTTTTGATTTTCATGCTCTGTTAGCCAAACATGAGTGTTTGAATATGTGACAGATACACAGAGTTAAAGCATTTTGTCCTCATTGGTCACAGCCAGAATCTTAAGTCTTGTGATTGGACACGGAGATATTGCTGGAGTGCTTTAATTGCTTGAAGGCTTTAATGCATGTGCCTTTGGCCACAAGTGACTTGCCATATCTGTGTGTGTGTGTGTGTGTGTGTGTGTGTGTGTGTGTGTGTGTGAACACAAAGGCATGGATACTGTAAAGCTCTTTCTTTGGAAAGTTCAATGCTAAAGTAATTTTATTTAATCCAGTTTGTCTTTATGCAGTCAGACCTGCACAAGCTTACACAAAGAACAGCACACACACACACACACACACACAAAACACACATATAAAAAGAAGAAATGGTTAAAAGTCTTTATTCAAAGAGATTTAATTATTTTGTTTACAGTCATGTTAAAAACATGAACCTTGTTTTGTTTGCTAATTAATTTGTCTTTGGACATATTAACAATGAAAATCTGGTAATAACTTGGTTTTTACCAGGCCAAGATGTTGCATAAACAAGTTGTAAAAACATGGAAGCCCCTTTGTCCTGCAGGACTGCACACTGACACAGCTTTGTTGCAGCTTGGTTAGTTTTTAAGTTTTCATATAAAAAATCTTGAATTGATAGAGTAAACTTTCTTTTGTTTGATATTAAAATTTACAGACATAGCAAAGAAAGTAACAATTAACTCAACAAACTATTCTTAAACTTAGCTAATCGTATCCTGTAGTTTGGTCATGTGTTTTGAACAGGGAGTCTTTGAATCTCTGCTCCACCACACTGTTAAATACCAATGATGTCTGGTATTATTAGCATACCAAAATTGTCAGACAATATTGACGTTAAAATGCAATATTGTAAATGATCGCGATTGATTTTTACTTTTTTGATGATATAACTTTTACATAACATGCACATATTATACATGAAACTCTTCAGCTAATTTTCCTCTACCTCAAAATGCCAAAATACAAGAGATGTCATGTATGTGTTTCCACATATTTTGGTTGGTTTGGTACTACTGACTCCAAAAATATTAGTATCAGTTGACATTGGTATTGGAAACTAAAATTGATTTATCAGATGTCTGTAATAAAGCCATTATTGAACATCCCCATTAAATGCAGATTCTCTAAGTTTAGTCATAAACATATGTATGAAACTTTGGTTTTAGTTGTTTCATTGTTATAGTGGAGAATTTGGAAAAGACAGCTGGCTTAGAATTAATAATATGCTATCACCTTTATGTATCTCTCATTTACTGACTTGACTAGACTGGCAGCAGTAATTTAATTATTATAGTAAGCTCTCCTAAGGTGCTCTTGGTTTTGCCTAAATTTATTTGTCTGTTTGTTAATTTTACTTTACAGAAAAACTGGTTTTGTGATTTATTTTTTGTGAGAATTGCCTTGGTCTGACTTATATTTCATTACATTTTGAGAGTGATATGAAATGAATTGTGGACACAGGGAGTCTTGACAAAAAGGGAGGAAATCAGCTGCTTGGTGGAGGTCTGCGCTTTATGATATATAAAAAGAAAATGGTCTCAGGACCAGACATGAAGAAGAAGCTCATAATCTTCACTTGGGGTGTTTAGAAATCTAAAAATTGGATCAATTTGAAAGAAGGCAGAGAATTTAAAAAAAAAAGCATCAGTGTGAAAATATGTAAAAAATCATTGACTTGCACTCTACACTTTCTAAATTGAGACTATGAGTTCCGCACAGATGCACCACTTTTGGACAATTTGTACTGTCAGTAACAGATAGAAACTTCTGGAACATCCAACCTGTAATTGGAGAATGCATTATATAAACAACTTTTAATTCCCACCTCAAAAATTGGCTTATAACCAACCAAGCTTGTTTCTCAGAGCTACTCAACTCAAGTTTTTACAGCAAGATCGATGCAAGTAGCAAACAATTAATACTACTTATACCATGGTCAGTGATAATTCTAATGACAACTGATATGCATTATTTTTGTATATACGCACACGTAGTATGGCGAAATCAAAGTAATATCCCTCCATTGTGGGGCATTACTGTAGCAATACATTAATCAACTGATTCAGATCAGCTGTCTTATAACAGTGAATGAGAGAAAAGCGCTGTAACTTGACAGCGGTTGTTTGGCCTGAAAAGTACATCAAGGCCAGCATGAAATAGTTTCTGTACTTTAGCACATTTAGCTTTTTTTTTTTTTTTTTTTACTTACCTTTATTAGGCCCTTTTTAAAAAAAAAAAAAAAAAAAAAAAAAAAAGGAAAAAAAAGTCAATAAACTGCAAAAGGAAAAGACTCAAATGCAAACCCCACCCTTGGGAGTTAGAGGCCCATCCTCCTTCCCCCTCACTGACCTCCTGACATGTCCCGTGTTTCATGCTGATAAGTGATCACTATAGAATAATGTTTACTTGTTCCCATCTATTGTTTGCATCACTGAAGGATGACTGACAATATGCACCAGCACAGTTCCCTGTGTTTGGAAAGTGACAAGTATGGAGGTACCCAGCCTGTTCACACTGATGCAAAGGGCTTCTGAGCAAGTCAGTGTGTGACAAGTTGGGAATATGAATGAGAAGAACAAACAGGAGTCCAACTCAAGTCAGATGGGCAAAAAAAAAAATTCAAAGGGAGGATGCACACAAAAACACAGGGCAAAGATGCAGACATGCAAGCTCGCTCACTGAGAAACAACCCATCTGACTGACAGATAGGTCAGCCAAGATGCTCTTATGTCCTCGCTTTCACCTCAATCCTCCCTCTCCTATTTTCTCACCCCTCTGAGAGCGATAGAGCACTCCCTTAAATATAAATCTGTGGAATCACTCCCTTGTAGTCTCATCAATCACCACCAGCGCCTGCCCACCACTCTGTCTTCATCTGTCCACTTGTCTTCTGCCTATACCTTCTTTTCCACACCCACTATACCTAAGAGTGTATGTGACCATACTTTTTATTCTTTCCATTGGTGCAAGCTGCACTCATTTAGGAGGAATATCCTGCCAAGTGTTTTTTGGGGTTACATAACTGAATTGGGCAAAGTAACAAAAATAATTTTACTGACATTATAGATAGAAAAAAATGGATTTTTTTTTTTTTTGTTTTGGAATAACTAAAATGTTGAGGAAATCACAGACAAGTGACATAAGTACAAAACTTGGATAGAAAAAAGTTAGGTAAGCAAGGGTCAACTTGACACCACATTGGAAGTTAGAGCCAAGATGAAGTTTGACAGCTATAATCATTGTTAGCAGTTAGCAGATGTAGAACAGACTTATTGTTCTATAGTCAGTCTGCAGAAAAACTAATCTATACATTTACTACTTCCAGATTGGACCAGTTCCAGTGCCAAAAATACTCTGAAAATCCTCCAGCTCATCCAAAATGCTGCAGTAATGAGAATTAGTTGGGGAGATCATATTTTCCAATTTTAGCTTGTCTTCATTGACTCTGGTAAAACCAGAACAGATTTACAATATTTTCCATTTTTACATAAAACTTCTCATAATTAAGCTGCATTATAGCTTAAGATCCATATTTTCCCTAACAGAGCACTTCACTCTGACTGCAGACTTAATTTTGGTTTCATTGAATTAGTAAAAATAGGACGGGAAGTAGAGCTTTCAGCCATCAGGCCCCTCTTTACTGGAACCAACTCCTGGTTTGGGTTTAGGAAAGAGAGACCATTTCTCTTGAGATTAGGCTTAAAAGTTGCCTTTTTCATAAAGCTTTAGTTTAGGGCTATTTTGGGTGACCGTTAGGACATCGAGTGACATAAGTGAGGAAATGGCTGAGGGCCTCCCTGCACTTCAGAACCTCATTTCAGCCACCTGCATCCGAGATATTGTTTTTTTGGTCATGACCCATAGCTCATGACCATAGGTGAGGGTAGGAACATAGATCAACTGGTAAATCGAGAGCTTTGCCTTCTGGCTCAGTTCCTTCTTCACTACGAGAGACTACGAGGATTATCAGCAGTTGTAGAAGCAATGGCTGCAGTGGTGGAGTGGTTGAAAAACACTTTGTGTTGCCCGTGGCATGAAAAGTGCTCAAGAATTAAAGTTTGATTTGATTTGATATGATTTGGAGACAGCATCCACATATTTCGAGGAAACAGCCGCAGAGGTGGAGGTAGTAGCTGTGGGCGTGGAGGTAGTAGCCTTGGAGGTTCAGGAACCAGCCGCAGAAGTGGAGGAACCAGCCACAGAGGTGATGGAACCACCTGCAGAAGTGGAGGTGGTAGCCGTGGAGGTGCGGAGGTCTCCCGTAATAAGATCGAACATCTCCAGGTGTTGATTTTGTATCTGAGCAACTGTGTCATGTATGACATCACATGCCACTGTCGGCGCTGTTCTGGGGGGGGAAATAAACCAAAACAACAATAACATATGGAATCTCCCGTGGCATGTAGTTTGCTCAGAAGCCAACGGAAAGTCTCTCTGACTGTCCCATTATGAGGATTAACCCATCTCTCTTTAACAAACAGGAAAACACCCCGCCTCTCCTCTATCCACTCCTCTCCGCGTCTCTGTCAGCACACACAGATGTGAAGCCTAGTAGATCCACACAGAAGTCTGGCATGTTGTCATTCAGCCAGTACTAAACAAATCAAGCTACACTCTGTACAGCTGTTGGTTCCTCACAAGGGCCTCCAGTTTATTCCACTTATTCTGCAGCGAGTTGGCATTTCCCATTATGCTGGGTAGAACGGGCTTTTACCTCCACCTGTTCTCATTTCTTTTAGCCTTCCTCATTATTCCAGCTCTGCAGCCACGAAACGTCCTCCTCAGTTCAGCTGGAATTAGATGTTTTTGTCCATATCCATGACCCATCTTTGCTAGCTCCAACAGTCGCTCTTTTGTATACAGAAAAACTCTGGACTTGGTGCACATTGCAAAAAAACAAAACACAGAAGACAAAAGGATACTAATACAAAAACCAAAACAGGAACAACAGATGATAGAAATGTTTAAAAACGTCTAGAATGTCTAAAAAAAATTATAACAGATCAGGAGCTGCAAGAACTTGCTTCCAGTGGCCTGGTGCATAGCAACAGAATTTAACAGAATAATTTAGTGTTATTTTGTAATTTTTTAGGTCTGTGTTTTCAAATTTGTGAAGAGTTAACAGTGTAAAATGCTTGAAAAAAAAGGCGCTTTTTTTTTTTGGAAACAGTGCAGTTTAACCAAGTTTATTTACTTCTTATTGTTCCTCTTAGTTTTCATTATTGTCTGATACATTTTCCAACTATTTAAACAACCTAAGACCTGATCTGATCTTTCATTTTTGTGATTCAGGATTTCAGGCTTCTTGTCATTATATTGAACGTAAGAGTAGATTTGTAAACAACAGAATCAAGGAGAAACTTAGTATGCTCATGACGCAAGAAAAAATGGTTGCAGAAGCACAGACTAAGTGAAATAACTAAATTTTTAATTACCATCAAAAAGCTTTTTAGCAATACAGTGCTGTTTCTGGTTGTTGGGCCTGACAGCTATTGCTTTATCACTTTATACCATGATTCATAAAAGCAATCACAACCACCCTGATTGCTCCGCCTGAAGCACACAGATTTTAGAACGAACTGCAATACAATTAAAGTAAAACATGTAGTTTCATGTTTAAAAAAAAAAAAAAAAAAAAGATTTTCCCTAATGGTTTATGCAAAGTTCACGATGGCAGGAAAGTCCAATGTTGTTTCTAATAACCTCACATCGATGCAGTTCTTACTTTGGCCTTTTGAAGAGTTTACCTATGCTTTCCTCTTCCATATCTCCTGGCCTCTGTTCTGCTTCTCCTTTTATGTCTGCTTCATTTCTTTTGACAGGGTAAAATGTACTGCTAATTCATGAACTGCAGATAGCTCTCTCTCACATACACACACACAGGCACACACACACGCTCACACAATCATGTTGCTGCAGACAAGGACAGAAAACAGCAGGAGAGAGGTGATCGCTGCAGGCATTAGGTAGTTAGCTTCACATCACCATGGCTGCACAGTAGGAGTTTTCTTGCACTGACAATATTTACATCAACTTCATAATCTAACTAAAAAGTTTTAGAGGAAACCAAATACTTTAGAAGTTATCCAGATTTTCCATACATTCCAAAGAAAAGTATCTAGGAAGGATTTAAGTTTCTAATGCATCAGCTCCACATGCCAACATGTAAAGATTTCTGATACAGGTACATCATAATAACAACTTTATTCTTAAACTTATTTTCAGGAAAACATAAACTGGCTGCAGTAGTAATGTGTAGCTGAAGACAGCAGGGAACAGTGACAAAGCACTTGTAAATATATAATGTGACATACTGTATGTGCAAAATCTCTAGGAAAACCACCCATTTTCATACACATGAAACAACATACACATGAAACACACAGTGGGCTTGTACTTCCTATAGAGAACAACTGATTTGTTAATTCTTGGTTTTGCATAATTGAAGGATTTTAGAGAGCCATATGCTTAAAAACTCTTTGAAAGTCTTTCAGTGTTGAGACAGATTGCATTTTAATCATTAATAGGAGCTTAAGTGTGTCTCCAGTGTGTTGGCACTGCTAAAGCTGAAGTTTACACCAATACAAATGATTGTGTGGTGCCTACTTCAGTGACAGTTCTGCTCCAAGGAAGCGCAGTTTGTTTCCAGTGCTGACTGCAGAGTCATAATGATCTGAACCCACAGGGAACCCCTGGGGAATTACTGCAATGGATTGTGGGTAAATTGGTGAGAAAAGTGTAAACAAATGGAATATTTACAAAGAAGAATTTTTAACAAAGGTATAATGAAATTAAGAAATTAAGATGTTTTTTTCTCTGTGTGTTATCATTTACTAAACTAGTTATTAAATTATTTTGAGGCAAGGTATCTAATTTATAGTGGATGCTAAAAGATGAATGCCTCCCTCGCAGAATTAGCGACAGAAGAGTCATACTGGAATACTCTGGTTGTTTGTGTGAAGTGTTTTTTTCTTTTTCTTTCCTCCAATTTTTAAATATTAAGTCAGGATGATGTTTTAACAGGAAAAAAGGTATTAAAGTTTAAAATTAAATCCAATTATTTGCCTTTCTAAAACACTTCCTTGACTCTTCTGTGATCCTATTCTGGTTACCATAGAGACAACGAGGTTTTGTCACTTGAATCCTAACATACAGTATGTTGTGTTAAGCCTCTTGCTAAAATGGCTGAAGTGTCTGTTCGAACTCGGTGTAGAGTCTCCCCTGAACTTCTCCTTTAGGTTAATTTATAGTCCAAAATATAATCTCAAAGAACAGACTTGCACAGTTTCTCTTCCTCTAGCTGCACATCAGTGTTGCAGTGCAAATGATACATACAACAAAGAGTTTGAAATCCTGACCTCTAGCCAAACATTGATATCATTTGTCAATTAAAAAATGCCAATCTGCATACGCTTGATGTAAAATGCTGTGCACTTGAGTCACAGCAAACCAACCGAACTAAAGAAAAGCAGAAAAGCTTGACGATTTCTTTTGCAGATCATTTTCTCTCATGCAAACTCAATAACTCAGAGGAGCGGTTTACTGTTAAACCCACTTAATGAAATTTAATAAAACTAGTATGTAATAGAATCCAGTACTTTGGACGACATGATTTATATTTGCATTATGTAGAAAAATGGACATTTCTGTGATTTCTGTAGTGATGGTGATGGTGTTTCACCAAATTCATGAAATCTGCATGGTAACTTATGTTCCTTTTAATCTTTTTCATTTAAATTTATGATTTTATTGTGATTTTTTTAAAATTATTTTGCAATGCTTTTAATATTTTATGTAAATTATGAGATGTGCCATATAGTCTGATTTACACTTGCCGTGCCTTACATGCAGCAAAGACCATAATAGGTCATTTTCATTGCAGGCCAATGAGGTCAAAATAAGCATTGCCAAAATAAGAACTTCCTAATGGTGTCTGTATTGCTGCATCTGTCAAATGGCAACATTAAGGGTAACAGTTCTCACCAACAGGTTTATCCTGAAGCCAGAGAAGATTTGTATTTAATACTTTAATATTTTAAGTCAGGAGACATAACCTCCATCACATAGACTGTATATAAAGAGATGGACGGAGTCTCCGTGACGTCACCCGTAGGTTTCTGAAGAGCTAAGTTGAAGCATGGTGGGCGGTTCCTACCGTCGCCATATTGGCAGCGTCATCCGTGTTGTCTCACCCGGAAAATACAAATATGGGCAAAGAGGTGGAGCTGAAAGGGCAGCCATGAGCATCATGGCGGATGATTGACATTGAGCAAACTCCGAGCTTTCTGTAGCTAAAAGCTAACAGAGCTAACCCCGAGATAACGGGAGCTAACCAGCTAACGGAGGTAAGCAGACTAAAGCTAAGTCACGTTGTTAACCGGCTAAAAATCAAGGTTCTTCTACGTTCTTCTTTCTTGAAGCCAGAGATTGGTACCTGTCAATCAAAAGGGCCGCCCCTAAAAATGCCGAACTTCGAGATTAAATTACTTTTAAACGGGCGAGTTAGAAAAAAATTCACTCCCCCCATAGTTGTCATGAAGGTAAACCTGACCTATAAACCAGGTTTCTGTCGTGAAGTTGGTCTTTTTAACATGGGAGTCTATGGGTTTTGCTCTGTTTTGCAGCCAGCCCCTAGCGGATGAAGGGGGAACTGCAGTTTTATGCACTTCCGCATAGGCTACACTTTTAACCACCGGAGGTTGTCGCTTGCTCCATCATCAGAGTGTGACGTTAATATCTTGTTGATATCTGTGACCAGTTCCACATGTTGTAGCCATGCAATTTATTTTTGGTTATGGTATACCATGGTTAAAGGAGGTTTTGGGCAAGAGCTAAAGAAGTTAGGGGTCCAGAGCCTGCTAACTGAATTTGAAGGATTTAACTAATAACCCCGGCGCCAGTAATAGAAGCTGAACTTTGGTTTTAGTCTTAAAACAGACAGCTGTGCTTTCACCAGCTCTGTCTCAATCTGAGTCATACATTAACAACATCAGTTTAGTTGAGATGCATGCTAGAATTTTGTCAGACATAGCTGTCAGTTTATCTTTTTGCTATCTTTTATTTGGTAATTTCTTTTAGGTCCCAAATGTGCAGAACATGTTGCAGTCTGTGGTTGGCTATGTTTGTTGTCTGTTGGGACAGGAGAGTGTTTTTCACTGGGATGCTGCTTACTAATATGACTTCATCAGTATCCAAAAATGGGAAGTTGCCAATAGCAGGGCAAGTAACAAGATAAAGGCAGGCTTCAGGCAGAAGGATAAGCTTAGTAACTGGATGCATTCTATTCTCATTATTTTGTTGGCGTCAGAGAATGGTGCATGATGGTGATGAATGATAAATGTAAACAAATTTGAGTTCTGCAGTTTATAATCATTTAGAGTCATTAAAGTTTAATCCAACATGTCAGACATAGAATTTTTCTGATAATAATGGTGTTATTAGTGTGACTTCTGGCAACGTAGAGGTATTTTAAACATGCCAAAAATGAATGTAGGGTCCCAGGAGCACTCTGTTAAACCTGATCACTAAATTCATCCTGTTTTTTTATTTGTTTTTGTGGGAAATTTTGATTATCATGATGAGTAGTAATGAAATACATGCATGTAGAGAAGTACAGCTAGGTGGCCCATGATGCTGTACTCCACGGAAATATGCACAATACAAATACTGTGCATTACAAAATAATCTCATTTAGCATACACATATACATTATACACTTATTATATTACATATAATTGAAAAATATATTTTGGATATGTTAATAAATTTACAAACTGACTTGATGTTTAGTAGAGGAACATTTCAGCATTTAGCTAATTATATTCACTGCTAGCAATATGATTAACTTCGAACATGTGTGGTTCAGTATCTTACTTTTAAAACTTACTTTGTAAATGTTGTACTTAAATAAGCTCATCTCCTGGACAACATGATAAACATGCAGATAGTCATCTCCGTGCCAAATCTAAGTTTTGATATCTATAGCTTGACCCTAACCTTTACATTAACCTAACTGCAAATTGTAAAATAACCCTTTAACCCTGCAGAGTCTTTTGGCCTCCCAAAGCTGTCTGACCTGACAAGTATAATGTGCCTGAGTCTCTCAACGCCACCGATGAAAGGAAAACATAACTGCACAAATGCATATACACATATTCCCACAATTTACATGCAACAGACACAATATTCATGCACACAGCCAGTAGCACACACACACACAGAGCTCCATTTAGTCATTCACTGTGCATCTCTAAGTGCTCCTTACTCGTATTGTGGCAATGACCCTTATTACACAGCAGCTGTTAATGGGTAGCTAAACCCATCAATGGGTCACATTTACATTGTGAAGAATTTCATGCACACTCACGGTGCACACACACTTCCAATTAACCATTACATTGATTTTAGGTTTTTTTTTTTCCCCCAGACGTGTCAGTGGGTATTGCATGCTTGTAAGCATTTTGGCAGACAGGATTGCACTGCAAAGCAGGTGGTGCTAAGACAGAACTTTAATGCTGTAAGAAATTAGTGCTGACTTACATATCCCATCCCCAAATCGATACACATGTCAGTGTGAAGCGCGGATGCCAAAGTACTTCAGAAAATATATGTCTCTGATTTGGTGAATTAGTAAACTTCCTTCACAGCTAAATGACTTCATGTTTCAATTTCCAGTGCAGTTTAATCCTCTTGACTACTTGGCTAAGAAAAATGGGCAATCGGAATCTGTGCCTCTGTCATCAATTAACCAATTGGCATATTGATTTGTTCAGCCATATTCCACAGAGACTGAAACCAATGCATTGCTCTTCCTGGGATCCTTTGTCCTTCTTGTTTTAAAGAAATGCTGATTTAGAAAATGAAATAATAAATGGAAATATTTTGAGAAGGAAACAGAAAAGCAAAAATTAACAATTAGGATAAATACACACTCTAGCTTTTTTTAAATATTTGTGTCATTTATTTATTTAATTTGTTCATTGTGGTTTAAAATGTTTTTTTCTTTTTCATCTACCCAGAATCAGTCAATATGTGTCTGCAGTGATGAGACTGTTGGAGCGCGGAAGCTGAACTTCAATCAGATTGTATTCACTTCATTTCACTTCTACCTTCTCACTTAAACATGCACACCTCTAATGGTCTGCATATATTGCTAGATATGCTTATTAAACACTCTGGATGCACCTTGTGCTCATAAATGCAGACATATATAAATACTGATGGTACTGGCAGCCCAAGTCCGGTAACCTCACACAACATTGACTTTATCATACTTGAATCAACTAAAGAAACACTGTCAAAGGGCCCAAATTACTTAAAAAAAGGAACTGAGTGGGGATGTTTAAAACTCTGTGGCTGAAAATTCTCCATTAGAGCCCATTTATTAAATTTTGTCTCATTTAATTCACTTCATTAATACAAGCGGTGACATTAACAATAATATCATCTGGTTGGTATAAGCAAAGTATCACCACGGGTTATACATAAGTATAGTCCAGTCAGCTATAGAAGTAATTTGGGTTAACCGGCTTTAAACAAGAGGGTGTCATGACTTGTAAAGGTTAATAGCAGTGGGTGAGACTTTGGGTGGCAGATTGGTTAATGAGAGGTTTCGGTTGCAGTTCACAGTTTGAAGTTCTGGGTGAATGAAGTTGAACAAGATGTAAAAAAAAAATTGGATAATGCTTTTCTCCCATTTTCCTTCTTCAGGAGGACTTTTTTTATTTATTTATTTTTTTTATTTAAATCAATCCTTTTAGCAAAAGCTTTCCAAGCTTTTATCCAACAAGAATAAGTGCCAAGCTAACAACAGACTGATGAGAAAATATCCAACATTGCTCTGAATGCAGAGCCTTCTGGCAAAGTATTCATTCTCCAAATCAGTTTATCATTCAGATACACTCCCCCCTCTGTAGGAAGCACTGCACCATTTATATGTAGGAGAATCCAATATCAATCGCGATGCTTAAGAATGGACATTTGAAATGCATGACTTGACAGAATGAAGATTATGGGCTTAATGATGAATCAAGTCAGGTAGTCGGTGAACAACTGGAAGCTTTAGGGTATGGGTGAATGCATCTGGTGATTGTTATTTTTGTGGGAGAGTTTGAGAGTCGGGAGAGTTTGCTGCTGTCTCTGTAAGTCATTGACCCAAACTGACAGTGGACCCTCAGATAATGCCTGATAAAGAGGGCACAAGAGGAAGGGAGGAGTGGATGAGCGAACACGACTCGGGGTAAAAGTCATGTGAGGAGTAACTGGAAGAAAAGGAGGGAAGGTGATTGGATAGGAAGAAGAAAAGGAGAAAAGATGAACACATGGATAAGGGAGAAGACAAAAGGATGGGTGGATGAAGGCTAGAGGAAGGTTGATGGATGACCGAGAAAGTATGGATGTGGGTGAGAGAACAATGATGGCTGGGTGATGATACAGAGCAAAAAGGGATAGATAGGAAAGCCATTGGATGGATGAGTGAATGATGGAGAACTGGAGAATGGAGGGATTGAGAGAATATGTTGACACATAAAGATATTGTTTGTATCATTGAAGTTTTTTTAATTTGGAAAGAATAAAAAAGAAAACGTATTGTTGTTGAGGGACTGCACAAGGGCTGGTGTTGTGTTGAAATAAGCACTCCTACCAATAGGTGTGTGTCATGGTTTCAAGACTGTGATACATATTTCAACAATACACCAGGCCTCTTATGAGTGCTTTTGGATGCGAGAGGCATCTCTGGCAACACTGGCTCTTCTGGACGAGAGTAAGAATGATAAATGTTTTTACGTCAGTCCAAATAAATCAGGATTAAGACTCGAAAACAAAAATGTTTCTTGCTAAGTATAATTTGTATTTTAGAAGAAAAGTTGCTAGAAGGACCTAAATTCTTTCTAAATTAAGCAAAGAGTGACTAAGTTTGTACCAATGTCTAGCATTGATGGTGGATCTACTTCAACCAGCTTCAACCAGCTTCAACTTTGGAGGAAGTCAACCGTGTGATGAAATGTGTGATTCTGTGATATCATGACATTACACTTTCTACTCTCTGTCAAAAAAATCTACCAGTTTTATGGTGAATGATACGATAAACCTCTGCTGAAAAGCCTTTATCAGAAATGACCATAGGAAAGATTTGTCCACAGTTAAACGATTACAAAGACAATTACTTGTCGATTCTCTTAGGTGAGCTTAATATTAAAATGACTCGTGCAACCAGAGTTAACCTCTGCAGAGGCGGATGTGAACCAGGTTTTCTCTTTGATATTCTGACGTCTGCACAGTAAAAGTGTTTCTGGGCCATTTCTGTTTCACTCACAATCCCGGCGGACTTTATAGAGATGAAGTCCTGCATGAAAGACAGTGGCTAAGCGCCTTACCTCTTCTGCTTCATCTCTCTCTCTCTCTCTCTCTCTCTCTCTTCCACACACACACACACTCACACACACCTACACTTATAGACCAGCTGACACACAGGGATGTTATTCATAAGTTTCTGGGACAATGTCAACCTCAGTAGAGTTCCGCACACAACTCCTATGTGGTTCCCGTTCCGACCGATGTCTTTCCCTTGCTTATCTCAGCATCACCTCCTCTCTTCAGGTCCTTTCCACCTCTTCCCATCCTCTGTCTTTCTCTATACAGAATAGTATTATAAAGAGAGGATACACATACCTTGAAGCAATCTGGGGCATCAGACTAGATTAGTCAGGTATTACTTTCAGATATTTCAAAATTATATGAAGAGTACTTGGGAATTATTTTGGACCGGAAGACCGGACTGTTCAGTGAGGCTCCTGATGCCCACGACATTCTGCTCTCCGCTTCCTCCTCTCCTGTTCTTCCTGAGCATTCTTGGCCTGGAGGTGCAGAAGGTGACAGATGTCCGCTACACCTGCTGCTCTCCCCTCCGACTTCCCCTCCTGCACTTTTCCCTCCTGAGTCCTCACTCCTCCCCCTTTCCACTATGTTCCTTGAAAGGCAAGAATCTTGCTCTCTGCGGCAGGACCCCCTGCCACTCTCTACCCTTCCTGTCTACCTCTCGGCCCTGCCAGCTTTCTCTTCCACGCTCCTCCCTCCTCCTCGTCCATCCTTCTGCTGTCCTCAATTTCCTTTTTCTATGATCTGCATCTGACATTTAATATTAGACATAATGATTTGATGCTTTCATGCGATGAGCTCCCCCACTCACTCACTCATACATCAAAAGCATTAGTTTGACAGATGCACTGCTTGTTCTCACCACCTGTCCAGCTGTCTTCTTACTTTGCTTTGGTGTTTCTTTTTTTTTTTCCTGTACTGTAGTACTGTAGCTCCAATACAGAAGCAAAGTCCTAATAACTTACATGAATGCTTATGCACCAACCCACATGAGCTTAAACACACAAACATATGCACACACCCAAACAGATTGCCACCTCAGTCTGTAGGGGTACAGACTGAGGTCTCCTCACAGAGACATTCACACACACTATCATAGTCACACTTAAATTACCTCCTGTTAAGGGGCTCAGCAGGTACAGTGGCATCTGTATGCCCAACCTTCCTCATGGATATTTCATGCTGCGGAGCTGCATCAGAACAGACTGCAAAATCAAAGCTGCTCAGCAAGAGCTACAACCCAGATCAACACAATGTGTTGATTTACAGTGTAATAACAATTTATGTGTGTATATATATATATATATATATATATATATATATATATACATATATATATATATATATATATATATATATATATATATATATATATATATATATATATATATATATACATATATATATATATATATATATATATATATATATATATATATATATATATATATATATATATATATATATATACACATGTGCTGTACCACCAAACTAAACTGTATGCCATTGAGCTACAATGTTGAGGAAACATGAGTTAACCTTAGAAATGTTTATACATGAGATACATGAGCAGGGAAGAAATGAAACTGAAGGCAAAGGTGTGATCAGCTCTCCAGTGAGCAGTATGTTTGAGAAATTGTATTATCAAACCCATTTTTATGACTTAAAACACAGTTTGAGATCAAAAGGGAAGGAAATGAAAAAGGTTAAGACTAGTCAAAGAAAATTCTGATGCTTCGTGGAGAGATAACATAAAACTGGGAAAGATGAATATGGCTGATATAGATACTGTATTTGAACCTTCATCACCTCAGAACTGTCATAAGCCTCCTTATTCCCATTCCTTTCTTGTTTTCTAGAACCATGTCCCCAGGAAAGAGAGTGGGAATAGAATCACACGTCTTCTGCCTGCCACTTCACATTAAATGGGAGCAGACATGGCCAGTCAAGCCACAATCGCTCTGGGGACTGGTCCAGAGTTCGAAGGACTTTTATGAAATATAGCCACGCTGCTGTATAGCTTTGTGACTGCACTTAAAATAGACCTTCTTCTTGCTACTGCAGTACTCTCAGTGGAAATATGATGTTATGAAAAAGTGCCAACTACAATGTACCAAAGATATTTAAATACTGTTGTAAAGTCAGAAGCTGCTAGAGAAAGCATATGGCCAATTCAGAGTAACGCAGAAAACATTCTGATGATGTAGAGCTGGTAAATGATGTCTATAAATGAAGATGGTTGTGGAAGTTAAGGTCAGGAAATATGATAAAATGCTTTATTTTTTAGAGTTTTGCATAGATATGACAAATAATGCAATACATAGAGAAAAGAAACTTGGAGCTCTACCTTGGTCAATTACATTAAGTTCTGTTTACATGATGATATATTATATAAATAAAACACATCACAGTATGCATGTACGTAGTGCTGACCATCATAAAACAAGGGGCCTTTGACTTTATAAAGAAATTAAACAACCTTTACATTAGAGTACTGAACTAAAGGATATAACTGTTATCTATCAAATATCCAATGATAACTGATTCAATTACTGGTTACTGCTGTCATTTGACAATAACTCAGTTCTCCTTGTGCGCCATCAAAAACAAATTGCATGCAGAGACTGCATTAAGAAGAAATCATACAATTAAAATGAACTCAACATAAATGGATTCACACTTATTAGAAACCTTTTTATAATGATAGTGATGAAATCAGGAGGACCGGTGATCATGTTGTACAGAATGAGCCATAACACCACCAATAAAGGGACTGTCCCCCTAAAAAAGAACTCAAGGGACATCTCTCTATTTGTGCAGTGCAGTTGTCAAAAGTCATTGCATGAGGGTTATCAAAGGAAATCTTATCTGATCTAATAAAATCAACCTATGTGGAGGACATCCAAGATAGAAACCTTACACAAAACTGGACTGAATCTTGCTGAATTGGGGGAAAAAAAGGTTGCTTCTAAACCAAAGCTTGTCCATGCTATTATCCCATTCTCCACTTTTCAAAGTGTCCTACCAAAAGACACTGATATCTGTTAAAGGTTACAAAGCACTATATAAATCTTGCCTACTTTGTAGTAAAAGCAGAATTTGTCAACTTTGCAAAAACATTGTAGTGTCTAAAACAAGGGTTGTGAAGTAGTGAAAATAAACATTTTAAGAGAAACATTTTTATAAACATAACCATGTTCTTGCTTACTCATTTATTTATTAGTTTATTGATATTATTAAGCTTAACAAGGCGAGACAAGTTAATTTGTATAGCACAGTTAAACAACGGGATGACTTATGGTGCTTTTCTGAAACATTTAACTATTTGAAAATAAGAAGTGTAACTGAAAATGAAAACTAGAAGAGAAAGAAAAATAAGTAAATAATACAGTATCAACACAATATAACGGCTGCAACAACGCAAAACCTTGATATCAGCACAGAAGTCACAACACAACACATTAACCACAACAGAGGAGCAGTTTGGGTCCTGGTAGATACACAGAAAAAGGTTACGAGAGGTGTTGAAGATGTTTGATGCTGGATAGCACATGACTACTAGTAATATCCAGGTGCACATTCACACTGGCATTGCTTGTTATTCCTTAATGAACCCTAGTCCACTTCCACAGAAAGTGGAACGATGCTTGAAAAACAGGCATTTCACTGTGAAAACAAATGGACCACCTAGTGAAGCAAAGACAGGAGGTGACATAGGCTGTATCTTAGTACTCCAGGTTATGCTCTTAGAGTTAGGGATAGTCTAGACATGAATTACTTATGTCGCCATAGGCATCTCCTGAGTTGGGGTCTGCATGTATGGGACCCAACTGTCCAGGTTATGCTCTTTGCTCTTATAGTTATGGGTAGTCTAGCCATCCATTACTTATGGGGATGTCACCTGATGCACTGAGAAGTACCTTGTTCCATTTCTCTAATGTATTTATGTATAAATATATGACTATATTGCCATCTCTAACATATTTCTCCTTTTTCGCAGGTCTCCCTGAATAAGTGCAGCTGTACGTGTTGATGTCTTTCCTGTCCTCTCCACCTCAACCAGTCGAGGCAGATGGCTGCTCTCCTCTGCTGGAGGTTTTCTTCCTGCTAAAAAGGAGTTTTTTCCTTCCCACTGTTGCCGCGTGCATGCTCAGGATGGGGGATTGGATCAAAGTCATGACTCGATGCAATCAGTTGGTTTCTGTTATAGGATATGTATGAATTGGCTTGAAATGATGTGTATGTAAAGTGTCCTGTGAAAACATTGTTGTGAAGTGGCGTTTTACAAATAAAGCTGAATTGAATTGAATTGAATTGAATTGAATTGAATTGGATTGGATTGAATTAAATTGAATTGAATTGAATTGAAATGATAGTGCAACTTGTCTCATACTGGACATACTGGACACCAAAGTATAAACAGAAACCCTACAAAGATGGCAGATATTTGTTTTTTACCTTTATTTTTGAGTCATTTCTGGTCCTGGCTAATCGATTAGCTGGATTTTCTTCTTATTTATTCTTGGTCAGTGGTCATTTTGAAGTAGTTGTGACTGTGTGACATATTGACATTGTGTATGAAAATAAAATGAACAAACATGTCAATAATTATATATAAACTAATACATTTGAACTGAATATAAATAATATTAAGAAAAGACAAAAAAATTATCAAGTTAATGTGTAATTAGCACAACAAAAACCTTTGCGATCCATTTCAACCACACATGCCATTATTTTCTGTGTATAGGCTTTTGAGATAGAGTTCAAAGGTTCATTGCTGTCTTTCTACAGACAGCTCTGACACAAACCATGTGACAGCTACTCCAGGCCCAGCAGAAATAAAACAAGGACAAAATAAAGCCAAGCTACTTCATGTGAGAGCATAACGGGACTCGCACTAATGTCAAGGAAGCAGCACTTCAGCCAGAAATGAGCCAATATTTATGAAAAGAGAGAAGCACCGACAGATACAAAGAGATATTTTCAATATACATAAACGCAGCATACATAAATCTGTCCTGCACAGGCTGCATTGACAAGAACATGCTCTATCGTATGTGTGGGCTGGAAAATAAGTGTCTCATTTCCAAGCCAGCCGACAGCAACACTCATATTCACTCATACAGTGATACAGCTCTTCATTACACTTATGTATAATACAGTATGTGATGCACAGCAAATCCATTTAGAGAGGCATTTTGATATGGATAGGTACAGTCAAGTGCCGGCACATGTGGGTCATACATCAGAGATAGAGCTGCTTTCTCCATCCAGAAGAAAAGCTGACAATAGCCAGCTTGAGGGGGAGATGACAATAACTGTGTGTGTGTCTGTAGGTGGGATATATGTGCACGTCTATGGAAAGAGGGGAGGTAACATGTTGCTGTTTGTCATAGCTGTAGGGTAATGACACCGTTGCAGTGGCAGCACAAATCTCACACATCCTCTGTGACCTTTGGATGACACATCAAACATCCACAAATACACACACACACTGAGATGATGGCATGATTAATTCCAGTTTTTTTTGTTTTTTTTCTGTGTATGTATTTCAACTAAAACTTACACGTTTCCAAGCCAGAAAGTCAGAAACTGCTGTGACGTAGCGGCTCCAGAGCTGATGACTGAAACAGAGCCAGCTTATTAGATATGATGGCATGCATCCTTATTTGCTGGGCACTTTGTGTTTCAGAGCTGTTAGTGAACCAGGACTGTGCTTTTAAAAAAAAAAAAAAAAAGTAATATAAACTCTCATATGCACATTTCATGGGAAAGTTGGCTGCTGGTAATGGAGTGCCTCCAGCATGCATGACAGTTTTTGGCTGTGCCTCTGAGAGACAGCAGCTTTTACAAATATTAGGTGGAGTGGTCAATGTCAAAAGATAAGCATTTGTGCTTTAGTGGTGCAATCTCTGCAGCACTCCAACGCTGGAACTCAGGAATTAAAGTATAGAACTGACAACGTGAAGCACTTTGCTTTTATTGTTTCAGTAAATGTTCATGATCACACACAAGCGCTCGGGCGCAGCAACAGGGTGCAGTCAGGCCCACGATACTCATTATGACTTTTACTCACAGACCTCTTGTCTACTCTCCTCTTCTCCAACCAAATCCCCTTCATCTCCTCACCTCTTTCCTCGTCTTGCAGCTCCCTTTCCTCAACATCTCTCTCTCTGCATTGCCAGTCCTCTGTTCCCTGTCATTGCAGTGCTATGAATTTGCATTTTAACACTCTGCTTGTTCACTTGGCTACAATAATGCCACAGCTCTCCTGATCTAACCTGCACACAACAACAAACAACCATCCCCCCCAAAAAAAAATTTATAAATAAAATAAAAAAAAAAAAACAGAAAAAGGGCACAGAGGGATGCACGAGCCAGCACGGGCCTGCTCACAAACACAAAGGAGAGGGAGGGCACACAGTTTGGCTTTGATTACATGTGTAAACAGCGATCTGAAAGAGAAACCCGGTAAAGTGTGTAATGATGACAGACCAGAGGCACTGAGGACACACGCATGCCAAAGACACACACGCATTGAAACATGTGGCGTTTTGCTCAGAGTAGTCGGTAAACAGTGATGTGCGTCTGAAAGGGGTAGAGTGTCAACGAGGTGTCAGCTCAGCACGGCTGACACGTCAGTCAAAGCAAACAACGGCTCTGAGCAATTCAATGTGTGTGCTTGGGTGTATGAAGGCGTGTAACAGTGTGTGTGTGTGTGCGTCCGTACATCTCCTAGCTGTCCCCTTAGGAAGGGATGCCAGTCAGCATCTAAGCAGAGGAGGAGAGCAAATGAAATATTGATCTCTGATAAGACATGAAGTACTGTGTCGGCAGCTCCTCTCTGCTCTGGTGTGTGTGTGTGTGTGTGTGTATGTGTGTTTGTGGGCTTCTCCATCACACATATCTCCATAACTGATGTTCATGAGTCATATGATGAGCAAATGTGACAGGACGCTGTAGGTCTTATGTCTTGGTCATTGTAACACCTACAGGGAGATTAACAGCAAAGTGCCTCATTAGACTGTTATATAACAGCGGAACAGATGCACATTTGTAAGTTAGCACTGCAAAGGAATCACAAACAAGGTCAGTGAAAATATTGAGCATTTTATGGATGAAGCAGATATTACAGAGCAGGATCAACATATCGGGGATATCTCTCCGTTACCCGGCTTGGCTTATTTGCAATCCCAATAAGTGGTACTATGGAGCTGGTTATCAACTCTGTAATTCAAACCCAGTGTTTTTCCACCTTGATCATCCAATGCTCATATAAACAAGCAGGTGTTTGCAGCATCTGACCAATCGTAAACATGGAGAATCCAAACACATCACCCTGACTGAAAGCAACACTGCTGCCACGGCAAAAGCCAGAGAGTAATGTTGGCAGGAAATTGCTGTTTCTGTTAGTCCATAAATTCATGAAATTATACAATATAAATTCATGGGATGATATAAACAGACATCACTCTGATCACTCAGTTTCACTTTATCATTCCACAGATGTTTCAGGCAGAGTGTCCCCTTAGTTTCCTTTTTATTTTCCATCAGGTACTGTCGGGACTCAGCACCCCGTGTGACCATGTTTTATGTTGGAATATGAATTCCTAACTGTGACGGCACGCGTAGTCGTGCCTTCCATAAATTCCTAATACTGCCGTTATGCTAGGTGTTAATGTTATTCACCTCATTATTTCAGATCCATCCCCAGTGAAGCGAAACTGTCAAGAACATGTAAAGACAAATAGATATGTTGAAGTGGTCGGTGATGAAGCTTTATTTCTTCATTAAAAGGATTGCATCCGCCCATAAAAAAAAAACTGTTTCTCTCTTAAAGCCCCTCTTACAATCCTCACTCTTATATAAACATAGCCTGCTCCGCAGTAGGTTAACCATTTAGTTACCATATTGAGTTACTCTGGTAAGGTGTAAACCAGTGGTACAGGACAGAAAACCCTGCGTTGACCCCGTGGTTACCTCCATAAGAAAAAATCCACCTTTGTAGTACAGGTCTTTGCTTGATGCATGAATGAACAGATTTATGAAGCTGGAGCTGGAAACAATATCTAAGGTTAAGTCATTTTAAAAATATTCCATAGTCATATTGTGTTTTTCTCCGTAATCAATGAATTGCCAGACTATTCTTAATTATCCCTTGGATTTAATTATCAGTTAATCCATGACAACCTAAAGCAACAAACAATATGCATTGATTTGCCTTTCAAGCCTCAAGCAATGCACACATTGCATCAATAACTGAATAATTTGACTGAAAAAAAATATGAATAAACATAAGGGCTAAGTCAATGATTTAAGATAAATGCTAAAGGTTTAAGTCAAATTGTTTTCATTGAGTATTTTTTAGAAGTCTGTTTTAAATTAAGCCTCAGATCTAAATGAGTAAACCAATAAAATAATGAGTAAACCAGCAGCGTTGTGGTGAACTATTATATAATGATGACACTGTGTGAAAATTTAGACTTTTGTTGGTAGTAGCTAATAGCTATATGTTTTCTTTGCAGGTGTGACGTCAACAAGCAGTGGCATGTGCGATGCATCGCTCTGCAAGCCAGCAGAAAGAATCAATGCTTTGTGGCATACAAAAAAGATGACTCCTGTTGAGAGAGCCAAATCTTCATCTCTGTTAAGAATCCAGTGAGGTAGGGGGCAGGATTTGATTCTGTATGGGTACACTGTGTGACCAATTACAGCCAATTACTTGTGAAAAAAGCAGGGGGGTGTAGAAGGCAGCCAGCGTTGTGCAACAGGCCAGGTACGTGGAAAAAAGACTGTTACATACTCTGCAAGAAGGGAGAAGTTTTTTTCTTGTGGGGTTCTGAGAAGTGCTGTGTGATTGGTCCGACATTTGAGGTGGTTAGAGTGGAAAAACCATGAAGTGGAAAGTTTTTTGTTTCCTTATTGCTGATACGAGGTAGTGAGAAAGTATGAGAATGAGCAAGAATGTATACAGTACCAGGCAAAAGTTTGGACACACTTTTCAACTGAGCCTAATAGGAAAGTGTGTTTAAACTTTTGACTGGTAGTGTACAACACATGGCAATTTAAAGCCCCAAACACTGTTTTGTGCACAACCTGCACTTTCACAGACAAAGGTTTGTGTTCAGCATGAAATGAGTGAGAGTATACTTGACTGCAACAACTATAATTCCTGACTCGACGTGGACGAACCTTCTACTGGAGTATGAATTAACTGGAACGAAACAAACTGTTTTTCTTGTTCTTGCGAGAGCAGGATGGATGTTCTCGCTTCTCATGAAGTATGTAACAAGCTAAAAATGAAGTAGCGAAACTGAAATGCAAGCTTGTCTGGAAAATGTGAAGACATGAACAAAAACCAAAAAACAAACAGGATCTGTCAGTATTTCCTTGATTTGGAGACAGACTGAAAATCTCTATTAGAACAAGGTCAACAACAAACACTGATGGCCTCGTCAGAACTGCCCACCTTGCACTGACACTGGAAAAACTCGCCTGGTTTAAGCTTGTGTCTGGTTTTATGGCAAAAGAAAAAAAAAGCAGAAAAATAACAGCTTTTATCAAAATACTAAACCAAACAACACAACCAGACAAAAATATGGACACACTTTCTATTAGTGTCCATTTGACTGCTTGTGTGTGTTTTACCAACAAACACAAACATTTTTTTTTATGTGTTAAACTGGTCTAAAATAGAAGCCTGGATATTATATGAAGAAACACTTTGGAGTTGGCTCTTTGAAGGGAACCAAGCCAAAAGAAATTAATCTCAAAAGTTGCTGGGCCTTCCCTCACTAAGTGGCACATGTTCAGAAGCTTCTTCTGTTCTCCTTAATGTCCAGTTTGCAAATCTTTCAATTTGTTGCTGGGAGCATTACTTTAATACAGACATTTTATTAAAAAAGGAAATAAAATAAAAAAATCCCCCCTCGTGCTTAACAGCCTACATTTGAGTGTCTGACGTTAATGTCTACTTAGATATCAATAATGAAAAAAAGCTACTTGGTGCTGCACAGGCACATCAATCACTGAGAAAAATCCAATCATCTTCAACTTCAAATCATGTTATTATAAGTGAAAACTATTTGTACGATTGTTTTTCTGTTTTGGTTCCAAATGCAAACTCTCACCATCAGTTACAAAGTTCACTAAACCTAAAAATGGAAGAGTAAAATAATGCTTTACCAGTACTTTCAATTTTTTGCATCCTGAAATGTTATTTCTAAAGAATGTTGTGTGATTTCTTTATACAGTAACAAGTTGTAAATGCAGATTTCCCATCTTTAGTTAATTCATCCAATTCTACTTTCAGTGTGCATGACTCAAAATAAGACAATAACCTAAAAACAAAGTGGTTTTTTTTTTAAATCAGTTTAATGTTTCTAGGCTACATATGTACTCCCTCTGCCTCACTCTCACTTTCTCTCTCTCTTAATAGAATGATTGAAGGGTTATTGAGTGTAATTTGAGCCCAGATTATTGCTTGCATGGCAGCTCATACCTGTACAAGATATCTCAGTTAGGGTACACCCGTATAAGTGGGTTGGTGTCAAGTGGCTCGATCACACCATCTAAAACAAGCTGCTCTGAAAAAGAGCTTGAAATGAACAACTTAATGCAGCTCAGATAATATTTTTTTTAAGTATTTTTACAAAAGTATGCAGATGTCTCCTCAAAAAACCTGGAGAACTTTACCCAACTTGTCAAAAAGTCTTCTTTGGCAAAACATATTCAAAACCAGGTAGCAGGAATGTAATGCTTATTATTATGATTTATGACATTTTGTCAATAGCATAGTGAGGTACTTTTTATGTTATGTTAATGATGGATACCTATATCAGAAAAAGAGGAAAGTGAAACTAGATGGCATCTTTGACCAACTTTTCATTGACAGAAGTTTTGTCTCAACATTAATGGAAAAGCACTACATGGCAGCAGATCAGTGGTGTTATGTGGAGGCATGTTTTTGGAGGGCTGCACAGACCTCCATGTGCTAGCCAGAGGTACCCTGACTATTATCAGGTGGGATGACATCTTTAGATGAGAAACCTGGGTTCCTCCTGATGCATGACATTGCTCTGCCTCATGTGGCTGCAAAGTGTCACCAGTTCCTGCAGGAGGAAGGTATTGATGCTATGAACTGGCCTGCCCACTCACCTGACCTGCATTCAATCCAGCACTTCTGGGACATCGTCTGTTGTTCCATCCACAGCCCCCAATGTACACCACAGACTATCCAGGAGTTGAACGATACCCTGATCCAAGCCTGGGAGGAGATTTCTCAGGAGAACATCTGTCGTCTCAACAGGAACATTCCCACACATTGTAAGGAGTGAAGGGAAGCACATGGAGGTCACACACACTCCTGAATCTCATTTTGAATTGTCTTGAGGAATTTCCCCAGAAGATGAGCCAGGCTGCGGTCTGATCTTTCCACTTTTATGAGTTGAATCAGAATCCAGACCTCTACTATATCAAGGATTTCATTTCCTTCAGTTATTCCTGTTATTTTGTTCTCAACACATACCACCATGAAGTGGTGGTAGTTGGTATGTTCCTTTGTAGTTTTTGAAAGTGGGAAAGATTCTTCCTGTTTGTAACCTGGATGATGTCAGTGCTTCCGGGTCATAATGCATAGTATGCTGATCGCGTTGGCCTGCTCGACCAATCACATTTCTTCTGGGATGTATAAAATGGGGTTGGTGGCGGTGCTGTTCAGAAGCACACGGGGAAGCATCTTGAACAGCTGCTGCAGGTTCATACCATATGCATACCAATGTAGATAATATCTTATGTATTGGTGTTCATTGGATGATGCTCTGACACAGTCCCCACATTCACCGCGGAAGTATAAGCCTTACGATGTATAAGAGGTGATCAAGGGAATTGGTCAGTTGAATGACTGGTTGTTTGTTGATGCTGTTAGCACTAGCATGTGGTCATTGTATTACTATAAATTGGCTATGTAGCTGACTATGTAGCATCTAGCCTTCCTCACGCTAATGCATTTGATGTTTTGTGCTGTGCATTTGAGTGACTGTCTCCAATGTACTAATTATTGGTTCATGTTAAAATATACTTTAAGCTCTTGTATTTGGTCTATTATTGTGATTATTTGTGTACACATAGTGGTTATATTGAAAGTATCATGACTTCAAATCCTGTATTCATCTAGCTAGTTGATAATGATTCATTTTACCCATGGTCCTGTTTTGTGTTGTACAGGCCAGGTTTACCTGAACAGGTAACCGACCTTTGCATTGAATCTCCGCCCTGTCTGGCAGGAAGCTGTGGACAGCTAGTTCGTGTCATATTCTATCCTGCACACACATTTGTGCACTCATTCTTTTTAGCCAATGGCTAAAGAACTGTTGCAACATGCTGAACGGCTGAACTGTTATTTACGCATTCGAGAACATAAACTGTGTAATTGGGAGTTTGGACTATGACGTTGAGGCTATACAGTTCAGCCAGTGCAAACAAAATGCGCTAATTGAATGACTATGGTTAACTGTTTTGGTGTTTTACATCCATGAAGTGGGTAATATTCTTTTCCATTGGTTTTTCTTTTGTTTATCCTAGGTTGTAAATATTAATCATCTGCAGACTGTAAATATTGATGAACTGTGTCTTCCTAATTTTCTTTTTCTTATGTCCACCAAAGGCTAACTACTTTGTTATTTATTGCACCCCAACCTCCGAGATGAACAGGTTTTCTGACACTAGCCTAGTAATTGTGAATGTTGTTGTATGTTGTGTTGAGTGATATTAACATCAGTATTTATTATGTTTCTGGCTGATACACATGCTACATGTTACAGAACGGAAATAGGCCCTTCAATTAAGAGAAACGTGTTTAAATGAGAAAATACCCTAGTTACCCACAAAATGATTCAAATTCAGAATCAGCAAAGTTTATTTACCCCTAATTGGCAATTCCATTTACAGACATGGGTTACAGTGAAGGAAAGGACATTATACACAGGCATGCACATAGTTTAAACATATCAGTTAATGTCAATGTGTAGAACAGCCATAAAATGTCAAGTTTTACTATTAGTAGCAAGTCCAATGGTAGAAATTAATAAATAAGAATAAACAATAATGAAAAACATTTCAAAATTTAAATAAAAAATGAGAGAAAGAAATGACATAAAACTTCACACTAAGCAATGAAGCCAAAGAATCAACTTGGCTCAACCCTGTGTGTGACAAGCCTTGTGTTAGGCTCAGGACATTGCAACCGTGAAGCAGAAAAAGAGCACCAGAAAAAAAGTAAATGAAAAAGACTTCACCTAATGCCGGTATTTAAGCACGGCTGTACTCATGATTCTAATGTACAGTTGTTTCACAAGTGTAGCATTGGCCCAGTTCAGCTGAGACAGATGGGTATTTTCATCTGATACATATCCATTCTGGTTATGTGAATCATTTAACAACACATCTTACACAATACCAACACACAGATACCAGCTGGGTTTTTCCAGCTCCCTCTTAAGTGAGTTGGCATCCACACCACAGGGCTAGTGGTGCCAGCTGCTTTTAATGGAAAGTAGTTAAAGCTTATTAGAATCAGTATATTCATGACGTTGACTCACTGCATTTGCATTCTGCCTTGTTTCAGCCCTATTGTTGCTAAGCTCCTACTCTGTTCTCAAATAAATGTGTGCGTGTGTGTGTATGTGTGTGTGTGTGTGTGTGTGTGTTTCTGTTGTCAGGACAACAAGTCAAAGTTTATTCTTCCAGCACATTTAAAAACAACCAGAACCAACCAGAGTGCAATACAAGCTGAATAAATAGAAACATAATTTAGCTTCAAGATACCAGTAAGTATGAGTTCAAATAAACACTAAATTATTGAATAAATGAGAAAATAATTAAAACTGCAAAGACATGCGACTACTCCTTCAGATCTAGAGCAAGAAGAAATGAGTATTGAGAATCTGAGTTGTTCAGAAACTGTCGGCTTCTCCAGAGCAACAAGTAAAACAGCTCTATTACTTCTATTATTTAGCCTTGGTTTGTGCCATATCAAAGACTAATTGATACATATACAGTGCTTTGGATGGAATGTGAGGGTGTAAAAGTTCATGCTTTAGCCTTTGTGACTCTTGAAGAACAAGTAATGTGAATTTGAACTGGATCTTATAGGACTGGAAGCCAGTTTAGGGAGGTCATTAAAGGTATTGGAAGGCTAGATGCTGCACTTTTACAGCCTGCAAGTTGTCCAACAAGTATGACAATATGCGTGAAATGTGAACTCACTAGACGACACAAGTGGACTAAACAGTACCCAGCATTCTCTTTCAAACTAGCATCCATTTGCTACTAAACAAAAGGTTCCCAACCTGGGGTACCAAATAGCCCAACCAGCAAAGCTTTGACAGTACAGAGCCAGTAAATATTAAAATGAAGGCCATGTCCAAACTGAAGAATTGAGGTGTATCACCTCCAAAGGATTTCATTATGTTTATTTGACTCTTGCATTCATATAGAATTAGAATTTTAGGAGCCCAAAAACAGGAACATTGGAAACCAGGTCCCAAAGTGAAAAGATGGGGGGTGGGGGTGGTATATCAAATCTGAAGAAAATCTGCTTTATAACAATATTTCAAATCATATGTCCACAGAAAAATGTTAAAAAGCTACCTACGGGTCCACATCTTATGTATCTATTGGATTTTTGTTAATGTACACTGCGTTTTGGGGCTGTCTGTTAATGGAGCAGGTGAGAAAGGCCCCTTTCCATATTGATTGGTGGAAAACTTGGCTAAATCTCTAATAAAATAAGAGGAGTACATTTCAAAATTCTACAAAATATTTATCCATCTAATGCAAACATCTCCAAAAAAATGAATATTTACCCTCTCTGCTCATTTTGCGATACTGAGCCAGAAACTGTCTTACACCTGTTTTGCTGCTACCCTCACTCTAACTTTTGTTTGAAGAATGTCGAAAAATTTATCCTAAGTAAAGGCTGTAACTCTGTCTTAATCACACCCAAAAAACGTTATCTGTAGATATAACTGCAATGATAAGCTCTTAAACCACATCATTAACATACTAATCTTGATGGGCAAAAATTTTTATGCACAAGTCCAAATCAAGTGGCAACCTCCAGTGGTTAAAAGTGAAGCCTATGCGGAAGTGCATAAATAAAATAAACATGTTTACAGCCTGGTTCAAAAATCCAGGTTTATAGTTCAGGTTTACCTTCATGACAACCTGGGGGGGAGAGAACTTTTTTCTAATTCGCCCGTTTAAAAGTAATTTAATCTCGAAGTTCGGCAAATTTAGGGGCGTGTCCTTTTGATTAACAGGTACCAATCTCTGGCTTCAAGTAAGAAGAGCGTAGAACAACTGCGGTTTTTAGCCGGTTAACAATGTGACTTAGCTTTAGCCCACTTGCCTCCGTTAGCTGGGTAGCGCCCGTTATTTCGGGGTTAGTTCTGTTAGCTTTTAGCTACAGAAAGCTCGGATGAAAAAAAAAAAATGTTCATTATCCTGACTCACTGTCATCACTGTTTGTATGCTTGTCAAATCTGTTATTTGCAATGAATAAATAAAAAAAAATGTCCCTTTCCTCTCTCTTTTTTTTTTTTTTTTTTTTTTAATAAAAAAGAAAATAGATTAGAATGTGTTAATTATTTTGGTTTTATAGAGGTACAGGACAGAATGCATCATTTGTGTTTAGAAACTAGCTAACATGAGCATAAAGCCAAGCATTGTTTCAGCCTGGGCTGGGGAAGGGGTCCATTACTGTTTGGAAGTTGCATTAAAAGGGTCTTCTAAGAAAATTGATTTGGAACCACTGCTTTAATTAAGATTGTACAACATTTTGAATTTAAAGTTTTCATACAAAACTCAACAATGAACTAGAATTGATCACTGGATTTAACTGTATTCTTTAAAAGTGCCTTGATTTGACTTTTCTTGTGATTTTAAATAGACTGAATTTGAAAACAGTTTTTCAGCTATTTTTACTTGATTAACCAAAAAGAAGTTCAACGGGGTTATAACGGACTGGGTAACAAACCAGAAGTTCTTTTGTACATATGCTGCTTGTATGCATTTCTTCCAGTTGCCACGGTGTCATTAAATGTGTTGTTACTCTCCGTTACTGTCACCTCTGCGTGAAATGTCTGTTGGGACCAAGACCTTCCTCTTGGGGGGATCGTAGCTACTGGCAACTTTTCTTTAAAGACAGCTGTTGAGACACTTTTTTTTAAAAGTTGCAATTCTTGTGAGAAGTTTTTTATTTGAAGTACTGATAGGATTGAAAAAGGGGCTAATTTGACAGAAAGTCACTAGGTTTGCAACAAAATGCAGCGCAAAAATGGCTATTTTATCACATCTGTTCCGTGTATTTTGTTCATTTACTGTGTTGTTGTCTTCTTGCTACTTATCTCATGTGGCTTACTAGTGTTAGGAGAAGCATTTCAACTATTCTAATTTGATGTAAATGAACACACACACTCAAAAATAGAGGTACCAGCTTGTACCTAAAAAGGTACAAATGCTTGTCGCTGGGGGTGTACTCTTTTGAGAGACATTTCTGTACCCTTCAGTTCTGGTCTATTTTTGTACCTTAACAAGTTCAACCTCACCTTATCAAGTTATGTTTTTTATGTTTTCACAGGATTAGGCCTGGTCCATGCCACTTAGCAATATTATCGTATCTTTAATCTAGAAATAATCTTCAAAAACTCAAAATACTGACCAGCCATACACTTAGTTTGCAGCATCTGACCTTCATTGTCTGGTGTAGTAAATGACTGTTAAGTAGTACTACTGTCATCACTTACTCTGCTCTAGTTTGTTACATTACAGCCATTAACATTACATTTTTCAATGCTGCAGGTACCCTTATGGTCGAAATGGTACAAATTTATACTTTATGTCACTTTGAACCCTTTTTCGTACTCTGAAGGTGTGCTTCTGGTCTCTTAAAGACCAGTATTGTACTTTTGAGAGAACATTTCTTTAAAATGTACCTATAGGTACAGAAATGTCCTTATCTTGTACCTCTATTTTTGAGAGTGCAGAAAGGATGTAAAGAAACCAGTATACTAGTAGCAGTGTTAATGAAAGATAACACAAGAAATTTAGCAAAGTAACTCAAACTTGATGACTAGACATATAACATTGTGCAGGCATTTGCTATGTTTTCTTCAGAGCTTTGATTCGGGAAAAACTTGACAAAAACCAAAAGTTTCTGGCAATTTTTGGTATTGACAAAAGATCTTCTGGTCCCTGTGGGTTGTGGGAAAAGATCTTTGGGTATTGGACAAGTTCCTACACAGTCATTCAGCATTACTTGGTTGGTATATGGTGCTGTAAAGGCAGGGGGAGCATCTCTAGCTCTGTCACACTTCCTAATGAGATTTCTGTTTGTTACCCAGGCTCAGTCTGATGTGCCATGATCTTTGTCTTGATCATCGGCTGAGGTTTACAATCCATGTGCCATGAAGTAGAAGTCCTGCCATGTTTTTGGACCTACCTGTGCATTTAGAACAGATAATTTCACTAACAGGCTCGTTTACCTTGCAGTGGAGCGGCTGTTGGACAGGACTTCTACTTTATGGCAACTGGATTATACACCTCGGATCATCAATACCAAAACAAGATTAAATCACACAAGAGCTGTGGCTTATGTACATGTATAATGCAATTCAATCAAAAACACAGTGAACTTATATCTAAAGAATGGTGGATTTTCCAGACTTGTCATGTTGCTGTGAAATCAGAATTTTGGTAGCAGCAGTGGGCGAGTAACAGCCTCCCCCACTGCTGTGCTGCTTGTGTAGGGGAGTGTTGTTCCCATATGGGAGGATGACTGCTCTGTTGTTTGTTTAGGTAGGTGGCAAGTGTCAAAGTAACATCCATGTTCTGGATGTTTTCCCTGCTGAACAAGGCATTGTAACAACATGAGGGGTGTTGTTTACCTGTGAAATGTAATAAAGTTGTGCCTTATCTGTGTCTGTGTGTTTGGTGTTCTTCTGTTTCCAAGATAAAATAAAACGGATATAGATGTTGTGAAAACTTCATTTCGAAAAAAAAAAGAACCTCCCCACAAAAACTGGAATGCAATATACTGTATATCCTTACTCAGCTTTATTGTTAGCATGGTGGAACTTATGCAATCTAACCTTGACTTTAAGCTTTTATCCAGAATGGGATCACGACTTCATTCTCTGTCTTCAAACACGTGCTCATAAAACTCATTACCGCAGAAACCGTTGGGACACCTAGCAGAGAAAATCTATATTCTTGGCTCAAAACCACTGCAAAGCAATCAAAGTCTTGACCTTTAAAGCTCCAAGCTTCCCCAAGTTCTTTCAACAGCATCGCTTTGACCCATTAATTATCACTGCAAATATACAACATAAGTTAATTAAATGTTCCCCGACTACCTGAGTGTAAAAGAGGTAAAAACAAACAAACAAAAAGCTCGATCTCTATTGCTTCACTAGCTCCAGCACCAAGGAAAGAGTGTGGGAAAAGATGGGTACCTTTTAAGAGTGTACAGTGTGTACACAAGACTAAAGAAAAATTATGAGATTTAAAATAGTTTGCAGAAGCAGCACAGAGTGTTATAGGGCTCTCTGTACTCTGCCTTCTCTTCATCACTTCCAAAGGTTAAAGATAGTGTCCATCATTTGGTAGGTATGTGTGCATGTGTGTGTGTGTGTGTGTGTGTGTGTGTGTGCAGAACTCTCACTCAGCCAGCTCATAATCACTTTCAGAGGTTGAAGAGACAGTGTGTTGGTGTGTGTTTGCGTGCCTTTATCTGCGCATGTGTGTGACAGCTCTGCTCTGTATTCATGTCTCGTGCTGATTACTCTAAATGAATCTTGCTGCGGCCTCCTGAGAGAGAAAGACAAGAGAAAAAGAAGGAGAGAGACAAGAGTTAAGGGGATGGATGAATAGATGAAAGCAGAGGGGGGGAGGGTGGATTAGACAGGGTGCATGAGGACTGGAAAAGTGCATGTGGTGGGGATTTTTCTACACCCTCAATCAGGTGCAATGCGGAGAAGGTGTTAAGATCTGCTGAATATGCTTACCCATAAGCCTCAGCAGGTTCCTGCGAATAGGTCACTGCTAGAGTACAAGCAGGAAGTGTCGAGAAAGATGCAAGATGGAAAAAAAAAAAAGTGGAAAAAAAACTTTTAATTCTCTTAAACCTTTTCATCAGATAAAAGCCTATGGGGTGTTTGGAGCAATAGCAATTAACAGCTTATTAAGCTGGTAATTCTGAGAACAGTACAAACATTACTGTCTCTTACACACATTAAATCATTGTCAGTCATTGTAAAATTCCCTCTGGGTGCATTTATCCTGTTTAAAGCCCTTCTAATTTTAAAACTGGAAAGTTGTAAAGTCCATTTTAATGACGACTAAAGCAGTTAGATGGGGGTCTAAAAACGCTTTTCTTCTCCTTATGGATGAAATTGTCTAATGCGTGGGTTTGCCAAAACCCAAAAACAATGTTTCATTTGATGATGGAAAGGTAAAAAAAAAAATAGAGTTAAGCTCATTGCAGACATGCACTCCCTTTAATTAATCTGACAGCAAACGAACAATTTAACTTCACGCCTGAATGAGCACCTTGCTCACTTTCTCTGCTCACATTAGCAATGAAAATTTTACCAAGTCCGCCTGGTAAATTCACTATCATATTCAACAAGGAACAAGTCTGTGTTGCATCAGCGGATAAGCAGCAAAATCTGAGCTAAATTAGGTGGAATAAAGTAGTGGTGAATCTTGTCTACTACAAATAGGTCTAATGCTGCAGCCTTTCCTCTCACACATACAGTGTGACACACCCACAACCATTAGAGACTATCTCTACCTACGTGATATTACAAATCAAGCTCTTCTCTGCTACTGACAGCAACTACACTCGTAAGTTAAGAAAAGTACAGTGCTTTCCACGACATGAAGGTACGTGTTGTTTTCATGTCTAGTGCTTTTCCAATCCAGTATCTGACAGCAATCGGAACTGACACCATTCCTATATTATTTTAATGTATCATTACTGTCATATTGCAAATGAAGTCACACAGTACTTGGTTTGATTTCTGCAAATTATATAAGAAAAGTCTAGACCTAATATTAGCAGTTTGTATTCATGGCCATGTTTCCAATTTGTAATAAGTTTTATAAAAAGGGGAAAAAAAAAAACAATAAAAAAAGGTCTTCAGAAAGGAGCTGTTTTAAAGGTGTCTCCTATACTTTGTATCTTAACAAATATGCTGACGGCTTTCAGACTCTGCATTACACATCACGCCATCTATTTTGAATAATGTGCTCTCAAACAATATCAAATCAGTCAACTAAACAGGCAGCCTCACACACAATGAATTCCAATCCAATTCACGAGAAGCTGCATCTCATTGGTTCATTCATCAAAGCCTGCTTCCTGTCGTCCATCTCCCATCGGAACCAATTTGTTCATAACCCCATGAATTCTGGCACCTTTACCCACAGTGTGGAGACAAGAACTGCCTCCCACATAATTAGTCTGTAGTGGGCATTGTCGTCACGGTGACAAAAACACGACCTCAGCCACGATGGTCTGTAATTCTGGTTTGCACCGATTGAGCAGAGCAAACTGGGGTCCACCTGAAGAGACGTAAGGGGAGATGGCAAGGGACAAGAAAAAATAATAAAAAGAAAAAACAAAACAACTGAAAACATCAGTGGAAGATTAAAGATTTGTTCTAATTAGGTTGAGACTGCTGAGATACCCAGTGAATGAATGGAAGGAAGAAAGAAGATTAAAATGCACGTCAACACGGATTAGAATTACAAAGAAAAGAAAAGAAAAGATGCTTTCTGAAACGTGCTCAAAGATCATCAGGTAAACATTTCTTTATTAATACATCATCTTTCACAAACATAAAATGCAATTCGAAGGGCTTTGAAAGTTAGACAAGAGGAAAAAATAGACTTATGTACACATAAGAAATTATAGAAGCCAAGATGGCTGGGGAAAGATAAAACAAATAAAAGCACTAAGAAAAATACAATTGGAAATTTATTAAACACATGAGAGTTGAATATATTTCCACAGTGCATCTGAAACAAGAGTTCTGGACCTTCAATGAGCTTGTTAAATGTTTTTTCTTCATTTATTTATTTAAACGGTACAGAGCATATTCATTGACAGGCAAAACATTGCTGTAAAAATATCAGATTTAGCAAAATGCTAATTTCCACCCATGGTCCCATAACAGTAACATATAACACAAACTCATTGCCATTAATACAGAAATATAATAAAATAACAGCAACACCGACAATTATAGGAGCAATATAACCAACGGTTGTCTAATAATATCTGAGATTCCTACAAGGGCTTTAATGCAGAATAAATCTGTAAGATTAGCTTCTTAATTGTTTTATAACACATTTATTGCATAAACAACAAAGTTACCCAAACCATATGAGAAATCTGGATTTGGCATGTAGATTTTTGACAGAGTTAACCAACTTTACCCTCCGTGTTCATGAAGATTCTGATGGTTTTCCAGCCTTTTTTTAAAGGACGGCTACAAGATGATCAATTTGATAAATCACACGTTTAATCACCCAGTAAAATGCAAACACCACTGTGCTTAAAGATGACTAAACTATAAATTACTAACAAAACAGAAAAAGAAAGAGAAATTGAAAGAATTACTCAAAAATATTTGACAAAAGACATAAAAGTGTTTAAGTTAAAAACATCCAAATTTGAATCTCCTCTTAAGGACTTTGGTGCAAGGTAAGTTCATTACAGAAAAAAAAATGTGTTTATAAATAAACACAATCATTTTAAAGACAGACAATACAAGGTTTCCTTTTATTTTTTCCTAAATTCAGACCAAAGTTACAAAAGAAAAAATCAGTTAAGTAGAAAAATTCCTGACGCAGATGTGTCCGTTCTCCTGAAACACAGGGTTTGTGCAGGAAATGTGAAAAAACATTCTTCCACCAGTGAGAGATTTATGTGGAAGAGACAGAAATGAGGTGAAAGAGGTGGTGGACAAAATTACTTCTATAAATTGTGAAGGCTGTTGGACCATCAGGGAACTGGATTTACTGCAACATCTGCCTTTAAATCTGACAAGCCAGTTTGATTCTCAAATGAAGATGTCTAATCTATGAAATAGTTTCATTAAACACTTATATTTGTTGGAGCAAATTACTCAGTGGCTTTAGAGAGGCATTTACTTGCTCAGTCAGAGTCTGATCAAATCATAAAACCCCATTATTAAAAATGGAAGATGTGTGAAGTATAAACACAAATTGAATGTAATGACTTGCAAAATCACGTGAAGCAAAAAACAATGTGAAAAACTAGAACTCTGTTGTTTATCTTGTTTGTTTTGGGGTTTTTTTTCAGTTAAAGAATGTCTATTTTCTCCCTGCCAATTTGTCACATGGTAAAGCTTTGGGGGTTTACTACATCTGTTTTCAAGGTGCAGGGTACTTGTAAAGTTTTCCATATGTATGTGAGCTTATAGCATAAGTGTCAGGACACGTTGCTCTGGAAACAAGAAAAATATCAGCAGATTTCTGTATTATACTTTTTTTTTTAAGTCAGTATCTGAACATGATGTTTTAAGAAATCAAACCAGGGTAAGAAATAGTTTTAACATGCAATGGAGAAGTAAAGCCGTGGAGCAAAGAAAGTCAAGTCAAATACTTGCAGAAACAAAAATAAGTGAAAAGCTGCAAAGCCAAGATGTTTGGGAGTTTAATAACCTCCCCTCTCTTACTCTATGATTACTCACATGATCTGTTTCTTGCTTAGTAAACATTATAAAATGATGTTTTCCTGTCTGCATTTAATATTCTTACAACAGGTGCATCACTCACCCCTGCAGAAGCATAACTACCAACATAAAGCCACCGAGCAGTCCCTTAGGCATCCCAAAGTGACAGTAAATGGGTTTCTCATGTGTTAAAAAAATGACCAACTGCTCATGTTTGATTTAATACCAGAAACCCATTTTACTTCCCATGGAACTGGGACAACTTTACCAATGTGTTGCGTCATCCTACATCTCACTGCAAGTAAGCATAAACACACCTTTCTTTTTGTTTCTTTTCCAATATAAACACATACATTGCCTTGGTTCTACAGTTACACACATAGAAAAGTTAATGATGTGTATCACTGAAAAAGTTTGTAAAAGCATTTGGATGAATTACTTCAAAAAGAAAGAAGAAAAATATGCTTATTCTGTAAAGCATCATATAAGATTTTATGCACTTAGTGATGCATCTCACTCAGCGCAGATAAACATAAAAGCGACACAGAGAATGAGATTACCTGATCATCATAACAATAGAGATGCCATGAACTTTGTTTGAAGAATGCATATCTTGTTGTGACAAATGCTGTGTTGTGCGGGAAGATTTTACTCTATGATTGTCAGAGGAGCACAAAAAGAGGGTAGTTGTAGTCCACAGTGACCGTAATGACAGGATTGCATGGAGCCGTTCCCAGCCTCTTATTAAAACACGGACATCCTTTTTGTTCTGACAATGAGATGTCGCACATTCAGGTACACATGTTCACACCACAAACACACCAGTCCGTTGCAGCCAAACAAATCCTGCAGCCTCATTACGCTTCTCTAAACATTAGTTGCATAAAACTCTGATGAGGAACAAGGCTGGAAAAGGTTAATAACCATAGTTATTAAAATGCTATCATGAAATCACAGAGCTGTGATCAATAAACTGTCATGTGGTCCACATCAGTAGAAGCATGTCGCCTGGTCTGGCCTCTCCGCTTCTATCAGGTTTGACTATGAGGGGATTTTATTTAGTAAGATATGTCATGATTTACAAAAGTAAAAGGTTATTGATACATGGAGTGCATACAGTTGAGGAATAAGGCCAATTCCTGGGTGACTTATTGATAGAGATTTATAGATGTAAAAAATGATGAGCACATGGCTATATTTCAAGTTGGAGGATGAAACTTGAAACAATAAACAAATAGTAAAGGCAAACGAGTCAGGATGTGATGTTTCGTGTTCTATTTAGTTCCTGGTTTTCTGTTTTAGTTTGTAGTTTTCCTAGTTTTGTTCCCTGATGTCTAGTTTCCTGATTTGCTTTCCCGTTCATTAGCTCACCTGGACTCATTAGTTAAGTCATTCAACCTTTGTCTCGTTCTGTTTGTGTGTGTATTTACGGCTTGGTTTCTGTTTGTAGTTGCTGGATCATTGTGTGTGTTAGACCATGTTTCCCTGACGAGTTCTGCCTTCAGTTTATTCTGTGATTAAAACCTCCAAGTTCTGCAGCTCTGGCTTCCTTTTCCTGCATTTGGGTCCACACCTCCACCACCATTTATGACAGAAAGATAATTTCTCATGAAAAGTAAATGAATAAAGACATGTTCTGCATTGCTGTGCTACATGACCTGTTGGATTATGTAGGAAACAGCCACCTGAACAAGTGCTGATAACTTTCAGTGTCCTGACGACTGCATAAGGACATAAAACGATAATGCTTATTTTATACTGGATGCATTACAAAACAAAAAAAGAGGTGATTGTAAGTATAAAACTATCATTTTTAGAATGTTGCATTCACACACAAACGATTGAGTTGCAAAGAAAATGTGCAGACACCATTTTGTAGTTTTCTTTTACCTTGTATCCTATGATGGAAGGCTTTCTGCTTTCACATGTTTAGAAATGAGGAGGGGCTACAGGCCAACCTGTGTTTACAGTTTATATAAAAATAAGCAGAAACTCAACTGAGCAAATCTCTGGTTCCTTATGGTACACTAAGAACAGAAGATGAGGCACTTTCTTGTATTAATATCAATACTGCATGTTTTTGTATAAATCAAGAAAAATGACAAGCAATTGGAAACTAGTAAACTGTTGAGAAAAAAGCAAAATGAAGGGGCAACTCCAGCCAATATGCATTTATTTATACATCAGACAATCTGTTCTTAAAGGGACAGTTATCTGGAGCACTGTAGATGCTATGTTCATCAGGAAAAGAATAGTTCCTCACGTGTAGATTATTTGACCGACATGGTTTTAATGACTGAAACGGTGCACAACACTGAAAAGAACATGCCAGAGGGGTGTACTGTAACCATTAAGGAGAGGTGCTGCAGTTTCTTCTCTGTGCTGGGAGTGCATGTGAAAATGCTTTTGCAATCACTGCAAGACTATGCTTCTCCATCACATGTCATTTATCTGTGCTGTCTCTAATGCAATTCCTCTGCACTGTCCCATCTTCAGAGCTAACATCCATATCACTGGCAGGTTAATGGTACAGAAATACTTTTAGTTTACTTAAATAAGCTAGAAGTAATATGGCATTCACAGAAGGCATTTGGTTTTCATTGCACTGTGTATGACAGACAGGGCTGAAATGCACTGCGTATGTTTATGTTATATGTTTTTTTCTTTTTTCTTTTCGTTTTCCAGTAATGGCAACATAATGTTTGAGTGGACATAATTAAACGTGAATAATTTGCTTGATTCTATTTGGAGTGTTTATTAAGTAAAAGAGTCAAGACAAGTTCAGCTTACAGTCAGTGTTGGTCAGCGTTGCAGTGAGGTGAGGGTGAAATAATCAGCATTATATAGAGAAAGTTTTATTGTCAGTTCTGGTATCAATAGTTTCGACCCGCTGACACCCTGTTTGCATATTTTTTTGAGGTTTCTTGTATTTGAAAAGTTGATTTTGAGATCATCCATCCATTTTCTGCTGCTTACTCGGGGGCGGGTCGCAGGGGCAGCAGCCTAAGCAGATAAGCCCAGACTTCCCTCTTCTCAACCACATTTGCCAACTCTGCGGGGGGGGATCCCGAGGCGTTCCCAGGCTAGCCGAGAGATATAATCCCTCCACCGTGTCCTGGGTCTTCCCCGGGGTCTCCTCCCAGAGGGATGTGCCTGAAACACCTCACCAGGGAGGATACCAGGAGGCATCCTGACCAGATGCCCGGGACACCTCAACTGGTTCCTCTCGATGCGGAGGAGGAGCAGGTCTACTCTGAGCCCCTCCCTGTATACGAGATGTCGTTCTTTCGGTCACGACCCACAGCTCATGACCATAGGTGAGGGTAGGAACGTAGATCGACTCGTAAATCGAGAGCTTTGCCTTCTGGTTTAACTTCTTCTTCACCACGACAGACCAGTGCAGAGTTGGCATTACTGCAGACGCCGCACCGATCCGTCTGTCGATCTCACGCTCCATCCTTCCCTTCTCTTGGAGGCAGGAGGGAATGATGAAAACTCATTGCTTGCTTTTTTACTGGTTACTGGTAACTTTTTTTTTTTTTCACAATTTTAGTCCAAACTGTGCCATTGGTGGTTTGTTGACATTTTTAACTCCACAGAATACTGTTGAAAAACAGAGTCTGAGTAGCAGGAAAATTCTGGGGTAAGGGCTTCACTCTTTTGGAAATCTATGTAGTGCCATTTGTTGAATGTCATGCAAACCAAGGTAATTTGATGAAAGGTTTCTAGTCATGACCACCTTGTATTACAGCCACTGAAATGGAACCATACAGTTGTGTGGAGTTTGCTTGTTCTACCCATGTATGTGTGGATTTACTTTGGGTATTCCAGCTTCCTCCCTCTTGCCATAGACATGCATGCCAGGTTATTTGACTTTTCTAAATTCTCCCAAGGCTGAGTGTGAGCGGTGGTTTTTCTCTCAGTGTTGGCCCTATGATGGGCCACCAATCTGTCCAGGCAAGGGGATTTAGACTTCATTCCCCCCACAACCCCGGATAGGAATAAGCATGTATGGAAAATGATTGAGAGAAATAGCAGCGATAGTGTTTTGAATGCTTTGACCATTCCTTGCAGAAGTGACAATGAAGTTGACTCATAACTGACTATTATTTATGATCAATCAAAGTTGTTCATTTAGCCAAGTTAACATCAAATAGTTTCTGACTCAATCTGAGCATGGTTTTCAGGTGCAGATTTAAAAATGAAGACAACATCATAAGGCTGAATCCTTACCAGTGGATGAGCATTACTCCATTTCAATACACTTGCATGTGGGTTGAAGTCTGAGGCAAAGCATACACAACAGAAATATCCAACCCTAAAACTCAACATTGCTGGCTCGTTTGATGGAAGTGACAGAAACAGGAGGAAAACCGGGAAAAATAAACTGTCAAAAAACAGAAGACAAACAGGCCATTCAATTAACCCTTTAAGTTCCTAGTCTGGTAGAGGTATATTTGCAGAGACCTTAATGAAATTCTTTAAAAGTTGAGGAAATAAACCTGCCTGAGCATCTCTACCCATTGGTTTGGGTAGGTAAAACCCAAGCTAAGTGATTGTTATAACACTACTGTTTCAGATTCCAACCATTTTACCGTTGTTACACTAATATTAACTTCTTTTTTTCAATATCTCAGACCAGTACACCAGTTCTGACATAAATCTTCCCACTCAGAAAAAAAAACACGAAAGTTTTTGTTGCAACTTTCAGAAGCTTTTGATTCATCTAAGTTTGTTTTTGAAGAAGCAGTTCATTTTGCCTTTTTATTTTGACTGCTTCCTTTCAGTCAGCAACACAATGAATACATCACTAGACAGCAGTAACTCATAATCCCTCACAGAATCAGGTAAGTCAGTAAAATACTTCAGTGGTTATTGGCTTTTTCCCCCATTAATAAAAGACCCCCAGTTCTGACATGACTGATGTACATAAATATCTACACTAAAGTCTTCAGTGCCCCCCCCCCCCCCCCCTTTTTTTTTTTTCTTTTTAATAACATCATGTATAAAACCTGCCTTCTAATAGTTCCTCATGGGACACTGGATGTTTAAAACCCATTGTGGAGCAGCTATAATCTCACGCCTGAAGTTTTGATTCGATAACATGCAAGACAGATTTGTCTTTGATTGCAGTCTGGTGAATCTGTAAGAACCCAGCTGCCTCTCAAAGTAACTTCTTATCTGTGGTTGGGATTCTCTTTCCTCTCCAGTCAAATTTAAGGAAACATGCACACTGCAATAATTCTTGGAAAAATTACAAGTTAACTTTAAGCAGTAAAACAAAGTTTACTTTCCTTGTAAGGCCCCTTTTTTCAATATGCTAATTCATGGACTTTTAACCTAAACTCAGCCATGTTTTTTCAAGCTTCAGTCACTTATCTGCATAGCTCATTCTCCTTGCAGTTCCTACCAATTCTGTTGTGTGTGTAGTTAAGATGTTAGTTTTTTTCTTCTTTTTTTTCAGAGGATGGTAAAGGAGGGAAAAAAAATAATGGCATTCATTTCTTTGCTGTTTGAAAAACAGCTTCCACAAACTTGAAAATTGCTTGTGCTTGGTAATCCATCACAATAAACAGGAGGTCTTAATTTGCTTTTGCATTAGTTGCTGTGTTATTGTTCTTTCATTGGGAAGGTGTTGTTTTATTCATATTTCACACCTACACTGAGCTCACTGTCAATCACTTGACAATCTTGGGAGCAACTTGGAGGCTGCCTGAAAATAATCCCTCTAAAGTGTCACCTTTAAGTTTGTGCTAAAACTTCCTCTTTTTTATTTGGACTACTGGGCTATATGGAATATGTAAACACACCAGCACCCTTGCCATTATAAAAGTGTATTGTTTGAATGCATATAAAATGTATTCATTCGTTCATCCTCCTGACCATTTAATCTGGGGAAGGGTCGCGGGGAAACTGAAGCCTATCCCAGCACTCTTTGGGCAAAAGGCAGGGTGAACCCTGGTCAGATCACTAAGACATTGCAGGGCCACACAGAGACAAACAAACACTCACACTGACATTCACTCCTACAGGCAATTTAGAGTAACCAGTTAGCCCAACATGCATGTCTTTGAACAGTGGGAGGAAGCTGGAGTACCCGCAGAGAACTCACACATACATGTGGACAACATACAAACTACACACACAGAAAAGCCACTGTCCAAACCTCGCCCCAGCCAAGGATCAAACCAGCAAGCTTCTTGCTGTGAGGCCACAGTGCTAACCACAATGCCACTGTGCATATAAAAGTGAACAAGAAAAATAATAAATTATTCCAATCTGTAGCGGAATCAAAAGCTTTTCCATTTTATTGGAAATATGGATAAAACACAGGTTGTTTTCAGCTTCTTTAGAAAACATTTTAAAACTAAGACTCAGACCTTTTCCGGTTCATTGAGTCCTTGGTCTTTTACATTTTCACATGTTCCATTTTCTTGATTTTGCCAACAGTGGGGTTTGGGACGACAACATCCATCACAACAGCTTTCTCTGCTGCTCATCCATTGTCACTATGTCCAATTGGAAGACCTCCATTTTTTCAGTCTTTATATCAGGAAGTCCCACAGGACAAATCCACCATGCCGACTACTTGGTTATGGTATTCCATGTACTTGCCTGCCAATATCTTACACATTGCTATGAGGTACTGGATTGTTTCAGGGGCCTCTTTGCAAAGCCTGCTCCTTGGAGCCATGCCTGATGAGATAGATCTGGATCTTAATTGCCCTGATCCCGGTTTGCTCCTGTGCTGCTGTGATTAGAGCCTCTGTGCTGTCCTTCAGTCCAGCCAAAAGTCCTACAGTTAAACTGCCATTTAAAGTACTTTGATGGCTGCAGCTGTTCTCTAATTAAGAGTCTACAACATGCCACAGTACTTTTGCCTATTTAAACATGTTCATCTACATCTTTCATCAACAGGCATTAATGTCACACTGTAAGTCAGGGCAGGATCATCCTGTGTCAGCTGAACATCTGCTCTATCTGCAGTTGAGAGCTACAACTTCTGTGAAAGGAGAGAGGTCTGGGAGTGTTTGGTTGTAGGAGGGGCCTGATGTAGCTCCCACTGTTCATTAAGAAGACATACACCATACATAAGTTCACATCAGTAATCAAATCTCCAGCAACACTCGAGCCTAGTGGATTTTTCACTGGTTACTTTTAAAAAACAAAAAATAGGTGTCACTAGAGTGAAAGTTGCTAAGTTGGCAACACAGCATTAGTCGAGTTCTGATATATGCATCAGGAAATCATGCACTGACAAACATTCAGCATTGTTTTGAATACAAACTGTAATTAAATGCAAATGTTGTGTTGTAATTAATTAGATTGACAGATCCATTCATATACAAGTACTGCTGACAATGGAGACAAGGTAGGCAAAGTGTCTCGTCCAAGGACACAACAGTTGATAGCTATCAAACGCTAGCAAGCTAGTTAGCTAGCAAGCTAGTTAGCTAGCAAGATAGATAGGTAGATAGATAGATAGATAGATAAATAGATAGATAGATAGATTTATAAGCATATATCGGTGTATATATAGTCAAATGTTTGGACATACTGTCCAAACCTTTGACTGTGACTGTAGATGTAGATGCATGAATATATATATATATATATATATATATATATATATATATATATATATATATATATATGTGTGTGTGTGTGTGTGTGTGTGTGTGTGTGTGTGTGTATATCTAGCATGTGGGCCAGAGGTATTTAAATACCAAACACTTACAGCATTGGGGTGAAATGCTTAGCTCCCTCTGACACTTCATTAAACAAAACCCATTTTTTTCTTTCGGCCCTGACAATACTTTTCCTTCAACACAAAAGCTTGATGACACTGCGGCTGACTCAGCCACACGATAGAAATCTTCATTGTGCTAATTACATCCTTCGCTGTTTGTTAAAGACTTTTATCTCTCCCCCATCTCCATGCCCATCTAATCTGGTCTTATCTGCAGGCTCCATCTCAAGGTGATTGCTGAGATAGTCTTTGCTATGGACTTAAAAGGAGTGCTGTTGTCTGCGTGAGCAGAAATAGCATCTCATTTCCCCTCAGTCAAACTTGTCTAAAGTCATAGATTTGTGTTTGTGTAGTCAAGAGTGTTTGTACATTTGGGCTTTTTTCTTGTGAATGTGCATCTATTGTCTCCTTCAGCCGGGGGAAAATTCTCTGAATTGGTACAAAATGTTGTTTTGTCACTGCAGGCCATCATGCAGCAAACAAAACAGACACACATGGAAGCGCCCACAATAAAGTAGAATAAAAGCACAGCTGGCTTGTTCAAACCCCAGACAATTGGTTTTGTTGCAGAATAAACATTTTTATTCAGTGACGGTACCAGCTGTTTTGAAGTTGGATTCATAGTATTCACACTTTTTCTCACATTTGGTCTGTTACATTTGGAGCCCCTCAGGGACTCCAATGCCTGTTTTCTGTCCAAGCAAACATTTCACTAAAAAAAAAAAAAAAACTAGATTACTTGGATGCAGCAGGTTTAGTGTGAGCTGGCACTGCAATGAGTGTCTATTTCAGACATGAAACAAGCTGAAAAGTGGGTGGTCATGTTTTCATGCAAGGGGACAGATGCCAGCAGCTTTACTGTTTACTAGTCTTGCCTAAGCAGCACACGGTAAAGGTACTGTGAGTAATAATTACTAATTTCTAGTGGTAAAGACAGACATAGAAATTACTTAAAATACCAAGTACAGCTGTAAATAGACAGTGGTCGTCAGTGGCCAAAATTCTTCCGGCCACATGTTTTCACCACCAAGTGGGTCCAGTGGCATGATTATTGTTAAATGTCCATACATATGAAGATAGATTTGGTTGTACGATGATGTATTTAGGTACATGTATGTGTGCTTGTATGTGTGTGTACATGTGTATGCATGTATATGATTTGTACAATCATTTTGATCTGTCTGAAATAAATAAAACTGAATCAAATCAAGAACAAAGCCATAGCTTTTATTTAAAGCAAAGTGCTCAGATACCAAAGGAAGCCCAGTTTTATGTTTTTCTGTAATTGAACTTTAATTTTCTCATGTGATGCACCTTTAAAACTACCTGCTTAATACAGTAAAATTCTGCATCTGTGGTCATATTGATGGTAACTGTTTCATGTAACAAAATTTGTAAATGATTATATTTATTCTGATCCAAACTGGCTGGATCCATTGGCCACTGCATAAGTGAACTGTGATGTTTACACCAGCACTGGAGGGAGGCTGAACTTGCTGCAACCTTTAATTTAAACAACAGGCATAGCTTGCTAGAACAGTACACAACCACATAACAGTAATAGCACAGCGAAGTACTATATGCTTACACAAATGTAACTACATAGCCTCAACTGATTTTAATTAGTTGTTTAGATGCCTGCACAACACTCTCATAGCCTCTTTTTCAAAAGCAATACTTGCACAATGTGTGACAGGTTACAAAGATCTGTGGGTGGAAGACCAGTTGAATAACACCAAAGGCTGTAGCACAGCAGCTGTTGTGATGACAATTCTGGCAAATATTACTGTCCATGAACTTGAGAATGGAAAATACTGGCGTCACATTATTCTCATGTAAAATGATTAGGACTGAGAATCTCAGTGTTAAATAAATTTGAGTCATTTCATGTGTTAAATGGCCACAGCTGTGATCCTTTGAGGTTCTAGCTAAATGCTAATTTAATATATGCTAACATGCCATCAGCAGTGACACTGTTTTTTTAATGCTGTTTCCAAAGTGAATGTCTCTAATATTTGGTTTCTACTTCGTTTATTTTTCTTTTGTTTTTTTTTTTTATTTAACACAAAGTTAAGCTGCAGCTTGTTGCTTTCATGTTGGATCTGTTTGAAAAACCAGTCACCCACCATTTACTAATTGTTTTTCATATAGTGTAGTTATTCATAGGCATAGATCCAGTGTCATTAAATGATACCAGTGAGCCGGTAGACGCATTAATCTTAAGCAGCACCAGTGCTTTCCATGTGATCTGCTGCACAGTCATTGCATGTCAGATCTGGGCATCTCATCTGTTTAAGATGTAAATTTTCCATGTCACCCTCTGTGACTGCTGCAGTCCCCCCCTCTTTTATTCCCAACATCCACCTTTAGGCTCCATGGCATAAATTCACTCATCACTCCAAGATCCCATTGGGGGAAACACGTTTACAGGGAGTGATGGAATTGGTGCATGAATGTCAAACTCCAATTATTTGTAAAAGTAAATATTTAACTGAGATCTTTCTGACTGAACTGTGCTCAAACACATCAACACAGTTTCTCTGAACTGATTAACCCTTCAAAGTTTGCTCTAAAATGTATTCCTCAACATTTTATTTTTTCCTTCAGATTCTGATAATAAGAAACATTGTATTTATCGGTAACTCTACAATAATTGTACAAGTCACACATTTAAGTATGTAATTAATGATGAACTAATGCATTAATTCATGAAGACTTTATCATGAATATGATGATCTCAGATTGATTCATGTGATTGCTTTTTCAGTTGAATTTAATGCAAGACACATTCAATGAAATCAACATTTTGTCAACATACATATATGTAAAAGCACTTGGAGTGACTATTACAGTTTTAAAATCACTGCATTATTGCAGTCCATTTAAGAAAGCTATGACACTGGAATATCTGGAAATGTTTTATTTGAAATACATAGCTGCTTGAGAAACAACAAAACAGAAAATAAACCTACAATGTACCGTTATTAATAGTCACTCCAAGCGCTTTTACATATCCATGTTCACTCAAATGAACTTCTTTGAGTGTCTTGCATAAAATAAAAATGAAAGGAAAAAAAATCAGTTCCAGGAAATTAAACATATTTCTATCTAAATTGGCAAATATGTCAATATGTTGATAAATTAACAGTGAATAAATGTTCAACAATTGGTAATCAATTAGAGATCACGTAATAAAAAACATGAACATTGGGATCATCATTAGTTCATGATGAGCAACACAAATTCATTAATAAATGCATTAGTTCATCATGAGTTACACATTACTTAAGTGTATGAATTGTACCACTATTGTAAAGTATTACCTTTTTATCAAATGATTGAGCTGACAGTTGATGGTATAGTAACAATTATTGGTAAAAAAATGAAACAGTGATAAATTAAGATTTAATTCTGACATGAAGCTAAATTTTCTGAAACCTTTATTATAATCACTAAAAAGTTTAAACTGCAGCGCAGGATCCTAAAAGGTTAAAACATGGATGCATCAGTAAATCCTTTCATATTCTACATGTATGTCAGCTTAGTCAATCGCTTAAATCTACTCTGCATCAAGGTTGTGTGTGAAGACAAGTGTGCTCTTATTCTTATTCAGGAGTTTGCTTTGTTGTGTTTCTGATTCTTTCTCTTTGAACCAAACTTCCAGAAGTAAGAGAGGAGTAACTGCAAGTAACTCCTCTCTTACGTATTTGAGGATTGGTGAAACAGAAGACCGGGTTGGTCTCAAAATTACAGTGCCTCGGAAGTGCAAAACAAATTACAGGTTCAAAAAACACATTAAAATTAAGAATGCAAATCAAAATTACATTTTAAAATACAAATTCACAATATAAAAAACAAATTTAAATTTCAAAAACCAAATTTAAATTTTAATAAACAAATTTAAATGAAAAAAAAAGTCTTTTTTGACGGGTTGTAATTCAAACTGGTCTGAACTTTTGGACTAAAGCTGTACAATTTACACTAAAGGAAAGAAGACAAAAGCTCCCTTAATTTGGTGAAAATGTGTTCCCATAAGCCACCCACACACTGAAAATGTACAGTTTATCATTGGAGCTGGACAAAACAAATTACAGTTGCAAGTTCTTTTTTTAAGAAAAAACTTATTTTTATCTTTTGCAAGTTTCCATCCTATAACTTTTAATGATGGCACGGGCATTTGAGTTTTCTCATTAAAAATCTCTCAGAAATACTATGAAAGAGGTGTCAAAGACATTACCAAACACAGTGATGGCAGTTTTATTTAATTAGATTTTCAAAAGTGACATCAAGACTTAAAACAGTTTATAAAGTGATATATGGATGGATGGAAAATAGCATTACCTAGTATCTGAGGCCAACTGTGCAGCGTGAAAAAGTAAGACAGCACACACTTTAAGCATGAATGAACACCCAGAAATCAGTGTCTGCTGTGAAAAGGATGTCTCATAAGCGGGTTTAGTACACAGATTTAAACATTAATGCCCTGATACAGTATAATATACTGAACATAAACACATTGGCACACCCAAACATGTCAGTTCTTTGAAAAATTAAGGGTTTTGTTTTCAAAGAGCGCTTTCATCTGCCTCTTTTTCCTCATTTCCTACTCAGCTCTGATACAGCATTTTCCCATGACAATTGTCTTTCAGAGTGAGAGGATGTCTTGACAAACTCAAAGACTCGGGCTGTGTGGTGAGGTGCAAATACGCATGTGTTCTTTGCCGTGAGATCTAGTGTTTTGATAGCAGATATCAGATCAAAAGTAACCTGACGGCACATCTCTTCGCGACAGAATTTTATAAACAAGCTCATCATATAGTGTTATATAAATACCTCGAATAAAGACAGTCATTACTGCTGTTGCACAGTAAACGCTGCGTGCTGTCACAAATTGTCTTTCATCATTAACGCCAACGCTGCTTGTCGACACGTCCAATTTAGTAAGAGATGTAGCAGCAGATCAAAGTCGACGATTCTTCCCTCCAGAGTTGATAGCACTTTATTCAGGTTTTAGAAGGTAGGCCTTATCAACCTCCCAATTTTGAGTGAGTCTGCGGGCTGAGAACGAGCAGAGCTTAAGTTGAGTTTCGGTGTACTGTTGTTGGTTTACCTGTTCTGCAGAGTCATTTGTGATCAAATATTCTGGAGGAGTCACAGGCATATCTACTGATATCATCCCATGACTGAGTTTCCACTGGATTCCGCCTCAGTCATCTAGAAAGATTATTAACTCTGCCGGTTGCTCATATTGCTAAATGGTACTTTGCTGTTGCTACACTTGACCTCACTTTGCGCTTTAATACTGATGGTCACCATCATTTTGTCACAGAAGCTGAGTGTGTTCTCTGAAATGAACTTTTAATTTTTACATTACGGAATAATTATCCTTTTTACTGAACTTTATGTATTCCCGCAGGAAAGTATTGTGTCATAGCTTAGATGTGAAATATCTGCTTATACGATGCATAATATAATATTCATTTTATTCATTCAACATGACTTGGCTGTCTGAAGTTGCTTTGTTTTGTTTTGGCTTTGAATTTTCTCAGAAGATTATCCTCTCTCTCTCTCTCTTGCTTTCATTTTCTCTCTCTAACACACACACACACACAAACACACATACCTACTCACACACAGAGGCAGCTGTGTGTCAGTCAGCTGGGGGGGCGAGACATTAACTTGCAACAAATCAAATGTGGCTCAGCATCTTTGCCAACAACATGTCGTTCGAACAAAACCGTTCTGAAAGGGAAAGACTTGAGAGCTTTATCCCCTCTACAGAAAACAAAATTTGGTGGGGAATTTTGGAAACACGTCGGATTTTGTAAAAGAGAATGAATGTTCTTGGATTACTTTGTATGCAGTAAATACTGAACTGGGACGCTGGTGAACTGAGGAAATTCAAATACCTTATGATAACTACATAATTAAACAGTTAAAATAAATACGGACTTACATAATTAGTCACAAAGCCTTTTGTCACAGAGAACCAGAATGCTGATAGATTCATGGTTATAGGAGGCAAGCAGGTAAATAAATAAATAAATAAACAATGATTTACTGAATACCAAAGAACTGAACTTGGTGCAGAAACAGGTAATCCAACAAAGTCATATAGAAACAGCAAGCCAGACAACCAGAGCAGGGCTATCATAAAGAAGAAGACTGGCAAAAGGCAAAGAAAAAACACAAATAATGAAATGTTTATCTACAAATGACAAATGAGGTAGAGATTGAATCTATGGCATCACTGTGAGATCTGACAGATTTAGGCTGCATCCACACAGAGAAGGAGCAATTATGTTTTTAAGTATGTTTTCCATTTCAAGAGTCCTCAAAACACTTTTAAAATCTGCTATAACACAGACTGCAGCAACATTTTAGTCCAATCTGAAAATGCATAAATACAATGCTCAACCAAATTTTTTCTCCGACAGCACAAACCTCCACCAAGCAGCTCATTTCCACTGGGTCCGCAATTCCTTCCAGATCTTTCCCAAAATTTTATGGAATTTAAGTTGGACAAAGACTCAATCTCAGATGGATAAAATGACAAAAATATTCCCAGTAGTTCTGCATGAAGTTGCCAACAAACAGACAGACAGATAAAACATAAACCCCTTGGCCAAGGTATTTTAACTGGGGTGTTAATTAATTGATTAGTGTTCAATACAATGAAGAATGGCCCGTTTAATAAGATGAACAGCTTTGTGTCCATATACCTTTACAAACTAAAATAACCTGTGGAATTCCCCAAGGTGCCATCTAGGAGCCACTGCTGTTAGACATCTACACTACCAGTCAAAATATTGGTCAAACTGTCCCATTAGATTCAGTTGAAAAGTGCATCCGAACCATTGACTGGTGTTGTACATACTCCCACTTATACAAATAATGAAAATTTAAAAAACATATTATCATTCATTCATTCATTTTCCGAACCGCTTATTCCAATTCAGGGTCGCGGGGAAGCTGGAGCCTATCCCAGCCGGCTTTGGGCGACAGGCAGGGTACACCCTGGACAGCTCGCCAGTCCATCGCAGGGCACATATTATCATAATTTTACTAATTATAAACGTATGTATACAACCATCTCATCAACAACCAAGTCAGAAATCTGAAAGAAGTTATGGAGTCAGACCTGAATTTTGGATGGTTTAAAGTCTGTCTAGTATCACTTATAAAAAATGATGAGAATTAAAGGTCTGATGTCTCAGCAGGATTTTAAAAAGCTTGTTGTCAAACACTGTCCTTACAGGGCTTCCTAAAAAGTCCATCAGAAAGCTGCAGTTTGTCCAGAAAGCTGCTGCTCAAGTCCTCACTAAGACCAAGAAAGTGGATCATAAAACTCTGGTCTTGATCTTTACCATGGCTTCCTCGCTGCCAAAGAAGTGACTTCCAAAATCCTGCTGTTAGTTTGCAAATGTCACGAGGCAGCTGGCTTAGCTGGAGCAACCTAGTTTGCTTTCAGCAGCAGGGGGGCTGTTGGATGGGCTGTCCTGCTTGGTCCTGCAGTTGGGCGGTGCCGCAGCTGTTTTAGCGATTCTCTTTACACCTTCCCCGCCTCTGGCAGTCAGAAGTAAAGTTTATCTGCAGCAGTTACCTGCCAGATCGTTATCACTGCTACACTGCCTGAGGACTGCTTCCGTAGAGCTGCTGCCTCCTGGAGTTTGTGCTCTGTGTTGCTGTGGAGCATCCGGCCGGAACTGTCTGCTCCTCTGCCTGCCTGATTTCCACCTGCCACTACCTGCCTTCACCGATCAGATCCTTCAGAACTCGAGTAGGACTATATATTCCATACTGCAACTTTCAGACTATCGTGGCCTGAATCATGCTTGGAATAATCTAATTTACACTTTTCTTTCCAGCAGAACTGAATGAACAGACGATCTCCTCCCCCCTCTGCTTCCCCATACCTGCCGGCTTCTAACATAAAATCCATATTCAGTTGTGCAAATGCAGTCTGTGGCTACTCTCTGGCTCGCATAATGACAACAAATCCCTGAAATGGTTTAGGACCAAAATCTATTCAGGATTGTTTGGTTTGTTCTGAACCAACTGGATTCCTTGCGTCATCAGGTTCAGGTCTACTTTCTGTTCCTACAGACAGAACTAAACAGAGAGGCAGCGCTCAGTTTTTATGCTCCACAAAACTACCAGAAAACTGCAGATCTGCTCAAACCAATGCTTTAAGTGGGCCGGTATGCAGCGGTACGCAGTACCAGCACTTTTAAATTCTACTCTATCCCTTTTACCAGAACTTTTTTTCAGCGTATAGTGCATACCGGGACTATTTTTTACAGCTTATAGTACATACTCGGACTATTTTTTACAGCGTATAGTGCATACTTGGACTTTTACTGGCTTTCTTCAGCAATCAGTATACCCCTCCTACGACTTCACCACATATTACAACTTATATTTGTTGATTTTAATAAAAAATAACTTTAAAAAAAGTTGCATCAAAAGAAATGTATTGTTAAGACCGGTATGGACGCACAACGCTTGCTGTAGCCCACAACGTCACGCCGCACGTCACATTGTTCACTTGTTTTTGTGTTTACATTGAAGTGGACATGCTTTGAATTAAAGGAAAGGTGGAGAAAAAAAAAAAAAAAAAAAAAACTATTGCGGCTGTAATGTTACAAACTGGAGCAGAGTTGAGTGGTGACGGTAGTACTACTTAACAGTCATTTGCTACACCAGACAATGAAGGTCAGATGCTGCAAACTAAGTGTATGGCTGGTCAGTATTTTGAGTTTTTGAAAATTATTTCTAGATTAAAGATACGATAATATTACTAAGTTGCATGGACCAGGCCTAATGCTGGGAAAAACATATTTCACAGAGGAAAAGTGTAATAGTAATACACTGTTAAATTAGTTTGGTAATAAGCTAAATAGTATGTGTTTTTTGTTTTTAACCCTTTCATGCATAGTGACCCTGTAGTGGACACCTATTTAAAAGCTTTTTTATTGCATATTCATGAATGAGGAGGGTATTTTTTTAAATGAACCACTTCAGTGTTTTTTTTTTAAATTTGTTTTTTTATTTTTTTTACAAAAATGTGAAAAATGTTGCATTGTTTTTATTATTTATTCAAGCATGAAAGGGTTAATGAACTTTAAGTTTATGTATTTACTTTTCAGTGTTATTTTTAATGTCCAGCAATGAGGCTTGAAGTTCTTTAAAGTGTCTCCGTGGCACTTTGAATTTGGCAAATGTGGATTTGATTTAGAACTTGCTGTGTTTATTTTTTGTCATTTCTGTGCTATAAAACTATTAATCTATAGATCAATTTGTAGATCTACGTACAAGTATCGGCCATGTTTTCGTCCCATATTTGCATGACAAACTGACAGCAGGTTATTAAGGGAATACTACCACTTATTTTGTTCCACTTAAAGCACTGGCTCAAACTTTTAGCTTTTTTAAATCGCGATTGAAAACGTTTCTGTTTCCCAACTTTTCTCCAAACCATCATTAATTCCTTAATTTATTGCATCTAGGCTGTTTTGGCTTCTTTGTTTATTTAACTTTGCTTTTAAAAGTTTGTTTTTAATGCTTCTTCTGCGATCCACTGTAATGATGTTAATAAAGCACTGGGAACTGTCTCTTATGAAATGTGGGACAGGCCACAGTTATGCATAAAAAACAAAATAATTGACATAAAACTGTTTTCCACCACTGCTGTTAAGTTGGTGGGGTTTGCACCTGCACGTTCAAGGGGAGGTGCGGCTGTGGTGTCATCAATTCAGAAAACATGCATAACTGTTGTTAGCGCAGAAACTAAACAATTACAACTCCAGATTGCTTCACTTTGGCACCTGGTTCTAAAAAAATGTTGTTTTGTGGATCCCTCATGGTTTCATGGGGATGAAATATTGAAATTATAAACTACAGTTGATACATCTACACACATATCTCTGTTAGTATGACTTAAAACAGTCACTAATCAACATTCCTGCAGGATCTGGACTTCTATTTTATTACCATTTACTTTAAACTGTAGCATTTCTGCCATTAAAAAAAAGCTTAAAATTCATGAAATCCATTTTTCAAAAATGTAATGTGCTTTGACTTTATCATCTTTCTTCTGCTAGTAATGCCTGCTGCTTATCTAATTTCTGTACGCAAGGCGTTCCTTAATCAGTCTGAAGATTTCCTGTCGTGCCTTCATTATTAGTTATTTTTTGTGGACTTGTGAGATGAGAAACTGTCCAAGGGCAGCCATGTCCCCCACACGAGAGATTACTTGAAATTTATGATGAACAATGAAATTAGATCAGCTTCACAGATCTGAATTAGGTCCTTCGACGCGATTTAAACTGTTGCTGAAAGTTGCTTTGCAGGGTCTATTTTTATATTTGAGATAACATATAATGTATTAGATACCATTTTTCAAACTGTATCTATTATCCACTGAGAGGCTTAATTTTTTCATCTACTTATAAGCAAAAAGAACAGTAATTCACATAATTTATTGCTGCAGTGGATAAGGCAATAAAATTGCTGCTATTAAATAGGGTTTTCAGAGATGAAATTAGTTTTCATGCAATTATGAGTCTCCACTAATTCTTGACACACTGGCACTGAGCTTGAAGAGGAGGAGGTGCTGTGTATGAGTGCAGGGGCAGAGTTGCATGCACACCCCCACACGCGCATACACCTCCGCTCATTCACGCACCCCCACAGACACATACCGAAACACACACGCACGTGTTCGAACACCCTTCCTCAGGCATGATTGAGTGTCGCTGGTCTTGTTAGTACCTTGTCGTCACAGGAGAATGTAGCTAATTAAAAGTGCATGTGATGTTTATTAAGTTTGCTAGCCCACACTTCCTCAAATCTTTTTTCTCAACTTCATTAGCTTGAGCCAACACTCACAGCTCCACAAACACACTTCAGTTGACTGCTTGCTCCCCAGCGTTGTCTCTGCACACTCTTACACAACCGTATAGGAGGAGGGATTTTGATTGATATGAAGACAATCTAATTCTTTTTGGAGTTGAAATTTTGTTCACGTGCATGTTGGCATATGTTAATGTTGATTTGGGTGTATCTGTTAGCAATATGCGCCTGCATGTGCATGTGTGAAAGTTCTTTGATTGAGGATGTCAAAGGTGGCTGCCTACGCAGCAATTAGAGGTGCCAGGAGAGAAAGGGAGTGTATGAATGTAATGTAATTGTGGTTTTGTGAAGGAGTTTTTAATAGAGGTGCAGAGACAGATGGCAAGCATTCATTACAGCATGATAGCTTAACACATCTGATGTCTCAGCCTCCTTTCTATCCCTCTAAAGAAAACTTTCCAACAGTTATTCTTTAACTTGCTGACCCAAATCTCAAGAACCAAAAATTGGAAATGTTAATTTTCTATATTCCTGACAAAGCTGCAGTGTAACTTGTGATTATTCTGTATGCGTTGCACACAGATGGTTTATCTCTTCATATGTTTCAATGCAACGGTGTCCATTTTTTAAATTTAAAAATCAAAACCCTGAAGGTAATGGTTGTGTTGTAGAAATAGTGTATTTAGTTTTAAGAATCCTGAACCTTTTAATTTCTGTTTTCGATTAAAGTGTTGAAGATAAATTCTAATCAAATGATGTTGGCTAAAATCTCTAATAATCTGGCATCTATCCTGCATCTATGCTTTATGCTGCTGAACATCAAGGGAGAACAGGAGCCCAGGGACAGGATATGGCCTGGACAGGTCTCCAGTTCCTTATTGAGAGATAAGTAAGACAAGCAATCATACTCACACCTAAGGTCATTTTAGGTTAATGGATCGACCTAATATCAGTGTTTTTGGACTGTGTGAGGAAAACCCACATGCATGGAGAAAACATGCAAACTCCACTCAGAAAGGCTTCAGCTGATAGCTGAAGTCGGAACTTCCCTCCCTGCTGTGTGAAGACTGCCGGCTTGCTGCCGCACCACTATTCAGCCAGTCAACCCAACCAGAAGTTGGCTTGCATTTTATGTTGCGGTAAAAACCCTGCTTGGCAGTCAAATCTTATCCAACCTCCCATCCTTATTTCCTAGAATCACCTTGTTTATTGTTAAAGGGAAGAGTTGAGACTGACATGTGCAGTCAGTGTGGGGAAACGCTCCTGAGTTATATTCTTCTTCTGCTGCCTCGGTGCTAAACTTCACTGAATGAGTCTAAACAAATTACTTTCTTTGGTTATTTTGAAAGGAGGAGTTTTTAAATCCAATTGCGATATTTTAAGAAAAAAAAAAAACATGGTTCACACTCATCCTACACGTTTTTCACATTCATTGTAAAGATCTAGCTCTTAATTTCTTCCTCTTCACTACACTCATCCCATGTTCAAAGAAGTTGAAGCACAAAGTTGGGGTTAAGTTACAAAATACATTGTTAGACAATTAGAATAATCTACATGGTTGCTTACAGACCAAGCACAGCTCATCAACCCCTATGATGACGACAAACCTGGGCATAAATGCTCCCTTGCCCGGACGCGGGTTACCGGGACCCCCCTCTGGAGCCAGGCCTGGAGGTGGGGTACGACAGCGAGCATCTGGTGGCCGGGCCTTTGCCCATGGGGCTCAGCCTGAAAGGGTTACATGGGCCCCACCTCCCGTGGGCTCACCATCTGCGGGAGGAGCCATAGGGGTCGGGTGTAGTGTGACCTGGACGGCAGCAAGGGGCGGGGACCCTGGCGGTCCGATCCCCGGCTGCAGAAGCTGGCTCTAGGGACGTGGAATTTTATCTCTCTGGTGGGGAAGGAGCCTGAGCTTGTGCACGAGGTTGAGCGGTTCCGGCTAGATATAGTTGGACTCACCTCGACGCATGGCTTGGGCTCTGGAACCAGTACCCTCGAAAGGGGCTGGACTTTCTTCCACTCTGGAGTTGCTCATGGTGAGAGGCGCCGAGCAGCTGTGGGCTTTCTCATCGGCCCCCAGCTTGGTGCCTGCACGTTGGGGTTTACCCCAGTGGATGAAAGGGTAATTTCCCTCCGCCTTCGGGTGGGGGGACGGGTCCTGACTGTTGTCTGTGCTTATGTACCCCCCCTTTCTGGAGTGCTTGGAGGGAGTGCTGGAGGGTGCTCCTTCTGGGGACTCCATAGTTCTGATGGGGGACTTCAATGCTCACGTGGGCATTGAAGTCCCCCAGCGTGTGGGAGTGATTGGGAGGCATGGTCCCCACCCCTCTGAACCAAAATGGTGTTTTGTTATTGGACTTCTGTGCTCGTCATGGATTGTCCATAACAAACACCATGTTCCAACATCAGAGTGTCCATATGTACACTTGGTATCAGGATTCCTTGGGCCGCAATTCGATGATCGATTTTGTAGTCGTATCGTCGGACCTGTGGCCACATGTCTTGGACACTCAGGTGAAGAGGGGGGTGGAGCTGTCAACTGATCACCACCTGGTGGTGAGTTGGCTCGGATGGTGGGGGAGGAAGTCGGTCAGATCTGGTAGGCCCAAACGTGTTGTGAGGGTCTGCTGGGAACGTCTGGCTGAGTCCCCTGTCAGAGCGAGCTTCAACTCCCACCTTCAACAGAGCTTCAACCATGTCCCGAGTGAGGCGGGGGACATTGAGTCCAAATGGGCTTTGTTCTGTGCCTCTATTGTTGAGGCAGCCAGCCGGAGCTGTGGCCGTAAGGTCGTTGGCGCCTGTCGTGGCAGCAATCCCACGACTAGTTGGTGGACACCAGCAGTGAGGGATGCCGTCAAGTTGAAGAAGGAATCCTATCAGGCCTTCTTGGCCTGTGGGACTCCGGAGGCAGCTGATGGGTACCGAAAGGCTAAGCGGCATGCAGCTTCGGCTGTCGCCAAGGCAAAAACTCGGGCATGGGAGGAGTTTGGCGAGGCCATGGAGAAAGACTTCCGGATGGCTTCAAGGCGATTCTGGTCCACCATCCAGCGGCTCAGGAGGGGGAAGCAGTGCTCCATCAACACTGTGTACAGTGGAGATGACGAGATCTGCCCAGAGATTCTTAAGGCTCTGGATGCTGTGGGGCTGTCCTGGCTGACACGCCTCTGCAGCATCGCATGGACATTGGGGGCAGTGCCGCTGGATTGGCAGACTGGGGTGGTGGTCCCCCTTTTTAAGAAGGGGGACCGGAGGGTGTATTCCAATTACAGGGGAATCACACTCCTCAGCCTCCCTGGTAAGGTCTATTCAGGGGTCCTGGAGAGGAGGGTCCGCCGGATAGTCGAATCTCAGATTGAGGACGAGCAGTGCGGTTTTCGTCCTGGCCGTGGAACAGTGGACCACCTCTATACCCTCTTTGGGGTCCTGGAGGGGGCATGGGAGTTTGCCCAACCAGTCTACATGTGCTTTGTGGACCTGGAGAAGGCGTTCAACCATGTCACAGGGTGGCTGGGCTCTCCCTTAGAGATAGGGTGAGGAGCTCGGTCATCCGGGAGGGGCTCAGAGTAGAGCCGCTGTTCCTCCGCATCGAGAGGAACCAGTTGAGGTGGCTCGGGCATCTGGTTAGGATGCCTCCTGGACACCTCCCTGGTGAGGTGTTCTAGGCACGTCCCTCTGGGGGGAGACCCCGGGAAAGACCCAAGACACGCTGGAGGGATTATATCTCTCGGCTGGCCTGGGAACGCCACAGGATCCCCCCTGCAGAGTTGGCAAATGTGGCTGGGGAGAGGGAGGTCTGGGCTTCCATGCTTAGGCTGCTGCCCCCGCGACCTGACCCCGGATAAGCGGCACGAAGACGAGACGAGACGAAGACGAGACAACGTCATTTTACACATTTTAGATCCCTACATCACAATTTCCATCATGTCACGCCATTTGCTACGTTTACATGGGAGTTTTAACTCCTCTTTAATTATGGATAAAAGTTAATTCTGATTTATACTGACAAAAAATGACCATGTAATCACCTAAATCCTAATGCAAATGTCTATTTGGAATTATACTTAATTCTGAAGTAAGTGGCTGATTTATTTGCATTTTAATTCCAAACAATTAAATTCCTCTGTCATGTAAACCTTCATCCAGCCCCAAGTTTATTCCAGTCATTCTGCGCATGCTCTTACCTTGTCCTGTCCCAATGACTCATTTGTTCTTCCTCCCGTCTTTGGCGGTCTAAAATGCTTCTCCTTCTCATTTGCTGAAAAAAGGGAAGTAGTATGCTCGTGTTGAGCTGTTACTTCAAAATTACAATCAAAATAGTGTCCAAACTGGTACTTATTATGTTGTTATTACAAGTTACAACTGAAAAGACGAGAAGCTAACTTTATTTTCGGTGGACTTTAATATGTCACGTGCACCCTCTGTCCAATCAGAAGCCTCACCAACCCGCCACTCTAAAGCAGAATTATGTAAGGACGTGTTTCACGGATACCTTCATTCAGAATTATTATTTCCATGTAAAGTTGTTTGGAGAAATTGTTCATTCTGAATTATTAATTTCGAATGAAAAAACATCATGTAACCTTACCAAATCAGCAGGCTGGAGGAACAGTTACAACCTTGGACTGTGATACAACATCTGTACGTTCTTGATAAATGGACGATTGTTTCATACATTTTCTGGTAACGATTGGCTGCTTTGGACCAGGTATCATTTTCCTTTTTACTACATGGAAACAAGATGATCCCTCATAAAAAAGTCAAACCCTACCTCACCACAGGAATAGGTTTCCATTCCAAATGTATTCACTGCTGGGAGAGGGATATCATTTGCAAGGGAAACTGTGAGGAAGCTCCTTTACAGTCCAGAACTATAATATCTCACTCAAGGGGTTAACATATTAAAACTACCATCCTGCCAAGAAAACTCCTGGAATATATTAGATTTGGCCATTTTCCACTTGCCCACCCACAACCCCCTAGCTTCCTCTTAGAAGGGGCTGAAAAGTCTCTTTAAAGTCTTCGGTCTCATTTTTACGCCTGTCAGAGATCTCTGTGATGGGGTAAAAAAGAAAAAGAAAGAGAAGTGTGCTAAGAAGGGGGAGTATAGATCAAACACTTTATAATGTAGTCCAATGAAACCAGGAACTCCAAACGCCATTACTTACAATGACACGCTGCCAAATCACCATCAGAACCTCCCTGTCAGCTTTTAAGCAAATAGACTTCATTTTTTAGACAAAAGAGGATTTTGACAGCTAAAGGGTGTGGCTGAAGGAAAGGAGACTGCGAAGAATTTTTTATTTTAAAAAGGAGAGAAAAAAAAGGGCAGAATGGGAGGAGGATGCTGTAGATAAGATGAGAAGATGAGAGGTAATTGCCTCTATTATAGATGAGAGGGGATAGACGAGGAGGGGAGAGTGGAGGAGTATAGAAGACAGGGAAGAGAGATATTAAAGTCACACCATGCAGCTTTAAAAGGTCACCTGTGATATCTATGCAGTGGTGCTAGTCTGTTGTGGATACACATAGCTGTACCCTACACACCAGCATAAAAAGTTTTCGCTCTTGCTTTAATGGTTGTGCGATTCAGTTTTTATGAAATGTTGACATATCTTTGTGCACCGGCTGTCTGCATTTGTCAAATGCGAAGCTGGCGATATAGCGCTGATAAACGTACCAATTTTTCTCTAAATGGAAAGGACAAAAGTGAAATGAGCATCCACCTCAGAGGCAACAGCTGCCTCTGACCTATCTGTATCTCTCGTCTCTATCGGTCTTGTATCTCTGATACCTGAATTCATAAGTGGCTAACCTGTTCCTAACTCTATTTAGCTTTTTTCAGCAGCCCCCCCCCCCCCACACACACACACACTTTTCCACCAGTCCTTTCAATCAGAATACCCAAAGGAGGTTTATCAGCATGTCTTTTCTCTATTCTTTTATCTTCCTCATTCTCTGTCTCCTGTTAAGATCTTACATCTTAAGGTACCATTTTCTATGTGTTCAGAGTCATCAGCATTTCTACATTCCCTTCATGTTTGCCCTTTTCTGGTTTGGCACAAAGAACCAGCGTCACTCTCCTCTTCCCTCAGTCTTTTGCCTCTTTAGCCGGACTTATTCCTAAAGTGCTATCACATTCTTTCCCTTTCCCTTTCCCTTTCCCCATTTTATTGCTTCTCACATCTCTCCTTCCTTCTGTCCACTTCACCTTATCCAATTATTTTTAAATCTCCCCTGCTTCGTTCAGTCAACCCTCTGCTTCATCTCTCCCCCTCAGCTTTACTATCTTTTTTCATACTTTTTCTTCATCTTCAGATGCTTATGTCCTCCCTCCCCTCTCCCCCCATTGCCAACTTTCAAGGCCTCTTGACTCTCTGCTGCAATTCCCCTCCCTTTATTTCTTCCCTTTCACCTGCTACCATACCGTCAGTGAAGCTGTCTGTGAGATAAGCAGCCCCACTGTAGAGCCATCAGGTGCCTGACAAGATACAGCCCCATGTGTTCAGGCATGACCCACAGCTAGGCAGCCATTGAACTTGTCAGAGAGACACTGGCAGCTTAGGGCACAAGATGGCTGCAAGACAGACAAAGCCGGATTCGCCAAGGGGACTGTTTAAAAAATATGAATTGTTATTTAGACACACTGGAGAGGTTTGACCTTGTCCACCTTGAGCAGCCTGTCAAGAGTTGTAAATGAAATAAAGTTTACCAGGTGCCAAATCCAGAAAGTCTTGGGCACTAACCAAACACCCACTCACTATTCAGTTTTAGCAACTTGCTCACTTACACACGCACACACACATGAAAGTAAGATTAATTCTACCCACTAAAAGCAAATGACAGATAACAACTAAGAACCACTGACATGACAAGGTTTGTCCACTTGTAGAAAATCACGTGCATATGTTTCATTTTACAGAAAGTCATCATCATTATCAAAGGGAACACATTCACTTGTACATTTGCAGTTATGCATGCCTAAACAGTTTCCTGCCTTTAATCACACACACACACACACACACACACAAACACCCATACCGATTCTAGAGTCCCTTTGGGCCTGATAGGGCTCCATTTGTCTTAGGGTTTGTGCCTCTTACCAATTAGCAGATCAGAAGAGAGAGATTTAAAACATGATGACACCGTAACGTTTTTTTTTTTTTTAAAGTCACAGAGGCCCCACAAGCAAAGATCACAAGGATTCCGACCAAATCAAAATGCTAACACAGGCCAGATTGACACACACACTGTACTCACCACTACTTAACTGTTCTCTGAAGAGACCCTTGCTGGCCATTATTTTCTAAAGTGACTGCAGGTGAAAGATGGTGGTGAGATTGTGTAGTTCTGGCTGGAAGGCAGCTATCAGCTCTACTTCTGCTATGCTCCATATACCTACTTGGAAACAGATTTGTGATCTACTTTTTGTTGAAAATTGGACGACTAACGACATACATCACATGATCCTTATTATGTTATATTACTAAGTTCTTTTCTTTTATAAATTCCATTAAAAGTTATTGTGTTTTTATTCCCTGGCAAAAATAATTTGCAAATACATTTTGACAGATTGAAGCCCAAAAACTCTTTTCAGTTCAAAGTTGTTTTTTTTTTGTTTTTTTTATTTATTTTTTTACTTTATCAATCATATCAATGATTTGTTATTTAGGTTTTTTTTTTTTTTTTTTTTTTTTTTTGGTTTAGTTTAGAGGACTCATATTCTTACTTTCATGTAAGAGGAAACTGTTTTGAACAGTGAGAAACAGCTCTTACTGTAAATTTGAGCTTCTTGTACCCCATTTGTGAGCATGGACCCTGCTGCAGTGGTCAGTGATCATACAGTCAAAGTGTAGATAAGGCTGGCACCATCTAACAAGAGTTAAATCTTCTGTACAAGACTTCCCAAACCATTTGCTTCCAAAAACAAGACTCCTCTGTATATTTGATTGAAGATTCATTTGCTGTCACAACACAAAGTGTAGCTACATTTGGGGCAGTCCAAGCTGACAGTCGGGCTTTTCCATTATATCTACAATTGGGCAAAAACTAAATATTGCAAAAAAAAAAAAAAGAAAAAAAAACAAACAAAAAAAAAAAACCCAGACTAATTGAAACCCTTTCATTTCTAAAAAAGACTAAAAGATCGCTAAAAAGTTTTAATGCTCTCATCAGGTGGTTTTTCAGATGTTTCAATATAGTACTATATTGCAGAAGTTCAATGGAAACACATTTTTGCATTTACGTGTCCCCCGGACGGGATGTATGGTGTTATTGTGACCAGTTCATTTCCGGGAAAAGATGGCACCCTGTTGAACAAACATCAGCAAATTTCAGGTGTTTTAGAAAAGAAATTGGGGGAGAAAAGCTTCGAAAAGCCATAACAAATTCTCCGCAGCAAGTAGAAAATCCAAAAATAATGCTGCTTGGCTATCTTGCATAAGCTAGAATTTTCAGAAAATCTCTTTAACCTGACGAGCTTTTACGAGAACTGAGGCTTATGCACTAAACCAGGGGTGTCAAACTCCAGTCCTGGAGGGCCGGTATCCGGCAGGTTTTTGTTGTTTCCCTCTTTCAACACAGCGGATTCAAATCAAATGGACCCAGCAGCTTCTTGTCAACATAATTATGAACTTGTGAGGTGTGTTGGAGCATGGAGACAACAAAAACCTGCAGGATACCGGCCCTCCAGGACTGGAGTTTGACACCTGTTCACTAAACACTGTTCAATGGAAACACCTCCAAACCACAATTGTTGTTCATCAAAACTTACAAACTTAGAAATGTCGCTTTTAATTTGTGAAAAACTGTGTTATAAATGCAGCCAGTGATCAATTGCAGCAACCATCCCAGACTAAGCTAACTATTAATAATTGTACGATATGTTACACTGTGCCAAAAAGTATTTTGTTTTTTTTTTATATAAAATATGTACACTAATAAATTAAATTTGGTTTAGCTTTATTTGTAAAGTGACATTTTAACAGTCTGAGAGCATTTTACAGACACATCAGTTCAAGCCAATATAAAATAAACAGTCTTAAGTAAAACCAACAGATTGCATTGAATTTCATTCCAATCCCCAATCCTGAGCATGCACAAGGCGACAGTGAGGCCTTTATTGATAATACATTACATGTATGTTTACTTTGTGTGTGTAATCCAAGCTTTGCTTTTTGAGGCACAAAGTGGGCACTTATATGGACCCAAGTCTACCTCATTACTGATCTGAATCCACAGCGTCCTTTTGTTTTTGGCAACAGTGTTAACTCAATGGAATTTTGAAAAATCATCAGTTTTCAGGTGATCAGTAAGGTTAGTCTTGTCATTTATGTTTAGAAGGTTGATTTTGTCAAACAAAGCCTGTTGAACACTGCTTTGCATCCTGTTCTATGAGCACACCTCTATGATGACATTGCAGGGGAACTTTCATGTGCAGAAATTGTGTAATATGTTATTTTACCACTATAGTTTATCTAATTGTTTATTTATTAAGTTATTTATTTATTTAATATTCAGTAGATCTATTAAAAAATATTGAACAATTTTGTTGAATTATATATTTTCTTTAGTGTTTTAATTTTTAACACAATAATTTTGATACTTTATTTGTTGCATATTGCAGTTTACAAAGTACTTTTTATTCAATTTTACCTCTTTATAAGAATTTTGAAAAAATATTTTACAGTTGAAAAATATACCATTGACAGTGTCTTATATTTCAAATACTGAATATTTGAAAGGTAAATTTAATATATGTATAAAAGACTTTTGAAAATGCAGTAACCAAGTCTTACACATTTTAATCACACCTGTTATAAGTAATGCAGCATGTCGCCTAGTCAAAAATTTAAATTAAATGATCAGGCATAAAATGATTTTGCAGTCCACAAAGTGCGGTAATTATACCATTTCTGACTCTTTATTTGGAAACTGTTAAAAGCTTGAGACCTATTTCGCTCTTCTGGAGTTAGTTTGAGTTGCTATCTATATCTAGAGACATATATCTTGACTGGGGTAAATCAGAGTATATCCTAGAAAAAAAACAATCAACATATGTTATTTTAATTGAGATTCATTCTGTAAGATTGTACAATTTGTGCATCTGGAGGCAAATAATGCAGCTTGATTTAAGCTATGAACAGCTAAAGAGTATTTCTCTGGGAAGAAGATGAGAGCTATTTTAGTTGTGCTTTGCATTACTTTAACATGGCTTCACTGTTATCTTCATCATTTGCCACTCTACTATTATACAAAGCTTGACTGTGTTGTAATATTTGTCTCATGAGCGGCGTATATAGTGCAATACATGCAGTGATATGACATCCAGCTCCATCTCTGCTGCTGTAACAGATCAATGTGAGTTTCACCTCAGTGAAGTCAGTGAAACATCTGTTTCCTCTTCTACTTGGTGTCATTTTTCACTCACCCAAAATTCAGGCTGTCTTACTCCATCTCATGTATTACAGTCAACCACCGCTGGTTTTAAGAGTTAAATTACCTCCAGTTGAACAGTCATAAGTCTGCACTGCTGCATTCAGAAGGAAAACTGGAAGTGATGCTTCACCAGCTCTCACACTGACTGCTGTTGTGACAGATTCTGCATGCAGCAGCAGCCTTTGAGATGACACCAGTGTAACTTGGCTGTAGATCCTCATGGTTTTGCTCTAGTTTCATAGTCTCACTGTGACACATTCAGTTTTAATGGGCTTAACATTGACTACATGCAGTGTTTTAGTGTACAGCAATTTTACTTAAAACACCTTTTGGTGTGTTAGCAACACATGACACATACCAGACTAAACCACAGAAGCAGTCAAAGTCCAAACCGTAGTCATACCTGACCAAATTTCACCATCAGAACCTGAGAGAGCAGCTTTATTCAGCATCAGTAGCTGGATACAGATACAGATCAATGCTTAAAAATGAAAAGGGTGATGAGTTAGAAATGCTTTACAAAGTTTAAAATCGTGCAACATATGTGACGTTTCCCTTTAATTTAAGCATATTACAAATAGACTGGGTCAACATACATTTATCTTATGACTCAGAAGCATTGCAAAGCATGTACCAAGAGACTAACAGGGAAAAAAAGGAAGAAACCTTGCAAATGGTATTGTAAGGTAATGCAAATTTAATGCAAGGTAAAGCAGGAGTAGTCTTCAAAGAATAGCCTGACCTTTCGAGAGCTTTATGTTGGCGTCCCTCCTGCATGGTAGCACATTGTTCTGTAAAACAATGCCTATAAATCATGGTAGGTTGCACACCATACACACCACCTGCTTTCATATTCCATAGACACCATTCCATGATTCAATTCCTGTGGGTTTCTTTTTCTAGATATCTATCTCCTGTCTCAAAACAGGCATAAAAGAAGAAAAGCAAATAAAAATAAGCTGTGCCTTGTTGTTCTGGTGATCACAGAGTTGAAATTAAACTTGCAAACTTAATTTGCAAGAATATAACTTGCTTTTTGAGGTGTTGCAAGCATACAATAAAGCCTCAACAGATCAAAAATCGATGACGGGGTAAAAGTTGCCCTATATTTGCAACTTGACTGGCCTTGTTAACATCTATACTCCTTCTTTTATGCCACCCAAAATCTAAAACTATTTCTCTTATGTCTTTTTTCCTTAAATTTGATAACTCATTACTATAAGGTCAACTGGAAGCACCAGTCTGCAGAAAAATGTAAAACAACCATTCTCAAACCATGGCATAACATGAATGAATATAAACTCCAGCAGTGGCTACAAGAAGGCAGTGCATGTGTTTGTGTGTGCACGCACATGAGATAGAGCATTTCAGGGCCGGTGGGAGTCTCTGTGGGGTTCTTTGCTGAATTTGATTTGGGGACACATCCTGCCACCATTGTCACCATTACCACCTCCTCAGCATTACTGTGGTTAACTATAACTGATGCTTGATTGTTTCATAAGCATTAAACTGTAACACACCCATTTATTTGCATTATTTGGGGTTAGTTTACATAATACCAGCGTCATTCTGGTGATGGTTTTTAACACCTCTGGAATTGCAAAATCAGCAAAATGGTCAGAATGATGTATGAGTGCAGCATACTGAACCTGTATTTGCACATGTACTGTACAACGAAAGCAGAAGCCCACGACAGAAATGGATTAAATCAGGATTAAATATGTGCCAACCATGGATTTTTTATGGTTGACACACAACCATGAAATACTATAAAATTATGTTTTTATATGAGTTATTTATATTGTTTAGTGATAATTCTGTTACTATCATTTCTGTTTATTAGTGAAAATCTGATCTAATTGTCGTGCAAGACTGATAGCAATAAGACTGTACAATTACTCAAATCTTTGTCCATATTTCACTTTTGAAATTATGTATGTATATCTATCTATCTATCTATCTATCTATCTATCTATCTATCTATCTATCTATCTATCTATCTATCTATCTATCTGTCTAGATTGCTAGATTGCTATCCAGCGTTTGATAGATAGCTATCAACTGTTGTGTCCTTGGACGAAACACCTTACCTACTTTGCCTCCATTGTCAGCAGCACTGATGTTTTGTTTTTGTTTTTTTTTTTCAATTCAATTCAAGCTTTATTAAGGACACAGAATCCATGTCCATAGAAATAGAAAAAAATAAAATAAAATCTTGTCAAATGGCCCCTCCCTGAGCCGTCACCTTATTGTGGTGGAGGGTTTTGTGTGTCCCAAAGATCCTAGTAGCTATGTTGTCTGGGGCTTTATGCCACTGGTAGGGTCACCCATGGTAAATAGGTGTCTAGCGGAGGGACAAGACCAAGCACGGCTCATCAAACTCTACGATGACCACAAACCTGGGCATAAATGTTCCCTTGCCTGGACCCCCCTCGTGAACCAGGCCTGGGGGTGGGGTACGAGAGCGAGCGTCTGGTGGCCGGGCCTTTGCCCACCTCCCGTGGGCCCACGATCTGCGGGAGGAGCCGTAGGGGTCAGGTGCAGTGTGAGCTAGGCGGCAGCAAGGGGCGGGGACCCTGGCGGTCCAATTCCCTGCTGCAAAAGCTGGCTCTAGGGATGTGGAATGTTATCTCTCTAGTGGGGAAGCAGCCTGAGCTTGTGCGTGAGGTTGAGCGGTTCCGACTGGATATAGTTAGACTCACCTCGATGCATGGCTTGGGCTCTGGAACCACCACCCTTGACTTTCTTCCACTCTGGAGTTGCTCATGGTGAGAGACGCCTTCGGGTATGGGCATTCTCATCAGCCCCCACCTTGGTGCCTGCACGTTGGGGTTTACCCTAGTGGATGAGTCCCTGGGCCGCAGTTCGATGATCGATTTTGTAGTTGTATCGTCGGACCTGCGGCCACACCCCTTGGACACTCGGGTGAAGAGGGGGGCGGAGCTGTCCACTGATCACTACCTGGTAGTTAGTTGGCTCAGATGGTGGGGGAGGAAGCCGGTCAGATCTGGTAGGCCCAAGCGTGTTGTGAGGGTCTCCTGGGAACGTCTGGCTGAGTCCCCCATCAGAGCGAGCTTCAACTCCCACCTTCAGCAGAGCTTCAAACATGTCCTGAGTGAGGCGAGAGACATTGAGTCTGAATGGGCTGTGTTCCGTGCCTCTATTGTTGAGGCGGCCATCCGGAGCTGTGGCTGTAAGGTTGTTGGTGCCTGTTGTGGCAGTAATCCTAAGACTCATTGGTGGACACCGGCAGTGTAGGAAGGCTGAAGCTGAAGAAGGAGTTCTATCGGGCCTTCTTGGCCTGTGGGACTCTGGAGGCAGCTGATGGGTACCGACAGGCTAAGTGGCATGTGGCTTCGGCTGTCTCCAAGGCAAAAACTAGGGCATGGTAGGAGTTCTGCAAGGCCATGGAGAAAGACTTCCGGATGGCATCGAGGCCATTCTGGTCCACCATCCAGCGGCTCAGGAGGGGGAAGCGGTGCTCTGTCAACACTGTGTACAGTGGTGATGTGGAGCTGCTGACCTCAACTTGTGACATTGTGGGTCAGTGGAGGGAATACTTCGAAGACCTCTTCAATCCTACCAACATGTCTTCCGATGAGGAAGCAGAGCTGGGGGACTCAGGGGTGGACTCTCCTATCTCTGGGGCTGAAGTCGCTGAGGTGGTCAAAAAGCTCCTTGGCGGCAATGCTCCAGGGATGGATGAGATCCGCCCAAGGTTCCTTAAGGCTCTGGATGCTGTGGGGCTGTCCTGGTTGACATGCCTCTGCTGCATTGCGTAGACATCGGGGACAGTGCCGCTGGATTGGCAGACTGGGGTGGTGGTCCCCCTTTTTAAGAAGGGGGACCGGAGGGTGTGTTCCAATTACAGGGGAATCAAACTCTGCATCCCTGGTAAGGTCTATTCAGTGGTTCTGGAGAGGAGGGTCACCCAGATAGTTGAATCTTGGATTGAGGAGGTGCAGTGTGGTTTTCGTCCTGGTCGCAGAAAAGTGGACCAGATCTATACCCTCTTTGGGATCCTGGAGGAGGCATGGGAGTTTGCCCAACCAGTCTACATGTGCTTTGTGGACCTGGAGAAGGCGTTCGACCATGTCCCCCGGGGGCTCCTGTGGGGGGTACTCTGGAAGTATGGGGTACCGGACCCCCTTGTACGAGCTGTCCGGTCCCTGTACGTCAGGTGTCAGAGCTTGGTTCGCATTGCCAGTAATAAGTCGGATTCGTTTCTGGTGAGGGTTGGACTCTGCCAAGGCTGCCCTTTATCACAGATTCTCTTCATAACTTATATGGACAGAATTTCTAGGTGCAGCCAAGGTGTTGAGGGGATCCGACTTGGTGGCCTCAGGATTGGGTCCCTGCTTTTTGCAGATGATGTGGTCCTGTTGGCTTCATCTGGTCATGATCTCCAGCTCTCACTTGAGTGATTCGCAGCCGAGTGTGAAACGGCTGGGATAAGAATCAGCACCTCCAAATCTGAGACCATGGTCCTCAGCCAGAATAGGGTGGATTGCCTTCTCCGGGTCAGGAGTGAGCTCCTGCCTCAAGTGAAGGAATTTAAATATCTCGGGGTCTTGTTCGCCAGTGAGGGAAGGATGGAGTGCGAGATCGACAGACGGATCGGTTCAGTGTCTGCAGTAATGCGGACTCTGCACTGGTCTGTCGTGGTGAGGAAGACATTAAACCAGAAGGCAAAGCTCTCGATTTACCTGTCAATCCACATTCCTACTCTCACCTATGGTCATGAGCTGTGAGTCATGACCGAAAGAACGATATCTCGTATACAGGCGGCTGAAATGAGTTTCTTCCATAGGGTGGCCGAGCTCTCTCTTAGAGATAGGGTGAGGAGCTTGGTCATCCGCTGCTTCTACCGCATCGAGAGGAACCAGTTGAGGTGGCTTGGGCATCTGGTCAGGATGCCTCCCTGGTGAGGTGTTCCAGGCACGTCCCTCTGGGAGGAGACCCCGGGGAAGACCCAGGACACGCTGGAGGGATTATATCTCTCGGCTGGCCTGGGAACGCCTCGGGATCCCCCCCGCAGAGTTGGCAAATGTGGCTGGGGAGAGGGAAGTCTGGGCTTCCCTGCTTAGGCTGCTGCCCCCACGACCCAACCCTGGATAAGTGGCAGAAGATGAAGACTTATCAAATAGAAAAAAAACTAAAATGGTAGATACAATAAAAGAAGAAGCGCAATGCAAGACGAATTACAAGTATAGGCAGGAATGCCATTTTTTCCAGATATTAGATGTGAACCTGACAGAGCTTATCCTAGGACGGATCAGAGCTTGTACAATGTCAGTCGACAGTTTTAGACCTCTGCAAATGAATGCATAAGTAAAGGTCTGATGTTTAAATATTTGGTGTTTTTTTGGCTTGGATTGGCAACCATGTTTACATCAGTTTTTTCTAGAGCAGATATAACTACACATATCGTTTAACACCACCTGCATGTGAAGGTAGAGTGACTGAACAATTGGATCAATGGAAAATGCTTTGGGTGCCTTGAAAATTACTATCTAAATCAAATCCATTATTAGGATTATTAGGATTATAAATGCATCTCAGACCAAAGTTACTGAAGGTTAAATCTCATACCAAGACCTAGGAATATTTACATACTGTATGTAATACTGACCCAAACATTTAACACAACCATCATCTGAACTCACTGCATAAGGGCACAAATGAAACCTTTATGGAAATCCAAACAAGATTTCCACACCCGACACATTCCAACTCAAATGTTAATCTTACCAGTCTACACTCTTCTCATGAATGCCTTTATCAATAAAGTCACAAGGTATGTTCACACGCATTAAAGGAAGAACAAAGACCAGAATAGCATTTTAGACTTTTGCCTCAAGGATAGTTAGCATCAATTTCAGCAGGTTCAAGATATGTCTTAAAAACCAAATAAAAAGGCCAACAAAATAGATTTCTCAGGGTTGCCTCGTCTGCCTGTCATATCTGGATATCTACATTAAAAGAGCAGTGTAATGTGCATCTGCACTCTTCCAAATTATGTTCAGTTTCCAGCTTTATCTTGCTATGTTAACTGACCTTTTCATGACATTTGGACTTAAAATAGCAGGACAAGCTCGGGTGTTATAACGAGGGCTGCATTCCCCTTCTACACCTGTATATGAAGGTTAACTGTTAAACACACACTATAACAGAATTCCTCTTATTGGAATGCAGCCCTCATTAATAAACCTGGATGACCTGCTATTTCCAGTCAGTCAGCAATACTTAAAGAAGGTGTATTTTAGATATCTGAAATCAAGAAGAGCCAATTCAATTTAAGAGTTAGAGATTTTTTACTGACAGCTTAAGATATTACAAAGTTTTTTTTACAACTCATTAGCCTACTTATTTATTTACTGGCAAGTTTGGCTCCCCTTTATAGTTTTTATAGAGTGATAATTACTAACAGCACCTGTTATAATGACCAACAATACACAAAATCAAAATAAATATTAGACTACTTGTCTTTCATAGTAAACAACTCAGTCTTCCTTTTTTTCCCCTCTGAAGTTTTAACTGGCACATTGCCTCTAGAAAAACCTGCCCTGCTAAAATGATGTGTTAGCACTACACACTTACCATGATGACATGTACATTAGGTAGTATGAATGCCATTCCTTTATTTGAAATCTTTTTTTTTTTAACACTTCAAAACCCCAAAACTATGTCAGTCAAAGCCCCGAGAATCCATTCATCCATCCATTTTCAATACTTGCTTATTTCAATACATCACATTGGGGTTGTGCCCAATCCCAGTGGCTATCAGGCAAGAGGCAGGTCAGTGTCATGAATTCCTATTGCTCACAAAGGATTAATGATTACCTCACCGTGGATATTTGTGATTTCTAAAATAATAATCACTTAATTTATTTTAATTACTCAAACATCACTAAATTATGTTTTAACAAAAAGATATGTTCCAGTTTTATACCTTTGAGGAGCTTTTCTGGGAAAGAAATGTATGAAAGAAAAGCAGCCACTTTAAATAAAGAAAATGAATAAATAAATAATAACATCAGACAAAATCGTATGTTTCTGATCTGATGATGCACCACAGGCCCACCGAATAAGCTGAAAGTGGTAGCGGAGATGAAACACATCAAGGGCTTGTTGTTTCTGATTAATGCAGTTTCTTCACTTATCTTCCAGATTTGTCCTTGTTAAGAAGTCACATCATATTTTTTTTCTTTGAAACCAGCCAATTTTGTGGATATCAATGAATAACAGGCATTAAAAATGCTTGACAATTGCATATCCATAGTAAAATGATTAGATCTTAAGCCAAGGTCACCAAAATGACCTTTATGGCTCAGTTAGGCATCATTTGTTCTCAATGCCCCCGAACTGGGAGACCTCAGATTGTCTAAAAGGTTAAGTGTAATCACAAAAAGCCATAGTGAATTATTCAGTTAATATTTATGACACTTTCTGCATTACTTCATGCCTAAGACAAATTATTTTATTTGTGCCCTTATTATAAATATTAGTGTTATTTTGTATTTAAAGTCAATAATCTTTTCCAAACCTGACAAAATGCATCGATTGTCTGAATTAAAAGTAAAAAAAAACAGCCACTGCAGTGGGACGTCTTTACATTGACATCATATCTGTGGTGCTTTCTTTTACACATCAGATGACACCAGCACAAAATGAAGCTTAATGTGCTCATGGTCATTTATTTATATATATGAGAGACTGGGCTGCAGTGGCAGGATTACTGTGCCAAACTCTTGTGACACATTAATGCAAGCTTTAATCAAAAAGTACTTCTAAGTGTCACAATCATTTAATGTAAGGAGACTGCTGTTTGAACATCAATTAAATCACAATGGCACACACACACACACACACACATACAAAAGATTGATGACTGGACAAATAAAAACGTCAAACCACACTGGTATTGTTACAATGCAGATACTACATTCCTCTGAAAACAGAACAGAAGAAATTCAAATGGCCAAATCTATTAAGTAAAGAACCACTTGGTTGCAGGTCAATGTGCTGAAGCCAGTTGTCAGGCTGGAAAGTTCGGACTATTTGTATGACTGTTTGGATGAATAAATAACTCAGACAGAAGGAACACAGTATAAGGGCTGATATAAAAAAAAATTAAGCTAGGGCTGCACTGAGTTTTATGTACCACTCAGACCAATAACATGTCAGCTCATGGGAAAATGCCTGGTATGCCAGATGGCCAGTCTGTTCATATTTAACCTCTCTATGCATGTATTAATAAAACAAACAAACAAAAAAAAAAGCCACTTTTTTTAAATACAGTATTTTACCTATAGAGACATATGCAAAGATACATTTTTGTTTATTTGTGATTTTTTTTAACTTAATTGATTTGTGGTTTTATTTTAATGTATTGACTATGATATTTATATAATAATATATTATCCTAATTAAATTATGCAATTATTGTATCTCACATAGCTGCATATTTTTCTTTTCCTGTTTATCAAAAAAGCAAACTTACATTATTACAATGTATGCATTTATGTTCAGTCATGTCTTATATCTATTTATTCATACTAACATTCACTGGTTCATTTACAAATATACCATCCTCATGCATGAATGTGCGAGACCAAAGCGTGTAAATAGGTGTCCACTGTAGTGACCACTATGCAAGAAAGGGCTCAAAGGAAAAGGGGGTCCACCCACAAACTGGCTGATAAGTGTAAAATACAAACAAAACACCTGACAAGTGGCCAGTTTGTGAAAAGGAGATAGACTTTCCATCTTACCTACAACTTTCATGTACACAACTAACTAGAATACAATCAGTTGTGTTTTCACTTTTCCAAATGATATCTGGATGTTCTGTCTAAATGTCGGCCTGTATTTTCTCATTTATATAGCTTTCCTCTTTAAATTTCAGCAACATTAGAACAAACAAAAGAACACGTTAACCTCAGAGGGCATAAACATCTAATTTTCCACAAAGGAGTTTTGAATTTAGCTCATTAATAACTTGACTGATCCTGCTAAGATATTGCTGAGGCACTATGCACATGACTCATCTGAAAATCTCAGTGTGGCCACTCATCTGTTTGATGTGCACAAGGGAGGGGAGAGCACAGTTCTGTGACTAACTACAATTACAGGTCTTAAGACTTCAATAATCAGTGAGGCTGCAGAAGAGATGAATATCTGCCATAACTAAAAAAAAAAAAAAACCTTTGAAATGTTAAAAGTCATTGATTAAAAGCCCCCAGTCTTAGTCCAACTTTCTATATGAAGACCAAAATGTGTTAGGGGAAAGTACATAACTTTGATGGGTTAAACATGTTGGAATATTTGAGTTTTTATTTCTTTAAAAAAATCTGATTCAAAACTGAGAGTATGTTAGTTCATATTTACCAGTAGCTTGTTTGAGCTTTTAGTGTTTTAAAGGAGTAGCTCTGAAACATTGTTGTCATACTGCAGAAAGGATCTGCGCTCACACCCCAAAGATATCAGTTAGTTAAATCTCCTGCTGGCTGGTGCAGAACATTACACAGTTACCAAGAGACAATGTTCATGTTAAAGGATAACATAGTGGTAAACTAACCTCAAAATAGGACTGAGTTGTTAAAAAAAAAAACAAAAAAAAAATACTTTTCACATAAAGTGAACATGTAATTATCACCTTGTCAATTAAATACATGACTGCAGGCTTTTGTGAACATGTGATGCAACCTGAAATGCATGTTAAATATTAAAGGTTTCATGTATTTATTGTTTAATATGGAACATGTCCTAAAAGGAACCCATCTTCCAGACTGCTTGATCACCCCCCCCATCCAGCCCAATTATCCCTGCTGCAGCTCTTTCCTCTGCACCCACAGTTTACTGCCACACCCCCACCTCAACACTCTTTCACAAGTCGGCTCACAATCACCCCCCACTGCTACTTCTGCCAAAAGGCCCCATCAACATCCTCCAGCAAACAAGCCCCCCTAGACTAACCCACCCTCTAAATGCTCCTGATGAAGAAGGAGCTGACAAACAAAAGAAGTCTGTGCTCTCTTTAGCTAAAGCGGTGTGGTACAAACACACATCCAGAGTGATTTGATCACAAGTGGATAAAACTTTAGAAAATGTGAACTCACTCAAAATGGACGGAAAACCAATTCAGAGGTGGTCTGAATGGAAATCTGTCCAAGGCCAAACTGAAGGACACGTGTTATTATTGTACAAAAAAAAGCATCCGAATTCACAGGATGTATTATTCACAAAAATACCCTTTTTCTGCATTTCTGCAGCAGAAATAAAAAAAAGGCAGCCTCGAGTTGAGTGCTAAAGCTCCACATCTGCTCTGACAGTAATCAGAGTTGTGAGCCAAAGTTTAGAGCCAAACTGTGCGTACATTTCCCCCCCAAAGCTGAAGAATAAAGTCACCTTTTCATCATTCTTTCTCTGGTGATTCAATACTAAACAATGAGAGTTTAAATTCCTCTTTAATTCCAAATAAAATTTAAATCTGCTTTAAACTGATGAAAAATGACCATGTGAACACATAATTCTGAATGAAAATGACAATTCAAAATTAAATTTAATTCCAAAGTAAGTGGCTGGTTTATTCTCATTATAAAATTCCAAATTGATTGATTCCTCTGTGATGTAAATGTTCTTTCCATTCCAAGTTTATTCCAGTTGTTCTGCACATGCCTATTACCTTGTCCTGTCACGGTAATGCATATTCAAGGTCGTTTGCCTCTGTACTCTATATTTTTCCCCTCCTCAACTGCTGGAAAAAGTGAAGTAGCATGCTCATTTTGAGGTGGTACTTCAAAAATATAATCAACATTTAAGCAAAAAGTACTTATTATGTGGTCGTCCATGGTATAACCAAAAGAAAAGAACTAGGAAGTGCAGTTTGTTTATTACCGGAACGCGTAAGTGCGTCACGTCCACCCATTGTCTAACCAGAACCCTTCCCAACCCCCAGATTTAAAGCAGAATTAAGTGAAGGCAAATAAACATGGTTCTATGTAAACCTCACATCAGAATTTTTATTTCCATTTAAACTCAAAGGAGAATACTTTCATTTGGAATGATCTAATTTGGAATAATTATTTCCAAAATAAATAAATTTAAAAAAAAAAAAAGATCATGTAACTGTCGCCGATAAGGATTTTCAACTTAAATGTTTTCAAAGAAGTCTTAAAGCTCTGCAGAAAATGTAGGTTGAATGATTATCTTAAAGCACTACTGAATTTTATCCCCTATAGTGCCACATAATGAACGCTAACTTTGCATCTTGCAGTCTGTCTCTTCTCTGAGATCTGTACAGTTAATAAAAATCAGTATGATGCAAACTCTTGTTTAATCCCTTCATTTGTCGCTTTCTTTCGTTTCTTCTCTTCCTGCGATATCCAGTTGCTGTTAAACAAAACAAAGCTGTCGCGTAATGCTCCGCTGTGGAGCACAAAGTACAGTTCCTCAGCCCCAGGACGCTGCAGAGCAATGAGGGCTGCAGAAATGTGCATAATGAATGTGAGCGTAGCATCAAACAGATGGAAACATGAAGCTTTGAGGTCAGAAACGTATGCTAACTGTTTCAGAGTGGGCAAACGTGTCATATTATTCAATAATGTAATGTTGGAATTTTATACAGAAATTTCATTAGAATACATATTTAATATTTTTTTTTTGCATCTAACCCATTGAAAGCTTGATCCAGCAAGGAAAGGGAAATCCTTTGCTATAAAAATACAATGAACTGATGTTGGACATTCAGCTGAAAAAATACAATACGTAACTATCAGCAGCTATGATTTATGATCCAGAAAAATTACTTTGCAACAGCTGTTTCTTTTGTGTTGTGTTAAGACGGGAACTGTTGGTTTTGTGATGCAGGTAATTCCATATAATTGTATTCTTTATCCTGGTTTGATAACAGGACTGTTTCACAGTGTTGATATTGGATTTGATTGTAAAATTAGTTTATGATTTAAAAAATTCAGACTATTCCATTAATGTTCCACGCTGATCCCGAACGATGGTCACAGAAACCTACAAAAGGAAAAAGCTGAGCCAAATACAAGGTTTTATTTGAGGTGGGGGACTTGAATTCAACTCAGCATGTTTCAACACAACTATCCTGTCTATAGTGTTATGGGCTGTTCCAGATTTATGATAACCGACAGAGCACAGCTGTGAGCATCCATATGTGATAAAGACTAATTTTCTTGCGTGCTCTGTTGGTTTTTATGCACAGATTTACAGCTCTTCTTATGCACAGTTTGAGAAATGAGGTAATTGTAGTCTGGCTTTCTCATTTAGACTGTGCAACTAGTTGGTTTATTTGCTTTTGTGTCACATTTGCTTCCTTTTATGTGTTGCTCTTCCTCCATCCTGAAACAAGCTCCTGAAAGCAAACTTTTTCACTTCTACGGTACATTCACACTGCTCAAAACACAAAGTGTTTCGCACTCTAAAATCAATTTCACAGGAAGAAGCAGAAATCCAAAAAGATATTCCCTGTAATAATAAAAAAAGAAAAAAGTGAGACGCAGTGAGGCTGATTGTGATCATGATCATCATATGAGCTGAAGGATTAATTAACACAGTTCATATGAGGACAAACATTTTGAATGCAGTGATTTCTGATAGAATAGGTACAATATTTCTGAAAAATCTGTGATTTCACTCCTGAGATTTGTAAGGAACTGCAAAACAAGAAAATAGAAAAAAAACCCAGAAGTGGATACAGATTTCTCTTGTCCGTGTCAATGTTCAGTCACAGATATCTTATATTTATTCATGAATCCATTCTGTCTGTTCATCTATTATTTATGCATGTAGATTACAGGAAAGTAAAGAGGTGGCTGAAACGGGGGCTCCCATGATTCCCTTCTGCTGACTGTCCCAGTGGCTTTGTCAACAAATATGGGTAAGAAACTCATCTCAACGTCTGGCCTCACCGAGGAACCGCCTGCAGGAAGATTTCAGATTTTAAACAACACGCTCTTCTCTCTGACTTCAAAGCCCTCGGTACAACGAGGAAAGATGGTTCAGCAGGGAGATGTTAAAACTTTGAATTAGCTTCATGTCTGTTGTGTTTAGACTGTATGCAACCCAAACCACCCTCACACACACACACACACACACACACACACACACACAATCTCTCTGTTACTCATTTTGCTCTCCCTTTCACAAGTTTGCTATTTCTTGCTTTCATATTTGTGTTTACTTTCCAGCCGTATTGTTTCACTTTACATAATCTGTTATGTCCTGCCTTCCTCTTATTTCAGAAGGAATGCTCTGCTAGAATAATGAATGCAACCTTACAGGCTTGCATGGCTGACCTTAAAGAGCACCATATGTGATCAGTTCATATGTCAAAAGGGGGTGAACTTAAAAGCTGCATGTGTGTGTGTGTGTGTGGTTTCAGATGAGTTTGAAGACAAAGTGGCCTGTGGGGTTCATGGTGAAACCACTAAGCGGAAGGATAAATAACCTCTATCATCAGTCTTTAATGCTTTGTTGTTTTTTGCTACCTCAGTCTCTCAAAAGGAGGGCTTTCTGCTTATCTATTTTTCATGCTTCTTGTGTAGTTGTGATCAGTGGAAGGGGTTCAGTCTAAGCTCTCCATGTCCCTTCCCCCTAAAAATAAAACACCCTTAATATCATCCACTACCTCCAGACCTCCATCAACTCATTTCCTCTCTGTTTGCCTCAGGAGGGGTGTATCTATGTACGTACGCATGTGACTGAGCCATTAAGCCGTACATTTTGTGTGTGTGTGTGTGGGTTCATGAGTGTGTGTAAGTGTTGGGAGAAAAAAAAAACTCATCTCCTTACTCATCTCCTCTTGGAACAAATGCTTCCTGAGTGAATTTTGCTTTCAAAGGCACAATCTCTCCCTCCAACAATAGCGGTGCCTTTTAAAGATACCACGCACAGCACCGAGTGCACTTGCATGAAATTTTCAGGGAAACACAGAAACACTTGCGCTAGCCCTCTGTCTGCCCTAGTTAAGAGGACATGATGTACACTGTTCCTTCAACATGTCTGATGAGGGGAAAACATCGGTGTCATGTCAAGAATGACATTAGTGGAGCAGTGGAGTAGAAGGAGGGCAAGAAAAGGCGTTTATGCCTGACACACAGTTGCGATGTGGGGTAAGGGAGTGGGGGAGGTACATGAGGGGGAGGATGTTTATGGGTGAGTGAGTTTTCTGTGTTTTTGTTTTTGAGTACAGCCAGGCATATGTGATCTGCTTCTCTGTGTTGCTGTTGTGTGTTAGCTATAAACTGGCATCTGTGTTTACAGACAAGACACAGACTGCATTTTAATTTAGATGCATATTGAATCCTTTTGCTCATTTTACTGCTTTTATCTAATATGAGCAAATGACTTCTAAAAAGAAACATATAGTTTTTCTGTCTACCTTCATACGCTCCTATCTGTTCCGTTCATCTAAAATAATCCATTTCATTGAGTTTTAAAACAGCTGATTTAAGGATTGCCTTTCGTTCATTTCAAGAGGCCCCATCTACAACCTGAAAGACTTTAAACGCCCACACATCATTTTCGAATAAATGCACCCACCCACGTTTCCTCCTCTTCTTTCTTACAGGCGTGTGACCCCCTGAGGACACATCGCCATCTGCTCTCATCTGTGTTAATTAGAATCTATGGAAAACTGATAAATTTTAATGGAAAATGAACTTTGAAGAATAAAATGTGACTTATTAGAATTGAAAACACGGAAATGACAGAGACAAAGGATAGTGTAATTATTTAAGGAATAATTCCTGAAGTTACTGGATGTTTTGTAACCTTTAACAATCAATGTTTATATATATATATATATATATATATATATATATATATATATATATATATATATATATATATATATATATATATATATATATATATATATATATATCCTTACCTCAGTTAAAAACAACAATCATTAACATTCAGAACGCGATAGGGAACATTTAGAAGCTCAGTCTTATACCTTTACCCATTAAGCTAATTAGTCGTAGTATTACAGTATGAGGTCTATCACTTCTTCCGACCCTCCAAGCAGTAAGAGTTATTTCTAAGTTTTACATTAATATATACAACAGCACTTTTTATTGGCAGCAGTTAATATAGGGCTTTAAAAAAATCGATAAACCATAAAATGAGCGTGTAGTTGTCATGTCTCTTCCTGGGACTAAATTTCTTTAAAGAAATAGCTTCAAACTAATCAATACCTTATATCTTTTCTCGTTCAATCCAGAAATAGAATTACTGAAATGATCAAATTTGTTTTACATGAGACACTATCGAGACTGTGTTTTAGGGAATTGGATGTCGACGTCTGATCATCTGATGTCTGGTTGCAGGTGCTGCTCTCTCCCCGGTTCCTTATCCCAGCTCATGCAGGGCGACCCCCAAGCCAGCCCAGAGACATAGTCCCTCCGACATCCTGCGTCTTCCCATGAGCCTCGTCCCAGTGGGATGTCCCTGGAAAACCTCACCAGGAATATGTCCAGGAGGCATTCTGAAGATGCCAACCCTCCCTTATGTGCTTCCCCTTGATGCAGAAGGGTATCTGATCTACTCTAAACTAGTCCAAAGTTGGTCCTCGAGGGTTGCTGTCCAGCAGGTTTTTCTGTGTGTTCCACACAGCTGATTTCCATTAAATGGGCCCAGTTCTGCACAATGACTGAATAATGAGAGTCAGGTGTGTTTGAACAGATACACATGGAAAATCTGCAGGATTCTGGCTTTTGAGGACCGGACTTGGACACCCCTGCTCTTAACCCAGCCCAGATGCCCGATACACATACCCTCTCTCTAAAGGAAAGCCCTGACACCCTGTGGAGGCAACTCCTGTCCCAGACCTGTTGTCTGTCCATCAAGGTATTTGGAAATTTTAGGTGATGCTTACTTTTGTCAAATCTATTTGCCGTTTTGGCTCTGTGATGGACTGGCGACCTGTTATGGGTGGACCCTGCCTCTTGCCCAGTGATTGCTGGGATAGACTCTAGACTCCCCTTTACACTTAACAAGACTAAGTGGTTTGGAAAATGAATGTCTACCATTTCTCTGCACCATTTGTTTTTGGTCTCTGAATTCTACAGAAGTTTTGTGTGATGTGGAGTCTCCAGAAAAACTTTTTTCTATGAATCCATTGGTGGAGAAACGTGTTGCAGAAGGGAGTAGTAAGATAAAATGTTTGACAGTTATGCTGAATATATTTGCTTTTAATAATTTATCATGGCTGTTTCATGTGCTTGTGTTTATTTGAAATGTTGTTTCTGGACTCAATATTATTGGTTGGCAAACAGCGATCTACAGGTATCTAGTAGGGACAGTGTAAAGACAAATTTAATGGATAAAAGATAGTAAACAGTAGAAGAAAATTCTGTGTTCTAAAATTAACCAAATGATAGCCTCCTCTGTCTCATTACTATTTAAATTTGTTTTTTATGGGGGTTTATTGTAATTATTAATATTTATATAAGCAGCCAAAATGCTGTTACTTGTTACTGTTGGTCAATGGCCGATATGACATTGCTTTGTGCATATTTCACTAGAATAAAATAAAATTTCTAATAATCATACTGACTGAGTGATTATACTGCAAGCTTGTTTCATCCAGAATTATTTTCTGAGTGTATCTGTTTGAGCTCATGGTTTACTGGATCTAAGTGGGCATCCTACAGAGTCAGCCTGGTCATACTGGCACTAAGCTGACTAAAATGCTCCACAGGTCACGCCTTGTCTCTTCTTGTCAGCGCATGCAGGTAACATCATGTAATGTATCTCTCCTCTCTCTGTAACCCAATGGCCTGGGGTTTTGGCACAACTTCAGATCGGTGTGTGCAGCAGTGCAAGGGCCATCCTCCCTCCTAATTGAATTATCGGAGTGCAAAAACAGGCATCAGACAAGATTCATGTCAGACTTGCCCCTGAGCATCCAGCCAGCCAGCTATACTGTGGGCAAGCGGACAGTCTCTGGTTATTCAGGCAAAGACACACAGAATGTGTGTGGATTCATCCAGCCATGTGTATTTATTTGTGTGTATGAGTGCAAGTCCGATCTTATGTCCATGTGCAAGTTTGCGTGTGTGTGTTTGTGAGCTCCAAAGAGAATTTTCTAATTTCCGTCTCAGAGGAAAGTGTGATTGAACACAAACTCTTTCGCCAGAGGGTCGAAGCAGTCACACACTGCAACAACACAAGAGAAGATAAAAAAAGAAGTCTTATTTGTCCCTTATTTTCCTTCTACTCTGTCTTTATCCTCACTTTTCTCTGCCTTTATTCTCTTTCATGTTACATTTTTCATTTCCTTCCCTCTAACTGAATATCTCTTAGCCTTAATAGCATTGTTTGTTTTTTTTCTTCCTTTTTCACGTATTTACCGTTTAAATTTACTGGTATGTTGAGGTTTAGCAAATCCGATTGCTTTCTTGTGAGAATTTAAGCCTCTGGACATCATCCCGCATGAATAAATGTGCACTGTTTGTGTGTATGTGCGTGTGTGTGTGGTTGACCATCTGGTCATGGATAGACCTGACTATGGATACAATCGCAACAGATTAGAATGAGGTGGAAGGGGAAAGCTCCTTTTCTCTCCTTCATTTAACTCGTCCCTCCTTGTCTCTTTTGCTTCATTTAACCGCCTCCACTTCTTTACTTTGTGTATGCGTGTGCACGCCTGGCCAGGTTATTACTCACATTGTGAGAATGTAAATGTGCTCACGCTGTCACAGTGAAGGTAAACGTTACCCTTATGAGGATGAAAGGCAGGTCTCAAATATACATGTTTTATTTTTACACGTAAAGTTGCAAGGTTGGATTTAGGTTGCTGTCAGGCCAAGTCGCCATGGAATTACATGCAAAATCAACTATCTCCACGTAGGTCATGGGAATGTTAGTGTGTGTGCACATTAGTGTCCATGTGTCGGCACAAAAGCCAGAGCTTCCTTCTGAAATGTCACCAAGCATCATCATCTGTTGAGTAAATGGGAGCAAGCCACCTATTGGCTGCTACGTGGTTATGTTGACATCTTGGAGCTCCCGAGGCTGCTGTTAGCTTCACGACTAACCTACTGAACGTTAATCCCCACCAGATCAGAACGCAGTTAGCGATAATGCCAACGAGTTTGAACTCTCTGCTGATTAAAAAGATTAATAAGGCTAATGGATGAAAAGCAGCATCAGTTGAGGCTGAAGCACTCAGACAATCAGGCATGAGGACGAATCGGTAGAGCTCACAAAGGTTGTTACGAGGGAAAGACGGGAGACAGAGTGTGTGTTTAGATTCCCCTCATCTGTTCATCTGCTCCAGCCTGTTTGGCACTCATTTACCATGAGTGGCTGTGACCCTTCTTTTTGGCATGCGGCGCGAGTAAGCTGCATTACTGAGTGTTTGAATGTGCGTGTGTGTGCGTAGGTGGACGGATGCTTGTATGCATTAGAACTCCATGGGTCTAGCCCTCTTTGTATGTGTGAGTGTGTTTGTTCAAAATTGGCTCTACGTGAAAGGAGCTAAGTAGGAGTCACCCAGAGAATGATTTTGGGCAGTTTGTCTCATGTGTCTGCAGCTCCACATCAGTGACGTAGTTACTGCAGAGCGGGGCTATCTTCTTTGAAGGGGCGGGCCACGAGGACTGGATGCATCTCACTGACAGCCTGATTCCTCTCTGTTAAAACGTGGATTCGCCAGATGAGGCGTGCAGTGCACTTGAGGCTAAACTACAAAACACTATGAATTGACCTTGAAGTGATTCCATGGTGACGGGAGGGTTTTTTTTCCTCTATTCTTTATACCCCCTCCCTGGAATAATAGAGGCTGTTATACAGTACAGTTAATTCTTGAGATTTTTTTTTTTATTGATTTTGCTGCACATTGATGTATGTTTCAGAACATAAGCCATTCTGCTATAAATGGGTCCTTTACAAAGCTGTGTTAGTACAATCAGATTACATTTGTTACATGATGATGCAGCTTGTGTGTATAAAACAACTAAATATAGTTTAACCAGCTTTTTTAATGTTTCAGGAAGAAGCTTGAAAAGATACTCTGGATCGTTTCTTTTTCATTTACACTAACCCAAACTGAATTTTAGGCATGAACGATTGTTTTGATAAACAGTCAAACCAATCAGGTTGTCTGGATAAAACAAGGCTGTTTGTAGCTTTTGTAACTATGGATTAAAGCTGGGGTAGGTAATGTTGCTCGGAGACATTTTTTTTCAGTAATTCCTCGTCCTGATTGCAATCTAGACATCTTGTAATCATGAACAATTAGATTTATAGACCCCTCAGTTTACCGTAAATCTGTAAAAATTCTGATCAATCCAAACGTTCGAACTTAAATGGAGTTGTTTGTTTCTTATATTTCGTAAGGTTCTTCTCCCAGCTCCCCTCCACCCCCTCCCGCAGCGCATACCTAATAGCCACACCCTGCATACAAACAGCGTGTTAGGATGAAAATACAAAGTAGTGAAAAAGAAACTCAAAAGACAAACATGGCTGAGAAAATGCAGGAAGGATTTCCCGACCCGGCTCGGTTTATTTGCCTCCTCCCGCTAAACGGCTGAAAAAACAGTAAATTGTTGGTGGAAAAAGCTGCAAATAAAAAGCCTTGGATCACGCAAGGAGCAAAACCAGAGGGGGAGGAGCCAAGACAGGGTGCCACTTTCACATCTTGCCAGCTCCCCAACATTACCTACCCCAGCTTTAATAAACCTAGCATGTACTTTCACTGTTAGACAGTATACTTATTGCTACTGAATTAAGTGGACAGTTTTTCCAGCACTATAAGTTTTTGTTGTTGTGCTTGTTGTTGTTTGTTTGTTGTTGTTTAAGTTTCTTCTGAGATGTTTGTTTTTTTTTTCCCTCTCTCTCTTTTCTGTTGCCAGCTTTCTCCCACCCTTTCAGTTACAGTGTTGTCAAGTCTGGTTATTTTAAGATTTTTTTTTTTTTTAATTGTTTGTATTTGCTTGTTTGTTTATTTTAAAGCTGCTTTCAAGTAACAGTACTTATGGAGGTTTTGGGCTTGTTTTTGTTTAATGCAAGTGCTTATTTGGGCTTGTTCCACATACAGCGGGATCCAGCTCTAAAGTCTAAAGCAAAATCTAATTTGTCTTCATCAGTATTCATTTGCAGCTTCCACTCTCAGTCTCTCCCCGGCCCCACAATACACATAAACAGTCAGGGGAAAAAAAAAGAAAGATGTTGTTGTTGATGGTAGCTTATTTCTGCAGCATGCAGGGACGAGCAAGCAGAAATGAAGAGAAAAACAAGCCTCTGGATGGTCAAAAGTTTGATGTGCTGCAATACGCTGGGGTGATGAAGCCGATGAAGGTGGCTTTTAATTAATGTAAGATGACAGATAAGATAAAAAAGACCTTATATGTCCTACGAGAGGAAATTCTGACTATTACAGCAGCAAAGGAAGAGAAAAAATATTGCGCATTATAGTGAATATAGTAAAAAAAAAAAAAAAGAAATATATGAGGTGTAAAAATATCAGAATAAAAGGTAACTAGGGCTTTGAATTAATGTTTCTAAGTACACCAGATTTTTATTTCTTATATTCTGATTGAAAAAATTTCTATACTTATATTAAATGTGTTGCACATGTACAAGTTTAATACAGTTTCTACGCAATAAAACCTTTTGAAAAAAATTGGTCACAGTAGCTGGTTGCTAAGAGCAAAATGAATGTTGGTGAAAATAGAAAAAAAAAAAACCTTTCAATTCTGTAAATGTTTACTAATCTTTTTATTTATTCTTTTTTTTTTTTTTTTTAAGGGGTTACGCTTGTTTCCCCCCCTGAGATCCAGCAACACCATTTGGTTATGTTTAGGCAGTCAGAGTTCAAAGCGCGTCTCAGCAACGAAGTGAAAGTGACAGCAAGCTTTTCATGCTTAGACTGAATGAAATACAAAGAAAAGTGAAGAAAAGAAAAGGCAGGAGGTGTTCTAGGGTTAATGGCTTACTGCTGCAAAATCCTGGTAAACAAAAACAAAAAAAGGTTTGGAAGATTTGAATAAAAACGCAGATGAATGAAAGGAGTCAAAATCAAAGACTTTTAAATATAAGTAATATTGTCTTGTTTCAGGTGGTTTTGACCCGTTTCAAAGGAGATTTGATGCACATTAAGGGAAATGACCTCGCAATGATGCTTAGCGGCTGTTTTCTGTGTAAGCAGAATAATTACAATCCATGTGACTGTTTTCCCAGAAATGATTTCATATCCTTGATAAGAGATTAAAATAATTTCTAAAGTAGAGCTCATTGCAGTTTCCTCAAGCTACCGTCCACAGCGGCTTGCTCCCTGCTGAAGTTCATTTTCAGTTCCGTCCATTACCATGTCTGCTTAATCACAGCTACGAGCAACATACCTGGATTTATTCATCTTATTTACTGATTTTTATTTATATTTATCAAGAAAAACAAGCAAGTGTGAAGTCAAGTCACTGGGGGAAAATAAGCTAGAAAGTGAGAAAAATAGCCTTGTAGAGTTTAAATTTTGCAACTCTGCAACTGTAAAACACCGTGCACGCTGATAGTTATCTACTTGAAATAGCATCATCATAAAACAGCATTTGTTTGGTGCTTTCCTGCAGCCTCTGCTGAGATCACGTCTTGCAAGGCGAAGCCATTTCTGAATCACAGGGAGTTTTATATTTGTATGACTTGTTTGATTAGACTTTTATGGCAGCAACAGTGATTTAATTGAGCACTTTCATAAAACTGTTCCAGTAGTGAAGAAGGCAAAATTACAGACTTGTGACTGTTTCTGGCTTTTGTATGATTTCAGTTTTGTCAGCGGCAAAGTGAGAGTGGGGGATTTTTTGGGGGGATTTAATTATGTATAGAGAGTCCTTGTCGTGTGTCTTCACAGAACAGAACAGAACAGAAAATACAGAACTTTAGGGTCAAATTCTCAGCGCAAAGCTCAACTTTGCAATTTAGAGTGAAACAAAAGTGCAAAGTAATTTCTAAAGCTTTGTTGCAGCGCTGTTGTACTGGCACTTCACAAGTCTTAACAGGTCACCTAGTAATTAAATCTGAGAAATGATTGTGCATGTCTAGCTATTGGTCCAGGACCCTGCCTGTCAGGATATGCCGGCTGCGAGAAGTTTCACCCCTTCTAGACCTAAGGGTGTTGCAACACATGTTGTAGCCATAGTTACCGTGATCATGAAAACATGCTATTGTGGAAAAGGTTTTACTTTGAGACAGAGTTGGCACAAAAGGACACAAAATGATAAAGGGGAAAAAAAAAATCACTCAGTTTCGGCTTCAGTCAGGACTCCAAATTCATATTTTAATAAATTGCTTATGCTTTCATTATCTTTTAACAAGCTGAATTTGATATGTTGAGGCTACCCAATACTGTCTGGGGTTTTCACTGATTAATGGTCCGCTGATGAGACAAGACGTGAAATTGTCCTGACGTAAAATAAAATATCAGATTCTTCTCATCTATTTTTAATTGACTACAGAACAAACAACAGAGAGAAGGCAGCCAGCTGTAGATCAGCATGTGTCCATATGAGCTCTCTTTGTCTAAATACCCTTAAACTTTGTCAGTGAGATGCGTTGTTGTTTTTCTGCACTTACTCATGTTGGTATAGCATCTTCACAGGCAGTCAGTTACAATCACGTTTTATTCTTATTTTTTTATTTTAAGGGTTCTGTCTTTGAGAAAAAATACAAAATTAAAGAAAAAAACCAACAGTGATGTTGATTTGACTTCGTGTAAGGTTCTCTTAAAACCTTACACACACACACACATACATTATATATATATATATATATATATATATATATATATATATATATATATATATATATATATATATATATATATATATTATATATATGTATTTATATATGTATATATATATTTATATGTATATATATGTATATGTATATGTATATATATATATGTATATATATATGTATATGTATATGTATATATATATGTATATATATGTATATGTATATGTATATATATATATATGTATATATATGTATATGTATATGTATATATATGTATATATATGTATATGTATATATATATATGTATATATATATATATATATATATATATATGTATATGTATATAAATGTGTATATTATATATATATATATATATATATATATATATATATATATATATATATATATATATATATATATATATATATATATATATATATATATATATATATATACATGCAAATATATATATATACATGCAAATATATATATATATGCTCTAGTATAAAAAAATCTGGATACTTTTGAATTTACTATAAATGAAGTAAACTTGACATTCCTATATCTATGAGTTACAAAGAGCGACACACCCTATGAAGAGCAAGTAATCACAAAGCTGCAAACTCAAAGTAAAAGCTACACGATGCAAGCCCTCCTTTCTTTCTTTTTTTTTTTTTTTTTTGTCATAATGCAGTAAGTAACACTGACTTATTTATTTATTTATTTAGAAGGTTATTTGTACCACACTGATATGGCCCCGGAATGTTTTTCTTGTTGCACATAACTAATTTTCACCAGTCAGACACAATTAATATAAACCAGTCACTATAGAGCTGCAGATAAGCTGTACAGTGTTTAATGGAGATGAGCACACTGAGTAGAATGTAATGAATGTGCTGCGCATGCAGTTTGCCTTTAACGGCTCCAGCGCGGCCACATCGCCATCTAGTGATGCTTGAAAGAAACGTCACAGTGCAAACTGACAGTAAAAGTTACATTAGCAGCTTCAGTGCAGGGAAGTGCTGACCTTGTGTATGTCACTGCAGATCATCAACATCTATTCAGGTATTCTATCCGCACACAAACACACACACACACACACACACACACACACACACACACACACACACACAAGATAGGATGTACACAGTCTACATACCCACGGATAAATAAGGAAGCACAAAGGAAGGAACATAGCTGTCATCTGTATATTCCTGCTTCAACAAGGGCAAAGCTGTGTGAAACTCCATTGCCTTTTAAGAGTAAATAAAGTTGTTTGAACTGAACTGAATATGAAAATGCTTGCGTTAAATAACAGCCCCTTGTGGTTTAATTTCACATTTTTTTAGGAAAGAAAAAGATATTTCACCACATTTAGTGGGAGCTTGGTGGTTTATTACACTGAGTTATGAAGTGTTCTAAAACTCCAAGGTTGATTATTGAAGGTGGTTGAAAGGCCAAATCAACATATATTCATTTGAAAACAAGTTTACAGACATAACTCTGAATTGGTTTCAACCAATCAAATGTAAAATAACTGCTGCTTCATCATTATTATTCACCTTGATAAACAAAAATGGGAAGCGCTGTTTGCTGTTGTCCTCTTCATCCAATTACATAGCCATAAACACACACACACACACAAACACACACCACACGTGGTATTTTGGTGGTTGACACTTGCTTGACCCTTCATCCCTTAAATGAGTCTCAAACCTGAAGTAAGGATCCACTCTTCCACATTCTCTACACATTCAGAAACCAAAGTACCTACTGAACAAAGGATTGTCACTGGGGTGGCACGCTCAAAGGTACTGCTGTTGTACTTTCAACTGTGTACAGTTATCAGTACCTAGTGGTGTAGTGGTCCCCTATGAAATGGCTATATTCTCAATTTTTCTACTCTTTTTTTTAAAAAAACAAAACTTTTTTTGTGGGCAGCTTTAGCTCAGGAGGAAGAGCAGTTGTCTTTCACCTGGAAAGTTGGGAGATAGATTCCACACTTCCCTGACTATGTGCCGAAGTGTCCTTGGGTAAGACACTGAACCCCAAGTTGCCCCCCAATGTGCCTGTTGCGGCAGTATGTAAGTTACTTTGGATAAAAGCATCTGCTAAATGACTGTAGAATAGAATAATCAGTAAAATGCAGTTCCAGGAAAAGTGACATGTAGGACTATTCTGTTTAGTTTTCCCCATAAACCCATCAGTATTTTGCTCATTGTCACATAATTTCTGTTTCTTGGTTTCAGGGAGGAAGAGTTATGAAATGACTTTACCAAGACTGGCACACAGACTAGTGAGAGACTAGAAAGGCTCATATCTTTATTTTGTCTGTGTTCAGGTTAAAGTTAACGCAGCTGATAGCTAACTGCACCAGTATAGCAAAGGTAATCTTAGCTGAGTTGCTGGGTGACGTAGGTACATGTGTAGGGATACTTGTAATTGTAAAAGCAGCATCACAGGGGGTTCAGAAGTGAGTATACTCAATGCTGACTGAAAATGAAGTGATATACTCTGTATTCCTGCGTATACACCAGACTACACCACTGTCAGCACCCTTAAAACTCAAAACCGATAAAGATCTGTGTTGTTAAACCAGGATCAGGCAAGGCAAGTTTGTTTGTGGAGCACAGTTTATGTAAAAGACACATGAAACATTAAAAGCATTAAAGATGCTGCAAAAAAAAAAAAAAAAAAAAAAAAAAAAAAAGCATTAAAAATAGTCAAAGGCAACAACAAATAGCAAAAATCTCAACAAAATCATAAAAAAAAATCATAATTTATGTTAGAATGATTATAAGAAATATCACCTAAAAGTTGCAGTGCAGATTTCATGCATGAGAAACTAAATGTTTTTAACCAGAAATTAAAAGTGTTGACATTTAGTGAGAGCTTGTTCCACTGCTGCTTCTGTTTAGTCTGGACTCTGGTCTGGACTAGCTGACCTGAGTCTCTGCCTGGTTTATATTCTCCAAACATATCACAGATGCAATGTGGGTCTGAACCGTTCTGGGATTTGTAAACTATCAACAGGGCTTTAAAATACACAGTGTTTCTGGCTGGATGTGTTCAGATCTCTCTGTCCTAGTTAACGCTCTAGCAGCAGCGTTCTGGAAGAGTTGCAAACATCGAGGGTACAAGCGGGTGCATGTAAACAGCAGGACCTATGAGGGTGCCACCTTCGCATGACCTGCTGTCCTCACTGGGAGGGAAAGACTCTAAGGCAAGGAATATTCTTGCTTTTTATCTTTGCATCCATGTAGCCACCCGCCTCCATTCAGAGCACACTTGTTCACATTCTTGCTTGTGCTTGTTATCAGAGTATTTCACCAGGGGGCACATTAGCAAACTGTGATCAGACAGCGCTGCTGAATTTGTAGGGTGTAAACAAAACGATTAACACGAGGTGGTTAATGTTCGGTTCATTTCGACATCCTGGCAGAAAAAAATACCAACAGCTGTATTAGAATTGGTATTTTAGGCTCTAAAACCAGCACATTGTGTGTAGTCTTTAAAATTTTCCATCATTTTTACCAGTGCCATCCCTGTTTGGTCCCTACATTCCTCTTACTGGTTACCTGCATAATGGAAGATGTGACAACGCAGCACATATTTCTGAGGACGTGCACTAACGTTGCTGTAAACAAAGGAAGAAGACAGAGGTTATGATAGACAGTTGGACACATAATTAAAACCGTATTCTCTGCTTAACTCCTCGATCATTAACCTTCACTTCTCAAATGTTTTTGACTTCTTCCAATGCTAAAGTTAAAAAACAAAATTGAGTCATTATTTTGCAACTGACAGTAGGTCACACTGTAGATTAATTTTATCTGAACAAAAGTCCTCTGACTGCACAGTCAGATAAAAAAATTAATTAATGGTTAATATACAAGTAATGACAAATTAAGCATAAGCATGTCTTTCTTTATTAAATTAACTACAAATATAAACATGCTGAAAAGCGATGTGCATCTTGGTGACAGTGTGCACCACCACCACCAGTACGATCCACTCCCACCTAAAACATAACAGGTGGTTGCAACGCCTCTTTGGTCCTGTCCTGTTCTGGCATCACATAAAAAGGCCAGCATTACAAATGTAGGTGTGTAGAAACAGCAGCAGAAACTCTGTATTACAATCATGCAAAATAAATAGAGAAATAAAATAGGAACCCAGAAAATCAAAGGGGTCATCATACCAATGTAGATTTGTTCACAACAAATTTGGTGTGAACAAATCTAGCTGTGAAAATGGAGCCCTGTTTAAAGCTGGACTCAAACAGAAAAACTGTGGTGAAGCTTTTTTTCAGTTGAGGTTGTCTAGACTTAAGCCCCTTTTATCGCAACACCATCTGGAGACAGTGATGCATGCTTTTATTACCTCAAGACTGGATCACTGTCACTCAGTTTTTATTGGAATCAGCCAAAACGTGCTTTCTTGCCTGCAGCTGGTACAGAATGCCACTGCAAGATTTTTAACTGGCACAAGAAAACGTGAGCACATATCTCCGGTTTTAGCGTCCCTTCACTGGTTTCCTGTTCAGTTTAGGATACAATTTTGAGATCCTCTTATTTGTTTTTAAATGTCTTAAGGGCCTCGCCCCTCCAGTTTTTAATAGTCGTCTAAAAACACATTTTTATTCTTTGCCATTTGAGCAAGACTGAGTTGTTATCTGTGTCGTTGTACGTTTTTTTCACTGTTCTTTTTTATGTATTTGTTTATTTTACCATTTTATTGTTATTTTATTTTCTTATGCTGTTTCATTCACTTAATAGTGATAGTGTGATAGTGTACAGCACTTTGGTCGGCTGTTTGTTCTTTTAAAGTGCTTTAGAAATAAAAAATGGTAAATGGTATGGTATCACATGCACTTTTATAGGACACAGGTCTTTTTTTACCACCTCAAACCAGTAGAATGGGCAGTGCTACCAGGTTTGGTTTGTTACTTGAGGACTTTGTGAAAGAGAATTTCATGAAACATTAACAAAAAACTAAGAAATAGCTTTGTGTTCTTACTGCTTTCCTAAAAAAAAGGGAGTTTAAGTGAACCAAAGCACACATTACACATTCAAAAGAACTGCTTTGCATTTGGAAAATTATCTTTAACCTTTTAACATCCACACTGATGAGAGCAAACAATATTTCTATTAGGCAATGATAATAATAAAACTTGTTTTTAACTTGTTTTAAATTTACATTAGGCCTCCACACCTAAACCTTTAGAGGTGGAAGGGGCTCAGTTGGGCATACAAATCTCTAACAATAAGAATCTGCTCAACAAAACTGCTGAGCGGCACATTAAAGTCTCCACATGAATCTATTCCTGTTACTTTATCACAACGTGTCTCTTTGCTCTCTCTTTGCCTACATGAAGCTCCAGCTTGAGTTCTCAGCACTCACAGCTCTCGTCTGCTCTTTTGCTCATTTTTGGAAAAGGGTGAACAAGCTCTTGTGTGGGTGGCTCCGTAATCTGAGTGGACTACAAAACAGGAAGCTCCAGTCACAAGTGGTTTTAAATGCTTTAGAATAGAAGCTAGAATAGAAAATAGAGAAGAGTTTTGTGATGTGCTGTGCTAAACAGAGAAAATGGGTTATTGAATGACAGTTTTATTGATTTCATAGAAATTGTTTGAGTAACAATGAATAAGAACACATTAATGCTCATTTTTAAGAGATTCTTGGACAGAAACAGAGACTTTGGTCTCTCAATGTGCAGCTGTGAGATGTTTATAGAGCTCAGGAAGAAAAAATAAAGGTTTCCTGTGTGGCTGGCTGCAGAAACCAATGCAAAGCATCTGCACAGAGAGGCACACATGCATGGAGTGTTTGCATTGATGTTTAGATGGTTCTGCAAGTTGACCAAGCAGATAACACTTAACTGGATGGAAACATTTGTGGTTTTTGCCGCTGAATGATGCTGCAGAAGAAGAGCATGGAGAAGTCAGTGTATGTTTTATAAAATAAACTCCAACATTCTCACTATATATCCATGTATATTTCCGTGCGTCTACTTCTTTAACCCAGAGCCTCATGACAGGCATTTGTGACTGGATGGTGGCCAGCAGTGTTTTCTATGTGTCCCAGTTCTGCGATGCCTCGGTGGTCAGCAGATGGGTCTGAATACGAGCTGCTTATGTTGATCACTACTCCCCCATACACAAGACGACCAGAATGATGCAGAAGTGGGGGTTTTAAATTTGACATTTTCACCATTTAAAACTGTTTAGATTACAAATAAGAGACATAAATGCAGACTTAATTCATCCAAAAGAAAAAATGGTGTGGAAATAAAAGAAAATCCAGGTGTAAATGATAAATATTTGTGAATCAAGAAATTAAAAGGGGTTCATGAATAAAAACACATTATGTAACTTTACTCATACCGGTTGTCAATTCTGTCTCTTTGAAAGTCTTCTTCAGATCTGGTAAAGGCATTAATAATTCCTGCATTACTTGTCCTTAATTATTTAGTGTAATTGTGAGACGTGGAGCACGAGATTTATCTTTCTGTTCAACTCCTTCAAACCATTAAAACCATGCACGTAAACAGGAATCAGTGAATGTTAAATGTTTCTAAAAAGCGTATTTCGTTAATAACATAAACATTAATATTTCAGCACATGATGAATATAAGAGCAGCAGCTGTGTGTTTGAGGTAAACAGAAGAGGCATAAGGAATAATGGATCAAATGAAAACTTTTTTTTTGGACAAAATAGAGAAACAGTGCCTGTATTTTCTGCCAGCTCCTTTCTGGAGACATCTCAAACAGACAGGGCCTCTTTTTTAGCTTTGTGGGCAGGGGCGGCTGACCAATAGAGGGCGCTAGGGCGCAGCCCTCCCAGGCAGCTCTCAGCAGGAAGCATTGTTCATAAGAGTTTTGCAAAAACATCATAAAATTAAATTGTTGTATTTACATAATGGATATACCCAGTGACACAGTGATAAATTGGTGTAAATTTATATTTTTTTAACAGAAAAACTTTTATTTAAAATATGTTTTTACTGCATGTCTACTGCATGTCTATATGCGTCAGGTCCAGTTTGGGGCGATCGAAAAACCGCCCCGAGGAGGTGGGGTTTTGCAGCACATTAGCCAATAGCATAATCATATTGCCGGCGAATTTAGTCTATCAGCGTGGTCCAAATAGTTCCCTGAAGGTCGACAATTTTATCGCTCCAAGCCTGAATTTATGCAGTTGGACGACACTCAACAGACGCCATTTTTCACACGATTGCACGATGGCAACTGTAGGAACTAGCATTAACTCTGTCAGATCTCTCCTTCAAAACCCATTTGAGAGGAGAACTTTGATGGAGAAGATTCAGATAAAAGAGCTGGGCCCGGATCAACCTGACCTCACCATCAAACAGCCGGCAAGCGAGAAGGGAAAACCTTATGTGAGAGGATTCTCCCGTAACTGGTACACCAGAAAGGCTTGGCTAGCTGGATGCAGCTATGCTAACGCTTTATTTTGTTTCCCATGCTTGCTTTTTAAAACCTCTGGGACAGATCCCGCCTGGACCGTTACGGGAGTGAGGGATATGAAGCATCTGTCTGAGAAAATTAAAAAACACGAAAATACCAGAGCACACATGGATAACTCCGCGAAACTAGCCATGTTGGGAAGGCAGAACATAGCTACGCAGCTGGATGACGGTCACAGGCTGGCGGTGAGGAAACACAATGAGGACGTGGATAAAAACAGACATGTTTTATCCAAAATAATTGACTGTGTTAAGTTTTGTGGCGCCTTTGAGTTGGCCTTGCGTGAACATGACGAGACAGACTCGTCTGAAAACCCCGATGTTTTTCAGGGGCTGGTAGACCTCGTTGCCTCCCTGGATAACGTGCTTGAGGAGCACCTGAAGACAGCGACACCGAGGTAAAGTTAGTTTGATGTTTGATATTCAACAGATATTCGGACACCCAGTTTCCCGACCCGAAGCCACCTCGTCGTGGGGTTAAGATGCACGATGCAATGGTCTTCTCAACTTCATACCTTCCATCTATATTCGAACACCCAGTCTCCTCGTAATGAATTGCCGACCCTAAGCTGCTTTGTCGTGGGGTTGTGACAGCAAATTTCCGCCGGTCTTCACTACCGGCGGATAGTTAGGGACCGTCAACAAATTAACCATAGCAGAATTTGCCTTTTGCCTTTGTGTGGGAGGGGTCACACTGGCATGATCACGTTTTCCGGAACACGTTCCACTCTTCATGTTCTGCATGTGACACAGTCACCGAGTCGTCACGCAGTTTTATTCACTAATAGCAACTAGTTTTCTCATTTCTGTTTGTTTCTCATTTGTATTTAACTTTTTAGATTCATAGTTTAGTTACTATGATCTAAAGTTGGCTTGTATGTGTATGTATAAGTGTTAATACTGCCAAGTGCGTATATGTTTGTACGTATGTATGTGTGTGCATAGAGGTGTATGTGTATATGTATGTATGTGTATATGTATATGTGTACATATGTATATATATATATATATATATATATATGTGTATATATATATATATATATATATATATATATATATATATATATATATATATGTGTATACATGTGTGTGCTTGTGTACGTGTATGTGTATGTATGCGTGTATATGTGTGTGTATGTATGTGTGTGTATGTATACATCTGTAGGTTGTTTTCTTTCTTTTTGTTTTTGGGTTATTTTTTAGTTTGTTTTTTTTCTCTCCCTTTTCTCTCCCTTTATCTCTTTCACTTTTCTCATGAGGTGTTTTTTCTCCTTCCTCTTTCTGTCTTTCGTCTGTCCTCTCTGGTCCAGCAGTACAAACTCTACAATTCAAACAACAACACAAAATAAATATAGAAATAAAATAAAAATTCAGAAAGTCAAGGGGATCATTATATCTATAAAGCTTCCCTTGGCAGAGAAAATTTGCTCAGCAGAACACAGCATCCAGACCATCATTCTGCTTGCCTAAATGCTGGACAAGACAAAAAAAAAAAAAAAAAAAACATAGCAGAATTTAAACATAACTATCTCCGCAACCACAGGGGCTATGAATGTCAAAACAATTTTAAACAGTTTACGATTTATCTGTGCTACACTGCCTTTATTTTCGCCATTTTCATCTAGTCCTATTTTATATAAATTTTCAGTTAATTCAAACATCAATATGATTTTACTCACATGACTTACACACCTAAAATCACTGCCTAATTACTCATCCAGTCCTGCCACACATTGCACAGCCTTTATTTTCCTCATTTTCATCTTGTGGGATTTTATATGAATTTTTTAATATTTTAAAGTTCAATAGCTTTTTAGTAATGTGACCTAAACACCTCAAAACACTGCCTAATTGCTCATCCAGTTCTGCCACATGTTGCACAGCCTTTAGTCTCTCTAATATCCTCTCATGGTATTTTATATGAATTTTTCAACATTTCAAAGTTCAATAGCTTTTTAGTCATGTGACCTGAACACCTCAAAACATTGCCTAATTGCTCATCCAGTCCTGCCACATGTTGCACAGCCTTTATTTTCTCCATTTTCATCTTGTGGTATTTATTGTGAATTTTTTTAATATTTTAAAGTTCAATAGCTTTTTAGTCATGTGACCTACACACTTCAAACACTGCCTAATTGTTCAGCTAGTCCTGCCACATGTTGCACAGCCTTTATTTTCTCTATTTTCAAGGCAAAGCAAGGCAAGTTTATTTGTATAGCACATTTCATTTATAAGACCATTCAAAGTGCTTTACATAAAAAATACATTAATATCATTACAACAGGGTGCAGGAAGCATTTAAAACAAACTTTAAAAAGAAATTAAATTAAACAATCGGCCCACTGTCCTGTAGGTATTAAACACCTCACTGCTACAACATGTTCTCTCAGCCTGTTCTTCTGCAGGGGTCACCAGAGCAAATCATCACATAGATGAGCTTTTGGCACCTACCACATTTAACCCAGCTTAGGACTGGTCCTCAGAGAACAGTCTTGTTCCCCTCAGGGCTGCAGCAGCATATGGAAACATGACTCAAACCGCAGACCATCAGGTCAAGACAAGCGTCTCTGCCACTAGAGCAATTGTCACCCCTCCCTGCTCCAACATATAATATCAGATCTCTGACAAGCCCTTCACATGTCTGTTATTGGTCCATTCATTTGAGACAGGTGTGTTGGAGCAGGGAAACGATTTAAAAGTCTGAAGGACAGTGGGCCTTGAGGACCGGAGTTGCAATTCCATCCTCTAAAACTTTGGTTAGAAATTGTCCATACCTGAAATGGAACGATACAGTCACGCTCTCCAGTTCTCAGTTGCACGGCTTCATCATGGAACTATTAACCTCAGAGGAGGAGGACATGGTGGATGAGGCATTTGAATGACATACTGGAGCATTTCAACCTTGCAGTGGAGGGAAAGGACCAAAGACTGCAGAATGAAGGTCCAACTTGTCAGGGTGTGCTATTGGGAATTTATTACTAGCTCTATGCAAGGCTGACCAAAGTGGGACTCTGAATGAGACCAAGGCTGGGCAGTTGTGGGGGCAATAAAAGCTTCAGCTGTTGTAATTGAAAGGATTAGTCAGAAAAGAAAGGACAATACCTTTCTTCTCTTAGTGAGAAGGCAACAAGATCCACGTTCACCCTGGTGTGTACCAAACCCAGTACAGGGTGTGTTGTGTTGGCATTCCACAAAGCAAACCAATGAGAATAAACAATAAAATGTATTTACAGATACTAATAAACATATCCACACTTCCAGAGAGAAGGGGTGCATATCAGGAATGAACATATCCGGCTTATCTTCAGGTTGGATTAACAACAATGGTTGTTGACTTTTTAAGTGAATCCAGGTTTTCTGACTCAGGGTATGCAAATCAGACATGAATCCTGCTTTGTTCTACAGGCCCTCTGGTAGAGCAGGCATCAGATGGCCATTCAAATCCATTGCTTGCAGGCTCTTCTTTTCCTTGCAGGCTGAAGAGCAACACAGCTGCAGCCAAAGCCGGAAGGAAAGATGAAATAGAAAAGAGTGCCAACTTTGCAAATGCATAAATTAACAAGTTGGGTAACATAACTACTGCATCATTAAAACATGAATAGATTAGTGAGCATATAAAGTTTCAGGTGTGTTCTTGTGGTAGGTGAGAATGTTTGTTTTATTTTATCAGCTGCATCAGTGGCTATTTTAAACCATCTTAGCACCAAATAAAGAAGAAACTAAAAAGCAACTCAACTTCATAGCATGTTTTTAATATAATAGATATTTATTCTGACAATTACTGCTTACATTTCCTGTTATAGAAAGGTGTGTGTGTTTCAGTTGTTTCTGTTCTAACCAGCTACTGTCACACACAGACAGACCGTCTTCATTTTTGTTTAACTTTAAATATATAATTATCATGGGTAAATTAATGTAAATGTATTAATGTTTTCTTTGTTCAGTCATCTTCCTGCATGTGACGTCACAGTCAGGTACGAAGACAGCATAGGCCTCTACTGTTACTGCAAATTATCCCCCAGATGAGACATCAGCTATGCTTACATGATATTTTTTTAATTCGGAATTAATCATTCAGAATTAAATAATTTGGAATTAACGTATTCTCCTACGAGTGTACATGAAAATAATTCTGAATGAAGGTTTACATGAAATACGTCTTCACTTCATTCCGCTTTAGAGCGGCGGGTTGGGAAGAGTTCTGATTGGACAGAGGATGCACGTGACATATGACGTATACCAGAAATAAAGTTGGCTCCCTGCTTCTCGTCTTTTCAGTCGTAACTTGTAAAAACTACATAATAAGTACCAATATCACCACTATTCTTATTATAAATTTGCAGTACCAGCTCAACACAAGCATACTACTTCACTTTTTGCAGCAACTGGGAAGGAGAAGAAAGATAGACCACCGAACACGGGAGGCAAAAGAACGCGCATCATCGGGACAGGACAAGGTAACGACCATGCTCAGAACGACCGGAAGTAACTTAGAACCAGCCACTTACGAGTTTAATTCCGAATAGAAATTTGCATTTGGAATTAAGTTTTTACATGGTCATTTTTCATCAGTTGAAAGTGGAGTTAACTTTTATTTGTTATTAAACTCCCACGTAAACGTAGCAACTGTTTGATGCAGGACCTGTTCACATGACAACCAACCCCTCTCTTGTTTAAAAACTAAAAAAGGGCTCACAGAGATGGAGGTGTGACAGTGGATTTTCTCAAACCATTACTTCCTTTTTCATTTGGTCAGGAATCACTCCTGGATTTCAAGCACCTCAGATTCTGAAAAAAAGCTTTTCTAACAGGGACCTGGTCCAACAAAGCAGAAGGAAAACTAAGACGTGACACAGATATGTTTAAAATATGACAAGTTACAACTGGTTTAGGATCAGACATGTCAAGAAGTCAATGAAAAAACACAAAGTAGGACTTCTGGCTTATACCAGGTCACTAAGGCCTGCTGTCCTGCACGGTTTAGATGGGTTCCTGATCCAACACATCAGATTCAAATGAATGAGTCACTGAATGTAACTTGATAAGCTGATGGATCCATGTGATGTGAATGTGTGAGTGCATGGAAACATCTAAAACAAGGCTGTCCAAAGTCGTTTCCAATGTATTCCTGCTTCAAAACACCTGACTCAAATTAAATGGATCTAACAGCCTGTGAACTTCAGCACAATGACACTTGAATCAGGTGTGTTTGGGCAGGGATACAGCCAAAACCTGCAGGATTCTGACCCTTGAGGATCAGAGCTGGACACCCCTGATCTAAAATCTACAGCTCTATAGAAATTATCTACTCCTTACTTATTTCTCGCAACCTTATTGTCTCATGAGGCTTCACTGAGCACTATGTTCCTGACACTCCTGGAAATCTGTGGAGTATGTTGTCTCGACTCAGGTTTATCATCTTTTTATGACAGAAAGATTTGCTTCGCCAAACATTTGTATTCAACATATGTAATTTTAAGAAATTTAATAAGTAGATTAATAGAATAGAAGACTAAAAGGATGAGGAAGAACTAGTGGGTAGAATAGTAGAAAAATACTTTTATTTAAAAAAAGTTTTTTCAACTGCATACACATTATAAAATGCTTTTTATTCAACAACCATCCCTGCATCACATCTACAGTCTAGTGGGATGAAACACCATGTCAGCTGCATTATGAATAAATGGAGCATCTACTGTGGGAGAGCCACTGCTTGTCTGGCACCTCAGTGATAACATCCTAGTTCACCGCTGTGAAATATGAATAGGGAGAACTGACAGAACAAAGTGTTGAGGACATTTACATTCTGATCATTTTCAGACACATTTCACTTCATGTTAATAAAATGATTTTATATGAATGCTGGGGTTAAGTTTCATCTGAGAGTTGCCCCAAACAGATAGCGCACAGATTGCATGTCTATGAAGACTCTGCAGAACCCAGTCTCACTCCAGGCGAAGGTTAGTTTAGATTAAAGCCTGATTCCAGCTACAGTTTTATTGAGGTGAAAGTTACTTCAGATTACTTTGAGCTGTTTTTATGTGTGTGTGTCCACTAGCGGTGTGCCTTGGCAAGAATATGGTGATACAATTACAATAACAAGGCAATGATATATATTGTGAAACAGACGGATCTAGATTTTACGCCAGAATGAATAAAAACACTTGCTCTTTATGTACAAGATGAATAAAGAATTTAAATCTGTCTTATCAGTAGAGATCTGTTTATATAAAAATGATTCAGTGCTTTGGAATATCAATATAATATTGTTATACAAAATATTGCAATATTTCCATATGTCGATATTTTCTTATACCCCTTGTGTCCACATGCCGAGTATGTGCAGGGGCTGACTGAGGACTGGGGGCTAAAGATAGAAGAACTCTTGTTTTCTGATTATTTTTTTGCTGCAGCATAATAAATGACATAAAAGACAGCTGGAGCTTTGTGTTTTTAATTCTCATCACTGGGTTCATGAAGAATTTCTGCAACAAAAGTTAAAACTGCTTTCTGGATAATTTGAGTCTCTAAAACTATTTCTATGTGATAAATGACTATTTATGCCCCCCAAATGACTGTAGAACAGAATAAAAATTGTTTACATGCTCTGCATATTTTCCATTGTCTTTCCAGGTTAATCCTTTCATGCAAAGTGGCCATGTAGTAGAAACCTATTTACAAACTTTTTTTCTTACATATTCATGAATGAGGATGGTATTTTTGTAAATAAACCACTTCAGTGGATGTTAGTGAGTAATCCAATGTGTTTCCACTCATTGGAGAATAAATAAATAAATGATACAATTCAACGTAATATAATTACGAAACTTTGCCTTTGTGATAAATAGGAAAAGAAAGCTATATTTTATAGAATATTTACATAATACAATTATGATAATATATTATTTTATGACTATTTTGTAGAGTACATTAAAATAAACCATAAGTCATGTCAAATTCAAAATAACACTAATAAACAAAAAAGTATCATTGCATATGTCTGTAGAGGTAAAATACTGTATTCAAAAAATCTTGCATTGTTTATTTTTTATTAATATTATTCATTCGTGAAAGAGTTAAATATGGTTGTCAGTAAGAAGAGGTGGCTAAAAACAAACACTTACGTTGGGGAAAAATTACCAGGCATTTAATCAAACAGAATGGGGTGAAAAGATTTAACTAACAGTGAAAAAGTCGTCAAATAGCTCAGAGGTAGTGACAACACACCTGAAATAATGGAACCATTGAGGCATGTTAGACATCATACTGTGCTTTATCAACAGGGTCAGAATAGATTCGTGGATGATAAGAAAGTGAAAATTAGCTCTAAAACAATTGGAGAAATGATGGATGTTAAGCTGCTGGAAAACTGTTTTCATCGGCTGCAGATGTTAAGACTCGTACAAGAAAAGTTCAGCAACATCCAAAAGGTATCTGAGGTTTCTTTCTTTAGAAGATTGAGAAACCAGTAAGATTAAGAGAAACAACAAAAGAGGAACTGGGTTATACGTGGGGAAACAGGTTAAGGAGGGCTCCCTCTAGGTCAATCACAAATACAAAGCATTTCAAAGGAACTATTCACAAGGGCAGCTTTTTTTGGGGGGGGGGGGGGTTGGTTGACACAAACATTAAGACTGATGGCATGGAGGATAAGTAGAATACTGAGATGGTAGAAAGAGACTGGAATGCCTGTGATGCTTGGCCAGCAGGCAGATAGGCCATACCAAGCCATGATCCTTCTAGACATCAGCCAGGAGGCTGTTGTTACTGGCAAAGTCAACCCCTTCCTTCGGAGATCACCACACTGCCAGAACGCCTGCAGACTCAAGGACAGGGACTCACAATATGTCTGAGACCTTGAGCAGGGGAGGATTGTCAGTTGGCGGTACACCACATGGGATGTCAGTGCGGCAGGATTGGGAAATCCACCAGCATGGTAGGACTGATCTGGTGGGCCATGGTCCAGCTCTTGCACTCATGTGGTGGGCTGTGGTTTGGACAGCTCCATCACTCCAAAACTCAGTGAAGGTCAGGCAAGGAATCGGTTTTATCAGGTTTGCAATGTGGTTACAACCTCGGCTGCTGAATGGACCACACAGGGGGTGTTTGTTAGGAGGCGCTTAATAGGACGTACCGAGGAGAAGCTGGAGTGACAAGCGGTAAGGAATGCTGCAGGCCAGGCATATAGAGACCTGAAGGTTGGCCAGCATGGATGCAGAAGGTCATTGCCCTGCATCTCTCTGATGTACTGTCCATCCCCAGTGGGCCCTGGACTGACTCCAGTAAGAGGCTGATGAACTGGAGGAGAGCTTGCCGAGGGCTGGCAGGCTTGGTGTTTCAGACTGGGACTTAGTGCTAGTTATGGCTGAGGAACAGAAGAGCTGCAAAATGGTGCTGTTGACTTTTACCCAGAAAAAGAAAGCTATAATAGTATTGTGCCCATTTTCAGCTTGATCAAGCAGCTCAGTCACATCAGAAGCATCAATAATAAGCTTTAGTGTGGAATACACCAATCAGTTCAGCAGAAGTTTGCAGTCCATAGGTGCCCACCATGTAATTTGCAGAAAGATACATCTCCTTTCACACAAAAATAATGATATTTTACTAGCTAGGTTTTTGTTTTTCTTTAATAAAACTTACAGAAAAATGGGGTCAAAAGTAGGGAATTCAAAACAGACCTAATAAAATCCAGCATCGATGAGATAAGGCATCAATAAACAAAATTATCAAAAGCTAAGGTGGATAAACAGGTAAAAATTGGATAAAATTGGAAAGAAACAAAAAGAATAATAATATAAGGGATCATGACTACATTTGAGTAGTAAAAAAAAAAAAGATCCCTAATCTTTTTTCATTAAACTTGTTGTAAAACATCAGGAGGTTACAGAAAGGTGCTAATAAAAATTTTAAAGGCCTTTGGAAATGATGGCTGAGATACTGTGAGAACTTAAAGTGCTTTAGATCAAACATTAACAGCATTACAGCACGGCACAAAAGAAACAGAACAAGCTAAAACAGAGCAAAATATGCATACAGTGAGATAACAGGCATCAGTGGGAAATGCATCACCATGATCCCTTACACTAGCAAAGAATGCAATTATAGGATAAATATTACTTTATTATCAAGTTCGAAATGAAAGAAAATGGCACAAATGTAAAAGGTGTTTGTCATTGGCTGGTCACGTATACTCACTTCACTGTCACCCTGAATCCTCCATCACATAAAAAGTTATTGTTGTAAGAAACTTCCTTTTTATTCTGTCTCCTTTATTTCCAACTGGATTGTGCAGAATACCCAATGCTAAAGGAGATCATAAAGGAAGTCATTAAATTCCTTTCATTAGCACGTAGAGCAGCAATCATGGCTGCTGCTTAGACACATCTGGGTCATTTCACTCAGTTTGGAAAGTCCCCAGGCAAATAGAGTAGTTGACCCCTGACTCCAAATAACAACGCACTAACAACACATCTAAACAATGTCTAAAAAGGAATTGAAACAAACACCAACCTACTGCGATAGGCTCTTCAGTAGAGCAGCTGAGTAGATGAAAAAACAAAACTTAAGCGAACAGAAGCACAAAAACTAAAGAAGCCTGGAGACTCCAGATTCATAACAGCATATAAAAGTTTTGAAAACCCCAAAATCTATTTTTGTTTTCTTATAATTAATTCCTTGATTCGAAAAAGTCCCAGCTAGCAAACCCTTTGCGAAAAAAAGCCCTTCACACGTTTGCAGACTCGTCATGTACACAGATCAAATGTGCAGATAAGTTTATGGTTTCATAGCACATGTTTTTGTGTAACGGAGATTTAACAATAGCACATCAAATGTATGCCAGGTCGTTTGGTGTGTGGTAATGTAAAAAACACAGGAAAAAATAGCCTGAGGTTAGAAGTTAGCTGCTCTGCAACCATCAGATAACGTTTGTCTCTTCTTTTTCAGTCACCAAAATAACACTGTGTCAATCAGTAACATCCACTGAAGTGCTTTATACACGATAGGTATACATTTATTATGTTTGGGAAAGTGTAAAAGCACTAAATAGTACTGTGTAGAGCTACAGTGTTATTAGCGCTGCCTGTTCAGGGGAGACACATCTTGTTGAGATGTCGGGCATAAGACCAAAATGACCACTGTTGCTATGCATTATGATGGACATTACCCTCTTCGATTAGAACATCTTGCAAGACTGGGTGAGAACAGCTTATCTTTTGCAAGTGAAATACTGAGAAAAAATTAAATAATCTGCTAAGGTTAGAAAAAAAGAAAACTATTTAATATCTTCATCTCAGTCTTATAGATCCCTATCATGTATTTGCTGGGTAGCAGCGTAGCAGTTAGCACTGTGGCCTCGCAGCAAGAAGAGTTTGCATGCTTAACCCCTTTGTGTGTGGGTTCACTCCAGGTGCTTTGGCTTCCTACCATCCACATGACATGCATGTTAGGTTAATTGATCACCTATCACATGTAAGTCGCTTTGGATAAAAGACTGTAGAAAAGAATAAAATAGTGAATTTCACAAAAAAGAAAAAAACATTCGGTAGTTGCAGATCAAATCCAAAATGTGCACACTACAAAATAAAATGACTTCATGATTCGGTAACTCTTAAGAGAAACCACATTACACTGATTTCAGCGTCGCTCCACTGACTTCCTGTGCATTTCAGAGTTCATTTTAACATTCTTTTTTTTTTTTTTTAATCCATAACTAGTCTTGCTCCATAGTAACTTTGAAGGTAAATAGTTTTTGCATTTGCAGATCTGGAATTCTTTGTTGTTGCACATTACAGAAGCACCATCACTGTCCATCTTAATAACCCATCTAAAAACTCATTTTCATGTCCTGCCCTTTGACCCGACACTCCTGTTTTATTGTTTTACTGTTCATATTGTCCTTTTTAATGATTGTATTATACTTTCATTGTATTTTGTATTTAAGCTGTTTAAAATAGTTTGTATATTTTATGTTCAGCACTTTGTTTTGACTTCTGTAGTGTTAAAGTTATTTATAAATAGAGTGGAGTTGAGTCAGTTCTCACCTATATAAGGAAAATAATCTGAGGTCAATATACAATAATCCAACAAAACATCGTGAACATCCGCCTAATATCAAGTAGCTCCCTTTTTATGCCACTAAAAGAGATCTGACCAGTTCGGGGTATGGACAAAAATGATTGAAATTCATCCTGGAGTTTCTTGCTCTGCCACATTATAAACAAATCCTACATGATTAGACTTTCTTATGGTATTGCACATTGATATTTATTTTATTTTAACTACTTATGTTTGCTTGCTATTCAACTCAAGGACATCTTGCATGAGCTCATATGGAAAAGATTTGTTTTTCATGACCAAGACCAGCTTTGCACATTGCATGTCATCATCACAGAGTAGAAGTTAAATAGCAGCATGCTGTTGCTCTACTACCACTGTCCTCCACTAGTACTATAAATTATCTACTAACTAAGACTTGCAAGATCCAAACTTGTTTCCTAAAAGTAAATGATCATTTGAGAAAACCATGTTGTTAATGAGAGACTGTGAGATACCTTCTCACATTTTGGTTCAGATTCACTTTTGTAACCAAAATGTACTGTTTATTTAAAAATGCCCCCGTAAAACAAAGTAAACTTTACAAGACATGTTTTCCTATGAAATTTCCAACAGGAAACGGACAAAAAGAAACAGCCTATCAAGTTACAAAAACATCACATAACTGCAGACATGTTTGAACTGCAGGAAACAGCAATTTCAATGTCCACAAGTCATTTTACATGTTAAAAAAAACAGACCACACACAAATATAGATGGAAACTAGATCAGACATAAGCCAGAATCTTACAGTACAGGGATAGATAAATCTACGACACATGATGCAATAATTGTCAGGGCCCGAGTATGTTCCTTACACTGCTTAGTTGAAATCCCCGACAGAGAATGAGACTGAATGGCTGTTTGCAGAAACATGCAAAGGAGGATATGGACACAGATATGGAAAAGGTCAGTGGGTGGTGTTATGAACCAAAAGCTTCACTCTTCTGCAAAAAATAAATAATTAGAATAAAGTCATAGATGTCGAATATGTTAACCCTTTAGTCTCTAAAGGTCCCATATAAAGTTAAATTCACTTTCTATGGGTTTTCTGTCAGTCATAGCATGTGTACGATGTGTATATGTAATGTGGGATCAAACGGGTGACCCTGCAAGCTTTCCCTTCGTAGATTGCCCCTGTAGTAAATACTGCCATTCACCTGCTGTCTAGCTAGCTGAGCTTGCTCTCTAAATCACAGCGCAGGCACCAGGAAAAGTGGCATCCTCTCAATGAGCGGGGGGAGGAGGCGGTGGAAAGTTGGTGGACAGTGGTCACGGAGAGGCACTGCTCATTAACATTCAAAGTATCAGAGACAGAAACAGCCCGTCCTCAGCAGAGCTCACTAGAAACACTTTTGGAATTGCCGAAATTATAGACCAAGGCTGAATTTGTGGTCAAACAAATTAAAAAACAATGTTGTTGGATGTTTGAAACTTATATGAAATGGTTGAAAAGCTGTGTAATATGGGACCTTTAAGGTTTTTAAGGCATTCTGTAAATGTGATAAAATGATGAATGATGGCAGTAAATGATTAATTTATTTGTGGCATCCGAGCGGCAACCTCTGGCAGTTAAAAGTGTATGTGCAGTTCCCCCTTCATACGCTAGGGGCGGGCTGCAAAATCGAGCGAATCCCCATAGACTCCCATGGTACAAAGGCTAACTTCACAGCAGAAATAAACATGTTTGCAGTCTGGTTCAAAAATCCATTTTCGGTTTATAGGTCAGGTTTACCTTCATGACAACTGTGGGGGGAGTGATTTTTTTTTTTTTAACTCACCCGTTTAAAAGTAATTTAATCTCGAAACTTGGTATATTTAGGGGTGTGCCCTTTTAATTGACAGGTATCAAATCTCCCGCTTCAAGTAAGAAGAACAACCACAGTTTTTAGCAGCTTAGCTTTAGCTCGCTTACCGCCGTTAGCTGCTTCGCTCCTGTTAGCTCCGGGTTAGTTCAGTAATGCTGGGCGGACACTGTGCGATTTCGAGGGGATTTCACCACGATTTTGCTGTCGCAGACCACGCTCATGGAAACATCGTAGTGTCAGGATGTCCGGTCGGGAGGTCGTGAGCCGTACAATGTGAGAACACTCACGAGGAAGGATTAATTGCTGCTACGTTCTAACGATGATGCTGCGACCTCCCGATCAAACTTCTGGCATGTCAGAAATTTTTGCTGTTGCTCGTACAGTGTGAGTGGTGTTACGTCACGATTCTACATTCGCACCTGCGCAGAAGACACCGGTGGAGCTTTAAACAATGACGGGCAACCCCAACTTCAGGCATGTGTGGTGGACACAGCTGCTAGAAGAGAGATTAGTAGAGCTATGGAGAGAACAAGAGGTTTTCTTTTGTTTTTCGTTTCAGCGCTCAAGACAGCGCACACAACTGCAACAACTTGCTGCCTGCTCACCATCTTGTTGTCAGGCACGCTGTGGTTGTCATAGGAACTAGGAACATTTGTTTTCCGTTGTTCACACTCGAGCACGTCGTGCCATCACACACCGACTGACGCTGACAAGTAGTCGTGGTTGTCAATAATTGTGGCTGACAGCAGACGTACAGTATGAGTACACATGTCGTAGGATCAAATAGAGTACGAGGGACAAACCCGGTCATGCAGTGGGAGCATTTCCCCGACAGTCAGATTTCTAAAATCGCACAGTGTCCGCCTGGCATAAGTTCTTAGCTACAGGAAGCTTGGAGTTCGCTCAATGTCAATCATCCACCCCCATGCTCACAGCCCCCCCTCAGTTCTACCTCTTTCCGGGCGAGGCGACACGCATGCGACTGCCAAGATGGCTATGGCGGGAACCGCCCACCGAGCTTCAATTCAGCTCTTCAGAAACCTATGGGTGAGGCTCCGTCCATCTTTCTATATACAGTCTATGGTGGCATCACAGGTTAGCAGCTGCAATAGATCCCATAACCAACCAACCATCCCAACTCAACCCTCAACCATCCACAGGAAGGCTGGCTCCATCATCAAAGACCCCACCTGCTCCCAACATGAACTTTTCACACTCCTACCTTCAGGCTGGAGATAAAGAAGTATGAAATGCAAGGCCACCAGACTTACGAACACCTTTTGGCATACTCTTATCAGACTCCTGAACAGCCAAGCAACTGCACACTGAACTGCTGAGCAATAGCCCCTTGCATGGATAGTTGTCATAATTCAAGCTTATGAAATTCTCCAGACAGACAAAGTTCCATGTATGGATTCTATCATGAGACAACATTTTCGTTGAGAGCTGAGCAGGGCTAATGAACCGGAATAACTGTGTCACAGCTCATTGTATTTATTTATTTATTTAAATTAATGAGGAACATTACACATTAATGAACACTTTGTACAAATTTAATTGTGTAAATATGCCAGATTTAGCTAGAAGTTACTTTCCATCCGTAGCCCTCAAACATTTCCAGACAAGACATATAAAACATATATCAAATTACTATACATGCACACACACACACACGCACGCATGCACGCACACACACACACACACACACACACACACACACACACACACACACACACACATGGTGTAAAACAAAATTTTAAAAAGTGAACATGTGGTAAGAAAGTGCATGAATGTGGGTGGAAAGTCTTATAGTCACAGACACACAGTCTTTCCTGTTTGCTGGATGATGCAGTTTGTGGTTTATTTCACAGAAACAAGTGTGAGTGGAGTTGTGCTGGTCAACTGCACCATAAAGGCCCCAGAGTTCTGGTGGAGAATACAAGGCAAACTATCATAGGATTAAATGTAAAACCACTGATGCTCAGTTGTTTTGTAGTCTTGACAACTAAAATAAAGAAAAAAAAATGTATTATTTTAAACAAAGAAACTATACCACTATACTGTCCTCTTATTTCATAGATTTAGATTTATGCCTCCTGATAAAAAAAAAAAGAACATTTCTTCTTAACTAGTTTTTCAATCCCTTCTTAGTTTATCTGTAAAAGATGTGATTTGGAAAAGGTCTAAAAGAAATGACAAAAAACTTACAAATAAATTCCACCGATGGGGGAAAAACAGGTGTATTTTGAAAAGACTTGACGTAGTTACATTAGGGGGGGAAAGAAATAAGTGGCAAACATCATTATGACATGACTCAGCAGCTGTTTCAGGTCTGGCCAAACAAACTAGCAAGACAAATGACTGGTTTACAACAGGTTTCCACTTGATTACAGCTACAGCCTACATAGTCTACTGCTGCCATCCTCACACAGCCGATATGTTTCAAACCAGTTCAGGAAAATGTGTCCAACTTGTTTTCTGGTCTGTTATTTTCTCATGATTTGGGTCCTTACCCAGTTACAAACATCTGTCAAGCCATCTGCCAAAGCTTTAGTGAAGAGTCTCTTAATGATGTGTATTGTTTTGTGCATTTTGACTGAGCTCTCTCTCTCTCTCTCCTATTACTTGCAGGTAACAGGCCGTCAATATTGCATTTTGCTGAGCAGGAGGCAATAAATATGTTTTTGCTCATTTAGTTGTCCTGCCTTGTTCTGGTTCATCAAGGTTTATCTTTACAGATGAAACCAAGGGGGTTACACAGCCCCGCTGCTTCAATCATCTCAAGTGTTACAATATCATCTATAATATACATGTAGTTTAAAGGTTTTCTCTCGTATGCATTGGCTTGTCAGTGCACGCCGTCGAACATCCTGTTTATCTGATAGTTGTGGCTCAACGTGTATATCCCCCGTCTTGCAAACTTTAGTGGTGCTCACTGTCAGGATCTGATTATCTTCAAGCATCATCTAAAAGAAAAACCTTATCTTCACCTTGCGATCATAAACTGAAGGCACACAACCATTCAAGATGTTCTAGTTTAGAGATGATTCCACAGCAGGTCATGAGATGTATTTTCTAATCTTTAGATTAAAGGACGAGTTAAGACCGACCAAAACTACAGAGTTTGTTGTAATTACAATAAACAATGTTAAAGACACTTACCTAAAAATAAAGCAAACCAAAAAAAACATGATATCAGTAGTTGTTTTCTGGCATCTCTACTGAAAACAAAGACTCAGTTACCACTGAGTGCTTTATTATTTTGTTTGTTTCCTTGTTTGTTGCTTGCAGGAACGGATTAAGGATGGCATGACCTTTACAGTAACACTATGTAATTTTACCTTAGAAATTTGCATTTTGGACTTGTTTGATGCCAAAGTTAGACATATTATGCACATTCTTGCAGCTGAATTGCAACGCAGTATCTCAAGGCTGAGAAAAAAACACTATAACTTTCACTTCCAGCATGTTTTGTCACCTGACAGCTGACTTTTGCTTTATGCCCTGTGTCACACACCAGCAACCAGATGTTAACATGTTGATTCTTTTTGAATTGTGGTGGATTCATCAAACACAAGAGGACATTATCGGAGGAAGAGAGGAAAAGAAAGTAAAAAAGGGACAGACCAAGAGACTTGACAAGGATTAACATAAACTGCCTTGTGCTACCTGGAGAGAGCACAGAGTGCACGTGGGATGCAAAGTGGATGCACAGTTAGCCAACATTAGAGGGCACTTTGGAAAATCCACAAAGGTTTCATACTGTGTTTTCTTTGATACCAGGTTAGATCTGTTTTTATGATTCCTCTTCCGTTCTGAAAGATCCGCACACCTCTTCAGATCTAACTTCCAGCTCATGTCTGTTGCAGGTTTTACTAAGTGCACTAAAGGAAATTACAGATGTTATAAAATATAATCTTGTACGCTTCAGTGTTTTCAGATCTCTTACAGAGTAATGATTTTTCCTTCTGGCTGATCAATCAGACTGATCAGTTGATGTAAAACCGAGCAGTTTCCTTCAACAGATCTGTAAAGTCAAATAAAAGAACTTGGAGTGAAACCTCCAATAACTTCTAAGCCATTGTGTTTTTTACTATGAAGTCTAAAAGTGGACACCCTAGCAGTCCCCTCACTTAAATCAGTCTCTTTGGTAACATGCCCAGGTAACAATAAGCACACACACACACACACACACACACACAGGCAGTGCGTACACGCACCACTTTGAAAGATCATAACTTCAAGCAAACACGCTCCTGTGACACAGAAAAGTGCCTCCTTACAGCAAAGTCATTTAGACACTGTTATTAAGTGTAATGCATTACTTCACTGTTTTACTCCAAAAAAGTAAAATCATTACTGTAACGCGTTACCCAAAACTGTTCCTCTGCATAACTTATGGCTTTTTTCTGTTCAAAAGCATCAGCATTGTTGGTTCATCTGGTTTTCTTTTAAAAAAAAAAGGTTTTACTGCATTTTTACGTCAATGTAGAAAGCAACTTAATACCCAATAAGAAACGCCCACAAAAGAAAATGTTCCATTCAACCAGCGAATCAACAGCCTCGTTTCCTATAATGGAAAATTTTGTCTTCACCATCTGCCACTAAAACCTGTGAAGCTGCATTTCATCTCCATGTCACCAGCAACATGGAGGGATCAAATATTATTCTGGTGCTTCTTCTAGGTAATGTTACATTTCTTAAGGTTCAACTTGGCTTTTTAGTGTTTTATTAAACAATTTTTGTTAAATTTTCAGTCACTAACAGTGTAATTGATGATCGGTCAAGCATCAATTTGATGTGTCAAAAAATCTGACTTGGTATTTTCTTGTATCTGTTTTCCAGGTATTATATCCAGAAGTCATACTTGGACTTCTAGACCAGAGTCGGAGGTGAGAATCAGAGCAGGAGAAAACATCACACTTTATTGTGACTGCAACATGTCAACTGGAGTATTCATAGTCTGGTACAGGAACTGTTCTCATGAGAACCAGCCTTCTCTTGTTCTCACAATGAGAGCTCTTATTAAGGAAAAACACTTCAGGAATCTTGTGAATGCTTTTCAATTTAAATTTGTGAAGAACGATACTTCAGTTTCGTTTGACCTGCTGATAGAGAACGTCACTGCATCTCATGAGGGCCTCTACTACTGCGGAACTGAAACGACAAAAGTGGTGGATGAACAAAAAATAGGTGTAACAGAAATTTACACTTATGGAAGGATCACAACAAGGCTCATAATCGGTTAGTAATTTCACCTTAACTATATTTGATTTGTCATATGTTCTTCAAAATGAATATGTTATTTAATTTATTTTTAACTCAAACAAAGAGAAAATTATCTAAACTTAATAAACCCAAATTTGGATTATAATGCTGGAATTTAAAGAAAATATATTTTGCAACATCTTGGACCTGAACTGAACTACTGTGTTTAAAGTTGTGTTCAAAGCACATTATTCTTACACTAATTCATGACTTTTGGAAAGCTTCAGAGATTTGGGAAAACAGGTTCAAACATATAAGAATGTCAACTTACAGGAAAAAACTGGAAATCTAATCAAGTTATCAAGAGACCTTATTTAAATGAGATTTTTAAAACCAACGAAACAGACAGGACAGTCAGTTGTCTGGCAGATATACTGGGTCCATTTTATACCAAAATAATGATGCAGAACATTTAACAGAATACATAATACACTTGTTCTCTACCATGTCCTCTGTTTAATTCAAACAACTTCATGTTTAATGGTTGTAAATGAAAACACTGCGGTCATAAAACAAGAAATTCTTGGTGTTGATAATATTTTGAAGTATAACAGTCATAATGTGGAAATTACAGAGAAGAAACTTTGGAGGAAACTTTTTATCATTATAAAAGCAAAAAGGTGGTAAGATCAGCTTATTTGACTAAAAAATATATTTTTGTAAGAATCTCACTCATGGTGAGTTTGTAGGTTTACTGTGGAAAAAAAAAATAATAATAATGGATGTAACGGGTTGTGTTTGATTCAGACTCTCCTAGACCTCCTCTAGACCTCAACCAGGTGCAGCAGGACTGTGATCTGTGCTGGAAGCTGTTCTACTGTGTGTGTCCAGCCGTTTCTGTCCTGTCCACCGTCTTCTCCTCTCTTTTAGTTTATCTGTTTTGCCGGAAAACAGGTATTTGCTGTATTTGTCTCGTTCCACATGCTTGATTTGCTTTGCAGAAATATGACTGACATGAGACATTTATATCATTTCAGCAGTAAAAACAGGCCAAGATGATTTAAGAATGAGCAGTACAAAACGTCAAAGCCAAGTCATGCAGGTAATCACTGATGGTAGATTTATTTGTTGCAATATGTACAGTTTTCTGATTTTAACTGGATCTCATTCACCACCGTTTTCCACAAATCTTCTTAAATTTGTTCCTAAAAAGTTTATTTTTTCTGAAATCTCCATCATAATGCAGATGTTTTTACATATTACATCAGCTTATTACAGATGTTTTGATTCGACTGGTAGTCTCTTGCTCAAACTGACTCTGACTTGAAGGTAAACGTCTGAAAAATGGTCATAAAATGGCACGAGACTTTGCAGTCAGTCAGTGGTTTTATTAATCGGGTTCAGCACATATCCTAAATCTCATAATCATAAATAATTATAATAATATTTGTTACCATTATTGATTAAAGTAATTGTTATAATAAAAACCTACTGGTACAGCAAATAATTTTTTAAAACTATGTCCCAATGATTTATTCATTACCAGACGCTCCTTGTTGGAAGTGAATCCCCGACAAAGCTGTTGTGTATGATGCCATTTTGCATCTCTTTTGTATTTTAAACAAATGAACAGTAGAAAAAAACAAACCTTGATTTTGCTTAAATTCATCAGCTCTGACATATATATTTGTAAGTGTTGAATGTTTGCAGAATTTGCTTTTGTTAAGCCTAACCTGGGATACAAAGTTTTTTAAAAGCCACATTTTTTGTTTTAAACAAAAAAAAGTCACACATTTGTTGGGGAATGAGGCCTATTGAGCTTTGTTATTACTATTACATATTACTTGGTTTCTTTTTGTCTGAACTACACATATTGCATGTCACATCTCAGGATGAAGAAGACGTGTGTTACGCAGCTCTGGAAGTCCATCAAGCATCCTACAGACCAAAGAGGAAGAGGCCTATCGAGAGATCAGACTTCAGCACATATTCTGCCATCAAGACATCTCCGGTGTAGAAAAGATTCCATTTTAAGATAAAGATGTGACATTAATCAGAACTTCTTATAGCGTACGTCATTTAGCTTCACCCTGTGCTGTTGGAACATTGATCAAAGGGAAAACATTTCATCTTCAGTATAGAGTTGCTTTGCTTTTAACTTGATGATATGAAAGAGTTAAACAGCTTTTGTTGTTTCTGTGGGTTTTTTATTTTCTGCGATTTTAAATATTCAAATCTTTGAAACTATTTATTTTCTTAATGGTTATGTGTGCACAGTAACACCACTGTTATTTATTGCTTATTTTCTTAAAGAAGAAAACGCCTTTAATAAATACATTTCATTTTACCACATAAACACACAAAAAGTCAATAACTCTGGTCAGAAAGAGGCCATAGAGCCGATGAGGAAGCGCTCATAGCCAGTGATGCATATTTGCTACACATGCAATTAAATAAATAATTTTCCAAATTTTAAAACAGGCTTTGGATGTTTTTGTTTTTTGCAAGCAATCATGTTTTAAAATAATGTCACCGAGAGCAGCAACATTTCATAGAATCAATATGACTCGGTACAATATGGTGCAAATTTTACTAAGTACAAGTTCAGATTGTTTGGTCAAAAGCAGTCAGCGCTTTGCTGCCACCATGTGGTCTGGAGTGTAAACTATAATATTTCCTAGAGTTGTAAAAACATTATCTATCTATCTATCTATCTATCTATCTATCTATCTATCTATCTATCTATCTATCTATCTATCTATCTATCTATCTGTCTATCTGTCTGTCTGTCTATCTGTCTATCTGTCTGTCTGTCTGTCTGTCTGTCTCTCTCTCTCTCTCTCTCTCTCTCCCTCCCTTTCTTTCATGGAAATGTCTGCCTGAAGTTATAATGTCGTAGAATTTATCTGATGAAAAATGAATCCAGAAATCAACTGTGTTCTCTTCAGTTTACACCCAGAAATAACAAACGAGAGGTCTCGAGAGCTCTGCCACCCGATCAGGGTCTCACAGCATTTTTCTCGGCGTACGCAAACAACCTTCGCCTGTTGATAATAAGCTGAAGATGATAATAGATACCATTGAAACAGCCTTTGACACAGAACATTCAGCTTTTACATGAATTTACTAAGGCAAGCTTTCTGAACTACTTTAAACTATGCAGAATACATTTTGAACAACATAGAATAACTTAAATAAAGGAGAAACACATTTTAAAAAACGCTGTGTCTAATTTCCACAAGAATAAACAACATCCAAAGATCCAGAACAATTTCCTTGTTTTCTAACTAAAGGCCACCTTTTGAAATCATCACAAATAAAGTTGTATATTTTTCTTTTCTGCTTTCTTTTTCTTCTGTATGTCATAGGGACAATGTTTACGTTTAAATCCTGGTTCATACAATTCACTTTACAGTTTTTCTCAGTTTCTTATATATTGTTAGAATTATATTATAAATATAATATATTAAACATATATTATATTGGGAGACAGTTCTGTCAACCAGCAGCTGGTGTTTGCCTCCTTTAGTTCCTTTACCAATGTCTTTCTGTGTCTCTGCCATTTATTGATCCCATGTGCCCACTTATCTTCACCGTTATGATGCCTGACAGGAGCTTCCATGTTGTGGAGTGTTAACTAGGCCAATTATTGGATGGGGCTGTTCCTTTCTGGGGATCTTTCAGTCTCAGGACTGTTGGTCAGCCATTCAGGGTGGGTTCCATCCCTCAGCAGCTGGTTAATTTGTGCCACGAGGTGCTCATGGAGTGAAGCCAGTCTCTCTATCCAGTTGGGATGGATCATATCTGGGCTAGGTGTGGCTAGGTGTAGACCACTTCTTCATACCTGAGCTGTACACTTAGAGTGAGCGGGACATCGACTCACCAATCCACACCACCAGGATCTACAGCAGGGATATCGGAAAACTGATGTGGAGGAGTGCTACAAGTATCTTGTCATACCACAAGCATAAGGCAACCACATAGAGGCCACAAAGAAAGCTGCTGCAGCATAATACTTGCAATGTGTAGGGAAAGTACTGACAACCAGGGGCGACAACAGGTTCTGTAGTAGCTGTAAGAGTTTATTTGCAATTTTTCACATATGGACCTACACATCTTCACTGTTTATAGAGCTTAAATATCTCCATCATCACTGCGTGTCAAAGAGCAGTGAGTGACCTGAGCTGCTCAGGTGGAAGAAGTAGTTCCAACATATTCTGAAAGTTCACTTCTATGCTATATAAATGTTGGGATTGGAGGAATAGATATTTCAATTTTAGTCTCAAACACAAGTTTCAACAAGGATGACCTATCAGCCCATACTTATTTTTACTTCTTTTACGCAGGAAGAGAAGTCATTTTCGATCAACTGGCTGATGACACAACAATCTTTCTTTAAAATGCCAATTAGGTCCCTATTGGGACCCTATTGTCCTGCAAGTTATTGATGAATTGTCCATAGCTTCCGGTCTTACTCTAGATTTTAACAGATGCCAATTATTACCTGTTAAAGATTGTAATGTTCAATATATTTGTAATATTTCTGTTCAGACTGAAGCAACATAAAGAAAAGAGTTTTACCAAAATTTCTGCCTCTTATTAAAATAATTCAAACCAAACTTAATCAGTGGTTTCAGAGAGACTTGGAAGTAAGAGGAAGAGTCTTGCTCTCCAAAGTAAAAGGTTTGACTTGGCTAACTTATGCTGCCCTCTCTCTTTCTATGTGGATATTGAAACTTGTAAGAAAATTGACTGTATACTCTACAATTTTATCAGGAAGAATAGAACATGTTATGTCAGAAAAAGTGTAATAATGAATGACTATGAAAATTTTGCACTAAATGCTTTATATTACATTAAACAATACTTTTAAAATCAATCAAGTAAAGCATTTTCTTAAAAATCCTGTCTTCATTTTGAATTTTATTCCAAAGTATATTTTTTCAAGGTTTGGTGGTCAGTTTTACATTAGGCTGCAGCTACAATGTAGACAAAGTTCCAGAAAAAGTCTCATTATTTCACAAACAAGTCCAATTAACTTGGTGTTTATATATAAACACAATTTTTCTCTCAATAATTACATGATTTGGAACAATTTAGACATATTATATAAGTATAAGTCATTACACTTCCCTAATTGCATTGAGAAAAGGATTATCTTCAGTGAAGCAGTTGTTTAATAGTGGACAACTTATGCCATACTCAGAACTCTTTAACATATATTCCAGCCACTCCCAAAGAATTTGGAATAGTATTTATCTTATATATTTCTTGGTAATGCTGTTCAGAAGTACTGATTCTAATGTACAACCTGCTTCTCTCCCCAGTCCCATTCTTATTTCAGAAAGAATATGTGTCCGTCCCACACATTGCTTCATACTGGAATTTTCGTCAATAATACTGGAAGAAATGATCGACAATTCCCAATAAGTTTTTTGTGACGAATAAGGTAGAAGAAATGTCATTTAAAATCATTCATAAGTATTATTCTGCAAACCACTACATAGAAAAATTCTCAAGGATGATTGATGTGAACTGCTCTTTTTGTGGAAACAAGGACAGATTTAATGTCTAAGGCTTAAAACAGAAAAAAATATGTTTAATGTGGTTTGACCCAGTTTATAAAGAAATAACTCAGTGGGGTTAAATTGAACTCTCAGCTTTACAAAGAAGGAGGGGGATGAGCATGATGAACAGGCCCCGCCTCTGTCTTCATTCACGTCCTCATACACATTTTAAAAGCAGCTGCTGCGCTTGCCGATGGTACATAACGCTCTTGTTACTAACCGAAATCATGAGTGGACGCGGGAAAGGAGGAAAAGGACTCGGAAAGGGAGGCGCGAAGCGTCATCGCAAAGTCCTGCGTGACAACATCCAGGGTATCACCAAACCCGCCATCCGCCGTCTGGCTCGCCGTGGTGGCGTCAAGCGTATCTCCGGTCTCATCTACGAGGAGACTCGCGGTGTTCTGAAGGTGTTCCTGGAGAACGTCATCCGTGACGCTGTTACCTATACCGAGCACGCCAAGAGAAAGACGGTCACCGCCATGGATGTGGTGTACGCCCTGAAAAGGCAGGGCCGTACTCTCTACGGCTTCGGAGGTTAAATAGACCAAAACGACCTCTTAAAACCAACGGCCCTTTTAAGGGCCACCCACGTTTCAACTTAATGACATGATTTTTCTTGTATAATTCACCAATGCCACGTTTAACTTCACCACCACTCAATCTGTTTGTATAATGCAAGTCTCTATAGGCAAATGTGACACGGGTGGGGAATATTTCATAGGTTCCTTTATAAGATACTAAAATAGCTCTATCAGCTTTCTTTTACCTTTTGCTCCAGAAGCAGTTAAAATTGTAGACTGTTCCCTTTATTTTTTTTATTTAACGTTTGAAGAAACTTCAAAATTGACATTGTATATTCGGTAACAAAAGCAATAGACCTTGATATAACATATGGAGCATGAAACGGCACAAAGAGGCGATACTATTCTCATTAAGTTGAAAAGTTTGGAAAATAACATCACACTCCACGGCCCACTTATCACCTGGATAGCGCCTGCATAATCTAAGGACATCGTGCGCTGTTACGGCAGAGCCCGCGACGCTCGCTCTCGCCATGTTCTGTCATGGTGGATGTAGGAAGTTCATAACTAGACATCACATTCAAATAAGACCTGGAAAATAGTTATTTTCTTTTTATCTGAACTACATTTTACCCCAAACTTACGAAGATATTGATATTTCTGAATGAGAACTCTACAACCAATAATGCGGCTTGTAAATATTTCATATCAATCTGCACACTCTTACTTTCATCATTATGACACTCCCTGAGCTTGATTCATGTCTGTTTATGTCACTTGACTACTATTTTAAAAGTGAATTGTGTTCTTTACTTGGCACAATCTTTAGTTTTCATAAATCTAAAGTTGACACAGTTAAAGTCGCAATAGAAGAGCACAAAGGACCGGAACAGCTTTTTCACAAAACAACTTGCTTCCGTGTACAGAAGCGGGTTTCTCCCTCACACATCATTGGTCGATCAGCTCAGCCAATCACAGACAGGTGATGGCGCACCGACATTTGCTTACAGCTGCTATAAAATCGCCGTCCTGGACTCATTTTGGTATTCATTCGTTACTTCAGAGTGCCGAAGAAATCATCATGCCTGAACCCGCCAAGTCTGCCCCCAAGAAGGGCTCCAAGAAAGCCGTGACTAAGACCGCCGGCAAAGGAGGCAAGAAGAGGAGGAAGACCAGGAAGGAGAGCTATGCCATCTACGTGTACAAGGTGCTGAAGCAGGTTCACCCCGATACCGGTATCTCCTCCAAGGCAATGAGTATCATGAACTCGTTTGTCAACGACATTTTCGAGCGCATCGCTGCTGAGGCTTCACGTCTGGCTCATTACAACAAACGCTCCACCATCACCTCGAGGGAGATCCAGACCGCCGTCCGCCTCCTGCTGCCCGGTGAGCTGGCTAAGCACGCCGTGTCTGAGGGCACCAAGGCCGTCACCAAGTACACCAGCTCAAAGTAAAGTAGAGCATCCTCTACTGCAAACCAAAGGCTCTTTTAAGAGCCACCCACCACCTCCGAAGAGCACGGTTCTGTTTTCTACTTATTGAAACTATTTTCAAACATAACTTGCTGTATGTAAACCGTAGCCATATATGGAAAGGTATCCCATGTGATGGAAACACGTAGTAAACACTTCTAGTCACTCATGTGGCACCTCACTGAATATTTTCAATTCTACACCTATGGCAAATGAAAATGGCTGCATTGAAACTAGTACACTTAAACATGCTCTTTTTGATGGCAGTTTATTTGGTTTGTTTCTGTGACACAGCAAAACAGCTGGCTGTAAGTAGCTTTCATGCAATTTCATACATTTTCACACTTTTCAAAGATTGCAAAATTAGTACAAGTAATGGAATGCAGCTGAGCAACATTAGTGCAAAGCCAGATTTAGTAGTTTTTAACTATTTGTTTACATAGAACATCCTCAAACCTGAAAGACAAAAGCATTACTAGGAAGCTGAATTACTACTAAAGCTGACTGCACTCTCCACAACAGACTTATAGATATGTCTGTTGTGGAGAGTGCAGTCAGTTTTGCAGCCATCTGCTGGCGTAATAGCATCAGAACCATAGACTTGAAGAGAATCAACAAACTGATCAAGCTAGTTCTGTGCTTCAATTCAAGGCCTTCAATTTTTTTCCCTCCCCTTCATCGATTTGCAACTGACTGTTCTTATCTGTCATTTAACAGAGTCGTTCAAGATCTATTAATGAAACATCACATCTAAAATTTTCACATCAGTGATTAAATCGATTTCACAGCTCCTCACAGGAAGGATTTGGGCTGATTCTCAACACTAAAGTGCAGAAATAAATACCAGAATATTTGTCAATATGAGATTCTTAAAACCAGTTGTATTGTCTGTTAAAACCCACCATGTCTAATTGACTATTTAGTGAGATCCAGCCTCTGCAGACCAAATCAAGGCCTGTTTACTGTTGTGTTTACTTATTTCACAACCAGCCGTCATTGGGCACATAACCAAACAGAATAAGGACAGCTCCTCTGGTTTGAATATCAACACAGAAACTTGAACCAAGCAGACAAATGAAAATCACTTTCACTGATTTCAGCATTAAAGATACACATTTTCTCCATCTATACCTGACTACTGATCAGTACCTGCTAGTATATGATAGTACCTGGCTGCAGCATCAACAGGATTGATGTCCCTCTTGGTTAGTCATCTTGTAATAAACTACATATGTACCCCCCACCCCCTATTTCAGTATGGACCCACACATCACTTTCAATACAGGAAGACTGACGTCTATAGATGCATGGAGCAGAATGTGTAGTTACCGTAGGGCAGGCCTCTTCAAATGGCAGCCCACAAACAACTTCTATGTTGGAAGAAGAAAATAGGCACTGACTGGAATTTTCCTTATTTTATTTTGTGCATTTGCCCTTGTCATGTGGGACTGAATTCAAAATGGAAAAATTAATAAACTACTTATTTTTAAAAATGTAAATGTCTTTTTTATTTATTTGTTTTGACTGATTTATTTTCACTTTATTTACTGGCTCAGATTATTTTTTTGTCTGAAAATCTGGCCCACCTGAATATCTAATTGGGTAGCCCTGACATAGGGGGTCTTGTAATTATTGCGAAGATTAAGAGTATGATGTTGACATTTTATTGAATTCAGGGCTGTGCAAAAGCAAAATAAAACTGGACAGAACAGAACAAAATACATATTAAGGCACCAGCATGTTTGCAAAGGAACAGGAAGAAAATCTTGTAACTGCCCCTTTCATAAAACATAATGCACCATTAAATGGTCCGTGATGCTTCTGGAGAATACTTAAATTCTCATTACATAGTAGCTGCCATATATTCATGAGTCATTCTATTGATAGGTGGATCATTACCCACATGTTTAAGTGCATTTGTAATGACCTCTACAAAAAAATCAAGTTACACACCCACACATGTATATCATTATATTATACACACACACACACACACACACACATATATATATATATACACACATATACATATACACACATATACATATACACACACACACACACATACATATATATACACATATATATACACACACACACACACACACATATATACACACATATATATATACACACACACACACACATTATATATATATATATATATTATATATATATATTAATTATATACACACACATACATACACACACACACACATTATATATATATATATATTAATTATATACACACACATACATACACACACACACACACACACACACACATCTATCTCACATGGTAATATGTGAATAAAGGGTATTTTCATGAAGGAGGAATCAACTCTTGGAAGGAGTTTGTGGTGGCTCTGAGAAGAGCCTTTGTTTGCAGTTAGTAATGTATTTCTCAGCGTTTACTTTTTGGCCTTCTTGGCTGCAGGTTTCTTTGCGGCAGCTTTTTTAACTGCGGGCTTCTTTGCGGCCTTTGGCTTCTTGGCGGCGGCCTTCTTGGGGCTTTTCTTGGCAGCCACCTTTTTGGGGGCCTTCTTTGCCGGAGCCTTCTTGGGAGACTTGCTTGCTGCAGGCTTCTTAGCGGCGGGTTTCTTGGGCTTGGTGGTCTTCTTGGCGGCGGGCTTCTTGGCTTTAGCGGGAGCCTTCTTCTTGACAACCTTCTTCGCTGGTTTGGCGGCTTTGGGCTCCTGCTTAGCGAGCTTAAAGGAGCCGGAGGCCCCCGTGCCTTTAGTCTGGCTCAGGGTGCCATTAGTGACTAGCTTGGTGACGGCGGTGTTGATGCGCTTGTTGGACTTGCTCACATCCACCCCTTTCCCGGCCAGCACCTTCTTGAGAGCCGCCAGAGACATGCCCTTCCGCTCCTTGGACTCGGCCACGGCAGCCACGATGAGCTTGGGGAGGCTGGGTCCGTCTTTCTTGGCCCGGGGAGCCGACTTCTTCTTCGCCGCTTTGGCCGAGGCTTTCGCCGGCGCTGCTGCTGGAGCTTCTTCAACCATGTTTGTAGCTTTTCCTTGCTCTGTTCCTCTGAACGTCTCAGGCTCTAAGCGGGAGGCGGGATTTATAAGATACATGAGAACCGTGGAGAGGCAACACTCTCCACGGCTCGGCTGCTGCCTCAAATCTGGACACACTTGTGTTTTCTCCGTCGCCTTTTCAGCACAAAATCTCGACAAAAACAGTGTTTTCCCGCAGAAATTTAACTGGAAACAGAAGCAAACCGCCGTGCCTCCAAACTGAGCTCATGTTTGTCTTCCAGGACTTTTTCCCTTCCTTCCAGCAAGATTCAAATGTGTCGGATCCTCTATGACTTTCAGCGATTCGCGGCGAGTTTTCTCCACATTTAGTGTCCAAAAACATGTGAAAGTGCTTCGTATGAGATGTGAGAGCAGTGGTTCTGTTAGCAGAGACGTCTGTGGACAGAAACAAAGCGGAATGGTCCGCTGGGGTGCTTTGTGGAGTTGTAACGGAGCCGGTTTTGGCTGGAAGTAAACACACGGACCCTGTCCCTGTTCGGGCGGATGGTCATGTCACAGATGATCCGCTGGAACAGATTTCCCTATCCACTCAATGTACATTCATTAGCAGCTGGAAGCAAAACACACTCTGTCAGTCAATCATCGTAACATTAGAAATAGTTAGACACTAAACACTAAACAGCATAGAGAAACTTGAAACATTTCAATGTGTATTCATTATTTTCTTTTGCTATTTTTTCCTGCAGAGAATGATTCAAACCAGAACTTGCTTTATTTGACCAGTATTCAATTATTTCTCAATTTTCTTCAATTTTGTTGGTTAGACACAAAAAGCAACACATTTTTATTTAGTTTATTAGGTTTGATGATAATACATAAGGACATAAGTCAAAAAGAGTCCAAGCTATTTTTACCCCCAAACCCACCTTGTATCTCAGACAAAAGAAAAATAAATGTATAGAAAAAAAAAAGAAAAGCAGAAAGCTTACATGAATGGAAGACATCAGAATTCTTAAAATTTGTCAAATTAAATGCATAGTGCAATGTTCTTCAAATTAAAATGTATACAGACAACCAAGCAACACCAATCAAAGAATACAAGATCGGTGTTGTTCGAGCCATTTAGTTAATATTGTTGTTAAAATATTCAGTTGTTTGATTATGATAAAGTTTTGGGTTTTAATAAGCTTAATTAAAGATCATTAAGGCGGCTCTGAGCTCCGGCTTTTGATTGGTTCTGGTTTAACAAGGCATCCATGAAGCTTTTTTCTTTTTTCTGTTAAGTCCTGCTGTGGAGCCCAGAGAGCACACTAGACTTTGACCTTGTTTAAGTGTATTTACTCATAAGGAGTACCTTTATTTTTTTGTACATTCTTTTTATCCTTTCCTCTAACGCTGAAAAGATTTAGTAAAGAACAAAGAAACAAGCCATGGACTTTCAGTGGTTTTTGGAAGCATGCGTCAACTACTCGATCTCTACAGCAAGAAGAGGGCCTTTATAGTCAGTGCCACTCTTACAGGTGTTGATCATACGCATATGGGGTATCTCATCTAAGCGGCATCTATCTTAATAGCACAGAAATTTGCTAAGTCTTTATAATACACAAAGTTATATGATGCATTAGAAGATGTTACAGTGTCAGGAATTTAGAAATCAGTAGGCTACTGAGGAAAGATGAAGACATTTTCTTCATCGGTTCATCTGTGAATATATCAGCTAAATAAATGTTTCATGTTCATGACTTGAAAGCTCAAACGAAATAAAGATGCAACATACAAAACCATTCATAGGTAATGGCTTGGTTATTCCTTTCCTGTCGAATCTTTTTTTTTTTTCACTTTTTGGAATTAGGATTAGCATGATAGGCTTGTGCTTCAACCCATACCTTTTTGATCAGCTTTATTTCATATGAGACTTTTAGATTGCTTTCCTCGCCCTGATGATGAGATTTAATCATCAGATCCCATTCAGTGTTTGTCTCAGTAGTATCTTTAGGAAGACAAGAAGGCTGAAACATGGATTAAATCAAGTTGAAGGTACACAGATCTGAAAGTAAAACGCGTTGATCTTGGGAGGAAAAACATTTATGAGCTCATGAGCATCGATCATGGAATGTTTTTTTATGTTTTCAAGGCAAAAGAAGAAATGTCTAAATATACAGTACTAAGAAGCCATCTTCTAGTCCAGCTGATCACAAACCTCTAAAATCTATTTATGTATATATCTAGAATGATATTTATGATAAAATCAAGCAATGGATTTATGAAAATGTACAAGAAACATCTCAAAGTTGCTATTGATAGTAACATGTTACACCAATGATCATGTCTGTGAGGTTGATGCTAAAAATGGAAGAAAAACATGAATGTTTATGTGTGAAGATACATTTTCAATTTGATATTTAAACACAACAAAGTTTGCAGATTTCTGGTTTCATTTCCACACAGAGAGATTAAGGATGATTAAAAATGTGATTTGAAGTCCCAAACTTGTGATCTGGAGCTACAGTGAGGGAAATGCCCTCCATTCACTCTTTAATCTGTTCAGAACAGTTTCAGTGTGACGGTCAACAAGCTGCTTTCTGGTTGCATTACATTCTGAAGCATTTTGAATGTTGATGGCCAGTTTTCTGGGCTGGTCCGAGGCCCATTCAAACATTTACGTTAAACAGTTTTAAATAGTTCAAGTCCACATTCATGTTGACATGGTAAAAGCTTGTCAAATCTGGCGCGATTAAAAAAAAAAAAAGAAGATATTTATGTAAAACTGCACATATATCT